>NC_091834.1:38749850-39349850 GCF_037783145.1 Equus przewalskii | reverse complement strand
TCTGAGGCCTCATCTAAGAGACTTGATTGATGCTCTCCTGCAGCCCCAGGCCAAGGGGCAGAATGTTTCAGGGAGAACACAGCCATTAGCTAATGGAAGACATTTTTCATCCTGTGGAAGGACAGACGACTGCAGCCAGCTACAGGGCCAGCCAAAAGTGGCACCTACCGGCTATGAAGGACGGCGAGTGCCCAGTGCCCACATGGCGAAGGAAAACCACATTAAGCAAAGTTCAGATTCACCGAGAACTTTATCATGATGTTTTTGGCACTCCCTGACACCCCCATAAAGATGAATTGCAGTTTGATTACCGTAGTATTTTGGTGCTTTCTATTTCACCAGTGTTCCTGTGTGACTGGAGGGGTGGGGGAGTCCTGCAGAAGATACCCATGTGCGTGGTGGAGGTTCTAGAATTTCTCTGTAGCAAGGGCTTAGGTATAGCATTTTCTTTGGAAGGAGACTAGGGAGAGAGTTGGCTAGAATTTTGACTTGAAACTGTGTTTGCATAGCAGTTTATAAAATATTAAGGGACTGTCAGTTCATCTCAAAGAATGGAGGTCTGGTAGAGATGTAAGAGTTCCTCCTCAGAGTACTTCTTAACATTGCCACTGTCTGTAAGAGAAACGCCTGCATGAGAAGAGAGAATGCTTCTGAGTCTATAAGACCACGCCCACCTCCCACCGACTTCTCCCTATCAAGGCCCCCGACATCCCCTCCCCAGTCCATACCCCAGATGGCCAAGGTTGCAGAGATATTTTCTCGTCATTGTACCAGGTCAGGGGATAACTGGCAAGGCTAGTTGGAAAGTGAAAGTGTACACAGGTTTTTATTTTCCCCTTCTTTTGGCTCTGCATGAATAGAACTTTCACAGAAGAACCTCAAGCTGATGGAAAAATTAGATAATCACACCCGGTTGCCCTGAACTCATCCTCCCAGGGGGTCAGCTAAGGGCTCTGCAGATGGGTGAAGGAAAGTGAACCACCCAGTTTTACCAATGCCTCTGGGGAGACAAGATGGCAAAAGACATGAAGAAACAATTTTGACAAACTTAAGACAGTTTTCTCATTCTGATTGCTTTGACTGAATAAAAATAATTTCCATGTATGTTTTTAAAAGTGCTGAAATCACTGAGTTTTCTTAAAAGTAAGCCAGCAGTGCCCTCTACTGGCTATTTTTCTGTAGCATGCAGGATCTAAAATAGGGCAAAACAGCAAGGCTGGGTTTAAGAGACACAGAAAAAACGTCCAAGAAAAGATTGTGTATGTCACAGAAAAATATCAATACTCACATATTAAAAATTAACTGTGAAATCGTAGCCATTCCTAAATGTTCAGGAAAGTACTTTGCTATAAGACATATGAAAACTAGGCTCAAAATAGAAAATACACAAAGAAAATGGAGAACAACGTATTTCTAATAGAATACAAGTGTCTACTGATCATTCCATCATTTTAACAAACATATTCAAATATTAAACAAAATTTTCCCCTTTAGAGGAAACTGCACAAATAAACACATAGTGATATTTCTGAAATTCACATAAGTTAAGCCAGTTTTTCCACTCATATCCAAGCTCTGCTTACATACTGCAGTTTCAAGTTTAAGGCAAAGGAAAGCTTGCCAATCAAAGGCTTTTACTGGCAATGGAAAATAAAGTCCCAAAGCCCACAGCTAACTGACTTTATATGGGAAATATTTGATTTTGAGAAATGTTTTTATACTTGAGAAAGATAATTTTTAGTTAGAAACATTTCCATCTGTGGTTAGTTTCTTTTAAATAAATATTTTAAATACGGGGACCAGAATGACTTCTAAATGTTCTTCGTCAGGCATTTCAGACACAATGTTATGGTACTGAGCATACACTCCCAGAGACAAAGCAATTCTCAAAGCTTCGCAAGCCCAGAGATTCTGAGAGTGGGGATAACTGGCTATTTACCCTGAGGCAAATCAACCTCCTTCCCTTTTGGTGAGTTCACTTTTTTCTGTTGTTGAACGCATACTAATGAATACGCCATCAAGCACAGTTTCAGTTTCTCTGCCTGTGAGCTGGAATGGGGAACCCTTTTTATTGACACATCCCAACTTAGAAGAAATATTCTAACCTAATTGAAAAGCAGACAAGTAAAATATTCTGACTTTGTTAATGTGGGGATGTGTATCATATAAGTTTACAACCCTTTAAAGTGAAAAGTGAACATTTCTAATTTCATTTCATCGACAAAGAGAAATTCTAATCTGTGAATTTACGGATTTTACTTGACTGCAATTTGCCAGAGTCTGGCAGACAGTAGGCACTCAAGAAAATACAGAGAACATTTTGACAGCTTCTCACACAGGTTGATTTTGCGTCCTTTTACAGTCATGAGGGACAGGGGGATCATTCGGTCTCACCCTGCTCCATCAGGATGTGGCTCCTCTTAGTCGCCAATACATTGTTTCGAAAAACAACTTTTTCGGCAGTGTATAGAAATAAAACATAAATACTCATTAAGGATTTTGGTTCATTACATTTTTATAGTTATGTGACTTCATGCATGTTCGTTAACCCTTTCTGATCCTCTGCTGCCTGGTCTGTAAATACTTTTCAGAGTTGTTGTCTTGGAGATAATATGTGAAGGCTTCTCGCACATAAGTGTTCAATGAATGATAGCTATTACTAGATTTATCATTATTGTGTGTCCTTGGCTCTCTTTGTGACCATACAAAAATCTCGTGCTTTCTGAATTAGGAAGAGCTTCATTATCTACCAATGAAGAAAATGATAGCACATTAAACAGCTCATTCACTGGCTCACTTAAGATATAACGGAGATCATTCATTTCAGGGTCAAACAATGTATTTTGAAGGGTGTAGGGTAAAAAATAAAATGCTGCCAGATTTTCTCTTGAATCAAAAATCTCATTTTGATTAAAAACAAGTGAGTCAATTCAAAAGAACTACATGGGCAAGGTTATTTGCTCAGCTTCCCTTTTAGGACATGATCACCAGATCTCTGGCTGCTTGAGCAAGACCACTTTGGGCAAAGGCTACAAAACCATGTGCCACAGGCGGGCACAGCTGGCACTCAGAGGAGGAAACACAGAGAAGACCTGGTAAGGAATTCAAGGAAAACAGGAATGGCTGCAAACAGAAGTTCCTCACAGGCAGAATTCATCCTCAAATTGCACACCAGTGGAGCCACTAATAAATTATTAGGTATCTTCATTTTGAAATGCTTGTCCGACATTAACTAATTTGACCATATGATATTTTCAGAGGGATAATTATCATTCTCATCTTGCAGATGGGGAAATAAAGCAGGATGATCATCACATTTAAAAAGGAGCATCATTTCATATTATGACTAATATCATATTCACTTGCCAATGTTATTAAAGGGTGAAACTATTCTGTCTGCATACAAAAATGACACGACTGACCCAATATGGGCAAGGCGTGTGTCTGAGTTTTCTTTTTAAATTATTTGCTCCCTCCCTTATCCACAACCCACAAAAAGGATTTCAAGTGGCTTATGAAAAGAACCAAAATACAACAGGATAAAATAAATAATGAAGGAAGTTCTGATAAAGGGAAATAATGAAGCCATGGACAAGAATGCCAGCCCCCTCCTGTCCAGCTGCTGGAAGTGGCTAGGAGCTTCCTCACAGGTTAAGGAAATAAAACATGATTCATGGCAGCCATGAGATAAAATGTGCCTTGACTTGTTTTTTCCAGGAGTGACAGGTTGGCTGCTTCTATCAGGGCTTCTTACCTGGCATTTGCAGTTGCTTATCAACCCAGTGCCTCCTTGGCCTCCTGTATATAGTTATGGCCATGAAATAGGTCAAAGCCAAAAGACTGGCAAGTGGATTAAATGTACAATTCTGACCAAGATCAGAGCTTCTTGACTGATGTGTGACTAAGGGGCCACATGTGTGTCATGAACTACTGATCTCCTTAGCTTGAGATGAGGATAGGGCTACCTCCCCCATTTAGCTCAGGGTGCCACACAAATATGGTAATTTTGATGTGAGGAATATTGGGAAGCACAACTCTAGACAACAAAACTAACAAGCCATAGCTTTATCAGTGAAGAGCCTGAAAGCCAAACTCATAACCCCAAACATCGTTAAGGATACTGCTTCCTTAATTCTGTGTGTGTCCATGCTTGGCATCCCCCATCAAGCCCTTTTTCATTACTTGACTTCCCTTCCTTTCAAGTTCTCACATCATGTCTGCCTTACTTGGAGGCAAGGGTCAGTCTATGGAAGAAGGGTCAAGGTTCAATTTCATTTCAAGAGAACTCACAAATAATATCTATCTATGAATCTAATGTTACAACCATATTCACATCTGTTTTTCCCCACCCAGGAGAGAGCCATGAGCCAGGCTCTGGCTCCTAAATAGAGATGCAAATCATGAAAGAGAAGCTAGCTCGCCTTAAGCAAACAAACCAAATGAAAAGGTCTGCATAAAAATATTAATAGACCATCTTTGCCAACGGAGATAGAGCATGAACGAGGGAATTTAATTAGCTTTCTTTTCTATCAACTTGCAAAAGCTGGTTCTCAATTTGGGAGCATGGGGGAGTAGCTATTTCCAAGGATGCATGAAACCAACCCATGGCCACAATACTAACACACAGGAAGTCCACCCTAGTTTGTGCCATGCAGATCTCCTGCCCTTAGGAGGATCCTCCCACTGTTTAGAAGCTGATCCAAAGGCAGAGGAAGGACAACAGCTGTGAGATATTAGCCCCTGATCAGGGCCAGTGCTAAGGAAGGTCTTGACACAGACAAAGGCAGCAATTCCTGCTCCAGTGTCCAAAGCTGTCTGGCACCTCGCCTCACAGTGGTCCAAAGAGAGGGCAAGACAGCATGCTTGGTTAGGATAGTCCCTTCCGCCAGAGAGTTGCCTTGAGGGAGATCCTTCTGGTGGGAGAATCTTCACATGATCAAAACAGAATTAGTCTCATTATTAATTATACACTTGTATGCAAATCAAAGAGCAGGAAAGACACACTTTCCAACCTGAGCCACATGCATGGCACAGCCTAAACAGGAGGGATTTGATGTCATCCATAGGAAAATGTCCTCATGTTGTGGAGCAGGGAGCAAACCAAAGTCACTCTATCTCTCAAAAACTGCCTTTCCCCACCTTTCTCAGCACCAGGATTTTCAAACGATTAGTGCTAAACGAGGAGACTTAAAAATAGTTTGGATTACATGTTCATAGATTGGAGTGTTTGGGAATTTGTCCTATAGATGAGAAGATGAACATATGAAGTTTTCTTACAGACAATTTGTAACTAGCTGCAGTGGCCTTGGGACGTTAGCTATATATATAGACATTCAAATTTCTCTTAATGGTAGTAGCGCCCCCTTTAGAGCAGTGGGTCTCAAACGATGTCCCTAGACCAGCAGCATCAGCACCACCCGGGAACTTACCTGTGCAGATTCTCAGGCTTCACCCAGACTCACTGAGCAGGAAAGTCAAAGGATGGGGCCAGCAATCTGGTTCCAACAAGGGCTCCAGGCGATTCTGATGCTCGCTTAAATTTCCTTCAGAGTTTTCTTTCCTGTTTCCCTTCTGGCTTCAGATGACTTTGATTTGGCCACTGGCAAGTTCAAACCTCCAAATCTGTGAGCTTTCCCTGGCTTCAAGACCCCTGCCCTGTCGTAATTTTTAACAACTGTGGGATTATCCAGTCTTGTGTGCCTGCTTTTTATACTGTGTCTGGCACCCACAATTCTAGCTTTTGGCTGAATTCCAGCTGTACCCATACCTGGGTGAGATCGCCTGTCTTGAACTCATCCAAGCCAATCTGCTGAAAGAGTCATGGCCTGCAAGCACAGCTTTCATCATGCTAGCCCTTCTCATCTCCCATGTTAAAAGATTACAAATCTTTAATATTCACCACTGTCCAGAGGAATAATGATCAAGGCAAACACAGAGATGATGACGATGATGATGGCCATTATCAGGATGGCTGTCGTCGATTATATGCTAGTCACGTGCAGTGTGCATTGTGTGCATTATCTTATTTCATCTTCAAAACAACCCTGTGAGAAGCGCCATTATTACCTCTATTCTACAGGTGGGAAATCTGGGTGCTTTTCCAAGTCCATGGAGCTAACCAGTGGTAGAGACAGAACTCGAACCCAGTCTCTAACCTATAAATGTTCATAATCCTAATACTGATCCCTAAACTTCCAAATACTTAACAAGAGACCCAAAGCCCAACACAACCTCATTTCCTGCTATTCTTTTCTGGGGACACCCTGCTCTACTTAACCCAATACACCTGCCTCCAAATCCTTGCTAATGCTGGGCCCTCTGCCTGAAGGCCCTGCCCTTTCCTTGAGCCTCTCTAAGTCTTAATCCATCCTCAGAGCCCTGCTCAAGTTTTACCACTTCCACAGCTAAATGTCCCCTCTATGTGGATCATACAGCCATGGATGAAGGACTAGGACTGTCAGATAACATAACAGGAAATACAAAATGTATGGCTCCTGGACACAGAAGTCTTGAATGCCAGTTCAAGTGGGAAGTGGGAACAGACTGGGTAATGGGAGGGCAGGAGTCAATTTAGGAAGCCATGTACTGTTTCAGGTGTGAGGCAATAATGGCTAGAGTTAAGAGTTTTAGCTCTAGGAGTGACAAGAAAGGGACAGGAACCTAAAAATATAAAGAAAGAATTTACAGGCCTTGGGATGGACTCAGTTTTGGATGGAAATGAAAGGAGGGAGAAGAATTCTGAGTAGCTCAATCAAATTTTGATAGGTCAAACAAAGCAAGCAACAAAGCTTTCAACTTTCCAGCCTCCCTACTGGGATGACAAGGTAGGGACAAGGCAAGAAAAAGACCAGGGAAAGTCATAGTGACTTAACAGCCCAGAGTTAGCCCTGCAACCAGTCTCCTGACTCTCTCACTTTGGAGTGCCCCTGACACCACAAGTGCACCCCAGAACTGCCCATTTGTTAGAGAATCACCAAAACATTTACTACTAATGTTATTTAATAGAACTACTTCAAAGAGATAATATGTGATTTTATTTGTCATGGCTGTATAGTAACACTACTCCCTCTGGGCCCATGTGCACTTCCTATCCTTCATCAGTCAACTGTTTAATTAATTGATACACTGACACTTCCTCTGTACCAAGCCTCGTATTGGGTGCAGAATAGACACTGCACAAAACTGAAAGGGTTCCTAAGGCAGGAGGAATAATAGTACCCCAAAGATGTCGACGTTCTAATCCTGTTCTGTTACACGGCAAGGGGGAAATAAGGTTGCAAATAGAAATAAGGTTGCTATTTAGCTGATTTCAGATAAAGAGAGCAGTCTGGATTATCCAGGTGGACCCAAAGTAATCACAAGGGGGAGTCTTTAAAAGCGAGAGACAGTGTTAGAGTGAAGCAATGTGAGAAAGACTTGACCGGCTGTTTCTGGCTTTGAAGATGGAGGAGAGTCACAAGCAAAGAAATGCAGTGGCCTCTAGAAGCTGGATAAAACCAGAAAGCAGATTCCTCCGAGAGCCAGCAGATAGGAATGCTTGAGTTTAGCCTAATGAGGCTCGTATCAAGCTTTTGACCTCCAGAATGGTAAGACCATACATTTGTGTTATTTTACACAAAATTTCTGAGTAAATTGTGATAAATTGTTACAGCAGCAATAAAAACAGTTCTTCATGGAACTAGTAATCTCTGGGGAAGGGGGCTGGCGTGAGGATAGGCTCTCAACTGAGAAGTCCACAATAAAAATGTGATTAGAAACTGAGGCACGTGTCAAGAGTGAACAGATCAGGGTGCTGCAAGAGAGACTCTGAACATTGCCACAGGTGCTCTCTGGTGACTGTGGTCAGATGGGTGGGAGTTGTAGGTAAGCAGGAGAAGACAAGGCTGGGACAAGTCAAGGGCTGAGAAGCTAGGAATGCAGGCAGAAGCGGTCCTCAGGTTGTAGTACTTGGCCGTTTAATGCAAAGCATGAGTCTGGAAGCCAGGAGGTGATTGAGTATAAAGCAGAGTGATTGGGACTCAGGCCCTGGCAGGAAGGGGTCTGGATTCCAGGAGCCTGGGAGGATCAGGGAGCTGGCACCTGGAGCTCATCTTGCAGATAGTATCCTGTGCTTTTTATGCCAACAGAGACTGATGACTGTGTGTAGCTATCCTGCGGCTGTGTTTGCACAGAGAAGGAACTGCAATTGGGTGGAAGGTAAATCAACTCTAATTCTGGCTGGGAGTGAGGGAGAATACCTGGAATTACCTGTAAGGTTTTCAGATGATTACTTAATTGACTAATTAATATTACATCTGGAAAAACTGCTGAATTTTGGTACCACGACAATGAAATTAACAGAAGTTGAGGGATATGGCAACGCTAAGAGAGCATGAAAACATGAGCGTTTGCAAAACATGAGCGCTTGCAGTGCCTGAGGGAAAGAGCACTTTCTACAAGACTGTCCAAGATTCAGGGTCTTACCAGCTGAGCCGAGAAGGAGGTTGCAGTGCTGGTCCATGCATCTTGGTACCCACCTTGGGGAGGGAATGAATAGTCTCGGTCAAGTACAGATTCAGCCAGGGTCTTCCTCTGCCAATGACCATAAGGAGAGGCTCAGAGAGACAGTGACGCAGGCCTCCATTTCGGGAACTCACAATATGTCTCACTAGGAAGGGAGAGAAGCTAAAGTGTGGGAAAACATTTCTTTATCAACAGTGATTTATTGAGGACCTGCTAGATAGCAGGTGCTGTGCTGTGTCTGCAAGATAGACAGACTTCCTGAGTTCAGGGAGCTTACAGATGAATAACCAAATATGGTAATTATAGGTTATGATAAATGCTATGAAAAAATAAAATAGGATGATGTGACTAGAAGTCATTAGGTGGTAGGGGGTGCAGGGGAAGTGGGTGCAATGCTGGGTTGAGAAGACATGATAAGGAGGTTACATATGGACTGAGAGTTGAAGGATGAAAATCAGTGGCCCATGCTGAGGGCTGGGAAAGGGGTATGTCGGGTGGGGTGAAGCTGGGTTAGGAAAGGACTCAGTGCTTTCAGAAGGAACAGAAAAGAAACCAGTGAAGATGGATGACAGTGAGCAACAGAGAGAGTGATATGAAATAAGGATAGAGGGCAAGGCTCAGATCAGATAACGCAGGATTTGAAGGACATGGTACAGAGTTTAGATCTTATTTCAAGGGCAGTTAGAAGCTATGAAGGGGTTTTAAGTAAGAAAGTGGTGTGATTTTATTTATATTTTATAAAAATCACTCAGCTTCACTGGTCCTTCTTCTACCAGTTCCTGGTCTTTCTCCTTCCTCTCTTCTTTTTTATGGTCCAGGATCCAAAACTCCTTGACATTCTGGGAGAGACTAGAGCGTGAGCATGTCAGTGTTGTCTACCCTGCGTCCCCAGCTCCAGCACAAGGGAGGCACAAAGATGCTCAATAAACACATGGTGAATAAGTGAAAAAACAAATCTGAACATATCTTTGTTTTACATGAAATCTGCAATAACAAGGTTCTTACAACCAAAGATGTGGTTAGAAAACATCCTCATTCCTAGTAGAAAATACAACTTGGGTATTTCTAGAGCTCAACTTTTCCCCGAGTTCCTCCAGAACTTCAGCCATGCTCACTTTGCTATTGTGTTACTGATCTCCTCTTCTCCCCATGAACTCTTGTCCTGCCATTCTTTCCCTTTCATTTATAATTGTTTGTATCCCAAGTCTCTCTCGGGCATTTCATCAATTCCTTACCTCCTCCCTTTTCTTTCTGTCCCAGCAACAGCCCCAGTCCAGACACTGTCTGGAGAGCTATGTCTTACTCTTTAATTTTCTCCCTCTGCAGTCCCTCAGACCTTCCATCAACCCCTCCTCCCTGTCTTGTAATGCAGTTTATGTCTTATCTTGAAAGTACAGATTTTTTAAAGAGGTCAAGATCACATTTAACAAGGTGCATTTTACTACTGACTCTTGATAATGGAGAATGCTAGCTCCCCAGCACTGCTCCACTGGGAGTGCCTTGCAGGAAGCTCTGCTCACTATGGACATAAGCCTGGCAGACTCTTTCTAAGCCAGACGCCAGGGAAAATCACATCCGGGAATCCTAGATTCCAGGGCTGCTTATGAACCCTCAAGAGCTGTGGATGCCCTCCTGCACCTGGGTACTGAAGAAAACAATTCACCCCCCAAAAGATGCCAGGCCGCTGGCCTAAATCCTACAGATCGCCTGGAAAATTGCTGAGGATATCGGAGAATTGAAGAGTTGTCCAACCAGTAATATTTAGCCATTTGGTATATTAATGCCTTTAGAAGGAACACCATGGGTAATTTTTATTTTTTATTGCTTTCTGACATAAAAGGCTGCATTATTTTCCCCAAAACTCTTTTAATGATCTCATCAGTAGTGCCGATCAATACTTTAAAAATATTAGATATTTAAGGGGATAACATAATAGATACTCGATCTATTTACAAATCACTATTCAGGTGCTAAATGCTTGCTTCTAGACTGAAATGTGCAAAAATAACTTACTTGCTAAACTAGAGTTCTCCATGATATAGTTCCATAAACAAATACTTGTGTTGTTTCGTGAAACTATACACAAAAGTGTATACTTATATTAAACTTCAGAAATCTTGTAGGAAACACCATCTCCCTCCGTGGTTAATTAACAAGGTTAAAGAGAACATTTCCTGATTTTCTTCCTTAAATAAGAGACTCACAGACTGCTTAACTGAATTTACCAACACCTTAACACCATGTTATATTTATTAAAATATAAATTATAGAAAGTAAAACCTATTCAACAACTACCAAAATTTCCAAATATCACATTTAGTTGAAGTTTTTATTTGCATATTTTTCAAAGACTGTTTTCATTCTTTTATCTCTTAGCCCTCGTATTTAGCACATTTTGTTTTTAAAAGATTGAACTCAATTTGCCTATGCTTTCCTAATTTTCCATGTGCTAATTCTGTTAAACAATATGTACTGAGTGTTGAACATATAAAACATTTTCTGGGGCAAAAGTTGAATAGGACACATTTTCCCTCAAGAAGACTGAATTCTAGTTAAGAATTCACAGGACAAGGACCAACCTGACTGATTCAGTCACGGCAAAAGTCAGAGAGTGGGGACGTGAACTTGGCCTGAGGAGGGCTAGGAAATCTTTGTGAGGAGAGGGTCTTGGGCTTTGAGCAATGAAATGCGTAGGGTTGAGATGATTAAACAGTAGAAGGAAAAGCATTTGAGGAGTAGGGAATGGCAAGACCACAGGTACAGGGACAGGAAATGTATGTTGACTTTAGTAGAAAGTGGAGAGACCAGACTAGCTGGAGCCAAGGACTCTTGTATGGGAACTAAGGGGAGGTTAGGCAATTAACCTGTAGAAGGTTTTGAGTGCCAGCTTACTCTCCTAGAAGACAGTAGCCCTGATGTTTCTTCCCAAAATGCATAGAGTCTTTCTGGGAATTACATGATGGCTTACAAGAGCACTCATTGCATGACCTTAACTCATTTTCAGATACTCACTTAAACTCAGGACAATAATGCTCCTTCAAATGCTAAAACATGGGGCTAGAATATGTGCCTGTATCCAAACATTTTCCACTGTTTTTGCATTATCTGAGGAGAATGGGACAAGAAAAAGCAAGTAGCTCAGAGATCAACAGCCCTGTCTCTGACTGAGCTGCAGATTTCAAAGGAGATGCTCTGCAAGCAGATCTCAGTAAGGAAGCTGGGAAGTGCAGCTGCCTGGAGAGCTTAAGTGATTTAGCTTAATTCCTCTGTAAACTGTATTTTAAATGACTAGGAAACCACATTTCTGTGACTGGTATTGTTTAAAGGGATGGAAGCCCAGCTAAAATGCTTTGGTTTTCTTTCATAAATATTCAGGTTTATTCTACTGAGACATTTTCCCCCTATTAGCAGTCTCTGAGAACAGCCCCTTGCAAGTGATGAAAAGACTGGGCTGCCCACTGTACGTCTTGAGGGCTCTGTGTTTGGCACATGAGTCTTATTTTCTTGGCAACCTAGTGGACTGTACTCTTTCAGGTTACTTGATAAGGTGGCTTTCTATAAACAAAGAGGCAAGAGTAAATTCACTTCACCCTGACTTCCACAAAGATTAATGTTACCCCGCCCCCCAAAATATAAGCATAAAGCTAAAGGTCTATTTCTTATATGTTGAATATAGCAACCCTAATTCTCAATTTTATACTAAAGAAAAAAAACCCATTCTGGGAATAAGTGGAAGTACAGATAAGTCCTCACCATGATCAGGGACCCATTGTGAGCATATGGTGGAAAACCTCTAAAGGCAGTGTTTTTAAAACCATCAGAAAAGTCTGATATTTTTTTAAAAAAGAGCTATATATATATTAAAAACAGGAAAAGGCATCAATAATAATTGAGCCTCTCTGTATCAAGTGATCAAGAGCCTTTACGTACATTTCACTGAATTTTGTTGGTTATCATATGAAGTTTTCCCATTTACAAATGTGGAAACTATAGCTCAAGGAAGGATATTAAGTAACTTGCTCAAGGTTCACAGTTATAAGTGGTGAAACCAGGTGTTTCTGGCTCACAACAGCCTGCACTGTATTCATTACACCACATCAAGGAGAAGGTTTCCAGAAATAATAGAAACTTCACTACATAATTGAAAAGGGCTACTGATTGGACATGTCTGTCAGAAAACTTAAAATTGTTCTCTTTCCTATAAAAAAGTTTGTTTCATGTAATAATCTGAAATGCACCCTCAGTGGGAAGCCTTGTTGATAAGAAGTATGCCCCCAAGAAGCATACAAGCCAACTAGAGAGCTTAGACACAGACAGATTAAGACATCAGCAGATTAAAAGACACCTTATATAAGAGAGTAAATCACTAATATTGAAATGAGTAGGGAAGACTACAAAGTGATCTAGTTGAGATGAAGGAGAGTTCCTTTTACACTGGTATGGTCAGTGGAGAGGTCAAAGCAAAAGTGAGATTAGGGTTTAACCTTGGAGTATGGACAAAATTTTAACCTGCTCACAATGTTGGTGTGATAATGAAATGTCATCTATGAAAAAGAAAAATCCTGGACCCAACAGAGTGTTATGAGGAACCCAGTTTCTATCTCTGCTCCAAGAGAGAGAAAGCCCCCAGAGAATGACTCAGGCAATAAAGTAGAAGACACATTCTTTAGCATGATCAGGGACCCCATGTGAATGAGTGGGGCACAAGTCAGATTAGAAGAAGGGCCAATATTGAAATGAATCTCTGAATCCATAGTTGATAAGCTTGGGGGGAAAAGAAAGTGGCCTCTTTAAGAAAAAGGGCCCAGAGAGTATGAGTCTGTAGCTGAGTAGGTCTACAACTCAAAGTATAGACCGCTGTCAGCACTCAGATTTTTATTCCTGGGAGCTATCCAAGGTACTGACTGATTCCATCCCAATTTCTGACCCAGTGGACCAAGGTCTGTCCTAGTGTTTCTGCACAAGCAACACATGAACCTCTTTACTTCAACCACTCTAAAGCTAACTGCTATTTATTATGTCAATTACTTTCCAAGCCAACTTACACCTTATCTGTTGCCTGCTATAGTTTACAATTCTAGGCCATCAACTTTACACTCCAATTGGCATTCCACTAGGTAAAGAAACTGGTGGAGGCATTATAGGTGAAAACAAAATTTTTAACAAAGGTCAGAAACAATAAATTGACCCATTTGTTTAAACCAGTTACTTCTATAGGGAAACTGTAGAAATGAGCCTTGAAATGTAGGTTGAAACTGGCTTATGAAAAAGTCTTAATTTCAACAATGAGAATTTTGACTTTATGCAATAGGCAATTTCAAAGTTATGAAAGTTATTGAATAGGAAAAAGAGCTGGGAAATCAATGTGGAAATGTCATGCCAATGGATTAAAGAGGAAAGATTCAAGAGGTACACAGATAGCTCCTTCTTTGGACTACAACACTTTTTAGAATATGGATCTTTAACTGAAAAAACCTTTTCAGGGATTTAGGATTTCAAGAAAAGGATTTTCCAAGAATTGAAGATCACATTCCATTCTTCTATGTACAAAAAGTATATTCCTGAATCTAAATCTAGTTAGATTTAATTAACTTGTAAATCAAGAAAATGTTCTCCTGTTGTATCCAATGCCTGTCATTGACTGATAATGCATCTTTTCATCTCCCAGTCTCCTGCTGTTTTTGTCATAAATAATCTGAACAAATTCTCAATGCTGAATATCACTACTCTTTTTCCAAATTTCCCCAGGTAAAGCACATCTCTTATGGCTCACTGCTGTGTGTTCTTGACACATAGCTTCTTCCTCTGTCCAGCCATTCATCCAGCAGTTGCTCTGAAACCCTGCTGCCTCCATCTTCCATAGAGGGCCAAAGAAAGAGGAACCGGGGATCAACAGCCTGAGGTCTTGTTAGCCAGGCCCTTGCTAACAAGACTCTGGAAGTGAGGTAGTTGTTGAGTCTATGATGCTGATGACCCTGTACCATAGGTAGTTGCCAGATTTGGGGCAGTTTAAGTCCTATATATACCTGTAAAATAAAGGGCTAACAAAGCCCAGTTATCAGTTGAATAGTATCTACATCTCCAATACAGAAAGGCAAAACTGGACTTGAAATCTTTTATTCTAGCCACAAAATGTTGCCAAATTGTCACATTCTCAGGACACTGCTGCTGCTCTCCAACTGCCTTTGTCTCTAGGCGCTGTTTGGTAGTCACTTTCTGCCCTAAGCCAAGTTCTCCCACAAGTGCAGCCACTATTTCCTAGCATTCTTGCTTTCAACTAACTGTACCTTGCCACTGATGAACATTCCCTTCTTTGGAGTCAAACAAAGAAGGATTCAAATTCTGCCTCTACTAGTTATTAGCTGTGCTCTTGGACAAATCGTGCAACCTCTCTAAGCCTCAGGTTCATTATCTCTCAAAGGGCAATGATTAGCCTTACCTCATAGAGTTGTTGTAAGGATAAAATTATGTAAGGGTTACATAGCACTTAGTCTAGAAAAAGGAAGCATTCAATAAACTCTGCATTTTGGTGGTAACGAAATGATGATATTACATCATTTCTGTTCTGACAGAATATTCACATGAAAGCCAGTTTTCCAGGGGCTGAAACACTTCAAACTTCTAGTCTCTCCTCTCGTCTGCCTCCTTGTGTGTGGTTCCACCTTTTGTCACACCTCTGTATCTTTTCTTCATTTCTAATTCATCTGGGTTCTAGTCCTTGACATGGGTTACTACTCAGCTAGAACCACGTATGACTAGAATTGCCACTTTCTGATGGAGATAAATAAGAATGTTTCAGAAAACACAAGGTGCCTCACTCTTCAAAATGAATAATTTTCCGCACAGGCTTGAAACATCATGGTAAAACAGGGTAAAACACTTTGGAGAGTAGAGTTTCACCTAAGCTCAAAAAATGTGAAAAATGGGAGAAGGTAGATATGTTCTTCTTTCCCATCTTCAATATGCTTATTATCAAAACACTATATTAAATTGTCCCACACTTCAAGTTTCTTCCCAGTGGAGGTACACATAGCAAAGAATACTTGCTACCAAGATACGGCTGTGAGTACTTTAATATTGTACACTACAGATGGGGCCTCACCACTGGGAGATCTCATGACAACTAACAATTTCACAATGCTCAGCGGCATTAAGGAAGGTCCCCAAATCAGCCTAGAAACAGTCAATGCTTTTTTAAAAAACAAAAACATTGAACCAACTAGAAAGATAGCTTTCATACTGTTGTCTATGGAGGAAAGGCAGGATAAAGTTTTCACATGTGAATTAAACTGAACTGAAATAAGATGGCCCATTGTTTTAATAAATTGAGGGCATGCACCTGGATTTTTCTTTGGCAGTAATTATAACAGCCTAAATCAAGAACATGTTGAACTCCCTACTTTGGGGAGAAAGCACTTGAAATATTTCGTTAGGAGGAGGAGACAAGTGGATTTAAAACATATCATGTTTTTAGATGACTAAGTTTCCCTTGCATGGAGCCATGGTATAAATATTACTTTAAGAAAGGCCATGTTTCTTAAAATGCTATGGTTTCCCCAATATATAACATGAATGTAAACAAGATGTCTGTCAAGCATAGCTATAACATATTGCTTAACACACCAAACTTATAATACGCACCTATTATTCTTGGTTCTCTTAATGAAAGAAACTAAGGACACTGCATAAATTCTTCGACACATGTTTCATTTCTCCAGCTGCCTTGTGCTGTAGAACATCATGCTAACAAGAAGTGATGCTAACAAGAAGCTAAAACCAGTGTAGCAAATGGGGCATTTAAATATATATAAACATACTGGCATTCACAAAGAAAGCAGCTATTTGGGGGGAACTAAATGGATCCCTAGACAGACATATTTTAGTTTAATATTCCATGTATTTTTCTACATGCTATCCATTTTGGTTCTTCTCAATGGCAGAAAAATATTCTGTTAGGGAACAAGACGTCAGCATGCAATTACCTCCTAGACTCATATTCTAAACATGATTATTTTGGGGGGAAAGGTAAAAGGCAGCCACCTGAATTTTACCAACTTTCTCTGGTCACGTTAGGGCCACTTTTAAACACCAATATTTTCAGACAGCAGCTAAAGAAACAAAAGATGCACTACTTATTCTAAACAAACCACGTGGCAGCTTGTGTGGATTCAGGAAACCTGGCCATTTTAGGCACTGGTCCACTAGAGCTGGGGGACGAGTATGGGATCTCACTTCTTCCTCTCCTAAACGCTCACCAGGGAAATCAGTTCTTCTTGTTGACTGAGGCCAAATCTATATCGCAGTAATTTCTGCTATATAGCAGAAATTCAGAATGAAGAATTCAGGTATAAATTCAGAATGAAGAAATTTTAGCCCAAATTATCTAGGTGTTTGGCCAACCTTTAAGGAGATGGCGGCCCTCATCTAACCAAGCAAGGCTTCATCCATTCATCCATCCATTCATGTCCTCCAGATTCCAAGGCCTCCAACAGTAAGCACTATCAGTAAGCAACTTTGTTGCAGAGAATTGAACATCTTGAAAATGGTATCTTTTGTCAATTAAAGCCAGATTCATATTAAAAGGAAGATTTAGGGTCCATAAAAAGGAAACACATTGAAAACAGTTCAAGAGCAACTGCTTGGGGAGCGGGGGTGGCTGGAAAAGAGTACAAACTATTTTTAAAAGGAAATGACCCGTTGAACTTAAAGACTATTAGGACTGATGTTTTAATGTACACCCTGCTTGAGCCTGAAGATTACAGCATAGCTCTCATTCACTTGTTATTAACTATTCTTTAGTATGGTAAATGTAGCAAACAGATGCAATGATACATTCTATTAAACATTCAGAGAACTCTGTCCCTTTGACTACAGCCTGTATAATACCTCAGGCTCCAGGAAACCAGTCTGATCTTGGCCCAGCACTCGCAGGCAGTCAAAATTGGTCTGAACAGGTTCCAAAAGAACTCTGCTCCAACCCAGCTGGGCATTGGTGAATTACTGCAGGGCACCACTTCAGCCGAAAGGGATAGTTATCTAGGCCTAAAATCAGCTGGAAGCTTCATTGCTGCCATGTCAGCAGTCTGCCTTTCCCAGAGGCTCCAGCACACTTCGTCTGGCTCTTTTGTCACCGGCCATTAGCATCCAAGCTTACGTGGTTGCTTAAAAAAACAGGATGTCAAGTGTGTTTGTCACACTTTATTTCTTTTTCTCCCTCCTCTACATCCAAGAAACAACCAAAGATGGAACGAAAGACTCTTCTAATATTTAATATTTTCTTTTTATACTCATTTAAAATGGGGAAAATATTAAATACACTCAGCTTCTTTGGAGGGACCCAGAGTGAACTGTTTGATATCCTTTTAACAATGTACAGCTCCCTCCCTACATATTATTTACGATAAAAATCCCATGGAAGATACATGGTATGTATCTTCCCAATAAAACTTTTCATTCAATTTTACTAGGATTTCTTTTAGAAATGGATGATGAATGGCTAAGATTAAATACCACAGAACCTCTTTTCCAAATAAACCACGACTTTAAGAAAAGCCCAAGTCTGTTTTGGGATGAAACCCTTGTATTTTCCTGCTCTGATATCATTCAAAATGAGTTTCAATGGTGAGTGGATAGCTTCCATGGGGCAACCATTTTCCACGCAGATTTCCAATTCCAAATCTCCTTAGCAATGACCTCAGCTTGACTCCAAATTTAACGGTACACATCTAACCTCAAGTGCAGCTTCTCCGGCAAACCCCAGGTTGTCCTTATTTTGCTTTCTAAAGCAAAGTGTGTATTGTAACTGGTCCATGATGATGGTGATTATTACACTAATAAAGCTACTGTTCCCTGGAGATGTGGCCTTGTGGTTTCCCAAGAGCCTTTGACCCTAGCCAAGAAGGAGGCAAGATTCTTGTATGGGTTGTTTCGCAACAGTTTGCGGCAAAGAACAGCAGAATGTCATAAGAAGGAAACAAGAATTAAAAGGGAAGGCAAATTTGAAGAAAAACACAAACTGGGATTCCTTTCCAGTGGTATGCTGAACACAGGCCATCGAGCACTACTGGAAATAAAGTAGGATGAGTGTCCCAGTCCACGTAGCCTCAGGCGCCCTCTATGGATGAATTCCCCAAGCTTGTGGCCAGAGAAGGCAACAGAAATACATATGCAAACTCTTTCCAGATCATTGTCAGGGCAAAACCACGTGCTCTATGGAACAGATGTATCCTTGTGTACATAATACAGATGAGCCCCTAAAATGATAATAAGTATATTATTTACCTGCTATGCCTGCCATCTCTAAAATCAGAGGCTTTGGGGAATAAGAAAGTAAGAGAGATACAGAGGAAAAGAGATCAGATAATAATAGGAGTTAGAAATACCTGGAGGATAGTCATAGAAAAAATAGAATATTCAAAACTTGCTCTAAGATAAGAAAAAAAAGCTAGTGGTATAGTTTTTCTTTCCCCTGCTCTGAACATCTTAACATGCTGGGGATCTTGAATGAAAGTGGTAGTTTCTAACGCACTCCACATGTTGGGTTACCTTCATCTGTGATTTAAAAAAAAATTTATATTCCATATTTATTGATAGTGGACATAAAACACTTTTCAATGGATTTTAAAGAATACTCTGTATATTTCTTATGACATACTTTTGCAGAAACTGATAGAAAACATGCAGGCTAAAATAAGCTTTTTTCCTATTCTCTCAGAAGTGAACTATCAAGTGAGGAGAAATGCCTTAAGTATGTAGTAAATGGAAGCAGATACCAAGCACACATCCCGGATGATGTCATCATCTAACTCCTAGCCAGTGATTTCGTTTGCTCTTCTTTTACTAGATTATTTTAAATTTGAAGTGTATTTTGTTTAGATTATTATATATCACTTTTCAGAGATGACTGATATTTTAGGACAGAATAAAATAATTAAAAAGCTTAGATAAGCTATCCTTGTTAACATTTAATATACATTGTACATGATCCAAATAGTATACTATCAAGTTATTTTATGATGGAGATCAATTTTTAGGAAAAAAGAGAAAAACATATTTTCTTTTTACCTTTTGACCTCCTTCACCCATTTCTCCCACAACCTCCTACCTCTGGCAACCACCACGTGTTCTTTGTATCTATGAGTTTGTTTTCTGTTTGTTTTGTTTTTCTAGATTCCAATATAAGAGAGATCATATGGTATTCTCTGACTGACTTATTTCACTTAGCATAATGCCCTTTACGTCCATCAACGTTGTGACAAATGGCAAGATTTCATTCTTTGTTTATGGCTGAGTAATATTTCACTGTATATATATATATATATATATATATATATATATATATCACAATTTCTTTATCCATTCAGCCATCAGTGGACACTTAAGTTGTTTCCAAATCTTGGCTATTGCAAATAACCCTGCAATGAACATGCAGGTGCATAAATCTTTTCGAGTTAGTGTTTTTATTTTTTTCTGATAAATATCCAGAAGTGGAATTGCTGGATCACATGGTAGTACTATTTTTAATTTTTTGAGGAACCTCCACGCTGTTTTCCATAATGGCTGCACCAAGTTCCATTCCCCTTAACAGTGCACAAAGGTTCCCTTTTCTCCACATCCTCACCAACACTTATTCCTTGTATTTTTTTTTAAATCCCAACCTTTTTTTGTTTTAAAGATTTTATTTTTTTCCTTTTTCTCCCCAAAGCCCCCCAGCACATAGTTGTATATTCTTTGTTGTGGGTCCTTCTAGTTGTGGCATGTGGCACGCTGCCTCAGCATGGTTTGATGAGCAGTGCCATGTCCGCGCCCAGGATTCGAACCAACGAAACACTGGGCCGCCTGCAGCAGAGTGCGCGAACTTAACCACTCGGCCACGGGGCCAGCCCCTATTTCTTGTCTTTTTGATAATAACCATTCTAACAGGTGTGAGGTGATATCTCATTGCAGTTTTGATTTGCATTTCCCTGATGATTAACAATATTGAGGATCTTTTCCTGGTCCCTGTTGGCCATCTGTATATCTTCTTTGGAAAAATGTCTATTCAGATCTTCTGTCCATTTTTTAATCAGATTGTTTGGTTTTTTGCTAATGAGTTGTTTGAGTTATTTATATATTTTGGAATATTAACCCCTTATCAGATACATAATTTGCAAATATTTTATCCCATTCAGTAGGCTGCCTTTTCATTTCGTTGTTGGTTTCCTTTGCCGTGCTGAAGCTTTTTAGTTTGAAATAGTCCCACTTGCTTACTTTTGCTTTTGTTGTTTTTGGTGTCAGATTCAAAAAATCATCACCAAGACCTATGTCAAGGAGCTTACTGCCTATGTTTTCTTCTAATTGACCATATATGCATGTGTTTATTTCTGGGCTCTCTATTCTGTTCCATTGATCTATGTGTCTGTTTTTTGTTTGTTTGTTTTGTTTTTTTGGTGAGGAAGATTGTCCCTGAGCTAACATCTGTTGTGAATATTCCTCTTTTTGCTTGATGAAGATTGTCACTGAGTTAACATCTGTGCCAATCCTCCTCCAATCTATATGTGGGATGCCACCACAGCATGGCTTGATGAGTGGTGGGTAGGTCAGTGCCCAGGATCCAAATTCATGAATGCCAGGCTGCCAAGGCAGGGTGCACAAACTCAACCACTATGCCACCCAGTGGCCCCGTATGTGTCTGTTTTTATGCCAATATCACAGTGTTTTAATTACTATAGCTTTGTAATATAGTTTGAAATCAAGGAGCATGATGCCTCTAGCTTTGTTCTTCGTTCTCAAAATTGCTTTGGCTATTCAGGGTCTCTTGTGGTTCCATAAAAATTTTAGGATTATTCTACTTCTGTGAAAACATCATTGGAATTTTGATAGGGATTGCATTGAATCTGTAGATTGCTTTTGGTTGTATGGACATTTTAACAATATTGATTCTTTCAATCCATGAGCATGGAATGTCTTTCCATTTATTTGTGTCTTCTTCAATTTCTTTCATTAATGTCTTGTAGTTATTACTATACAGGTCTTTCAACTCCTTGGTTAAATTTATTCCTAGGCATTGCATTCTTTTTGATGCAATTGTAAATGGGATTATTTTCTTAATTTCTCTTTCTGATAGTTCATTATTAGTGTACAGAAATGCAACAGATTTTTGTGTCTTGATTTTGCATCCTGCAACTTTACTGAATTCATTTATTAGTTTGAAGAGGTTTTTGATGGAGTCTTTAGGGTTTTCTATATATAATACCATGCTATCTGTAGATGATAGTTTTACTTCTCTCTTTCCTATTTGGATGCCTTTTATCTCTTTTTCTTGCCTACTGCTCTGGCTAGAACTTCTAATACTATATTGAATAAGAGTCAGGAGAGTGGGCCTCCTTGTCTTCTTCCTAATCTCAGAGGAAAATCTTTCAGCTTTTCACAATTGAGTAATATGTTAGCTGCCGGCTTGCCATATATGGCCTTTATTATGTTGAGGTTCATTTCCTCTATACCCACTTTGTTGAGAGTTTTTATCATAAGTGGATGCTGAATTCTGTCAAATGCTTTTTCTGTGTCTATTGAGATGATCCTATGACTTTTATACTTCATTTTGTTAAAGTGATGTATCACATTGACCAGTTTGTAGATGTTGAACCATCCTTGCTTTACTTGTGATTTTCAACTGGTTTGTTGTTTCATCCCACAGTGTGTCTAAGGGAACAGTTTTGCTCTCCCCAACAACTGCTATTCCCATCTCCATTTTTCAAGTATTGGCTGAGAGCCTTAAATTAACAAAGCAAAAATGTCCTGGATGATTTCTGGCTTGGTGGGACCAACAGATCAGACCTGGCAGTCTGCAGTGGAATGAGCCTAGGTTTAAATCTCAAGGATGCCTGGTATGTAGAGAGGCTGACCTCTGACGTTCACATCATTTCAGCTCAAAAGTGACCAACAGAAGATTCTGATTTAATAGCCCACAGAGGTATCCAGTCATCAAGTTTTTATTTTTAAAGCTCCCTTGGGAATTCTAAAGTACAAGCAGAGTTGGAATCCTTTATTCTGAGAAACATGGCTATGCTTAGGGACTCTGCCTCCAGGTATAATACAGTCCCCTCTACATTACTTTGACACTTTAGAAGTCTAAAGGAGTTCATTCATTTATTTAATGAATATCGAGTGTCTATAATTTATAAGGCACTGTCCTAGGTGATAGGGATAAGCAATGAACAAAACAAAGTCCAAGACTCATATAGTTTACATTCTCGGAAGATAAAATATTTTAAAAGTACTTGAAGAATCTCAAATTAAAAAGCCCACCTTTACTTCGGGACAAAAAAAATGCATATCATACCCAGATTGTTTTCAATAAGGAATCATTTTTTTTAAAAGGATTCCCATTCCCAAGAAGAAATCTTAGGACCTAATCACTGGAATAAGTAAAAACAGCCCCCATTGTTCAGGGCATTGAATTCAATCAATCTCTTCAAGTCCATAAAAGTTTTTCTCTTTTACCTGCCTCAACCTGAAAATAGTCACTTGAAACAGAAGATAAACTCACAATTTAGAAGTAACTAATTCCTTTGTGTAATCTCAGAAAGACTGAGGAAAGAGATTCTTTCCTTTGCAAAAGCAGTCATTTTATGGATTTTTCTTTCAGTTATAAAAACAGAACAACAACAAAATAGAATGTAGATGCTTTCACTGTCTACTATTTTACCCTCATCCTGAATTTTTGTAGCTGACTTGGTCCACAGGTCTGTGAGTAAGTGCCTTCTAGGGCATAGTTCAGAACCACTCGTCCTTCATTCCCAATCACCCCGAGATGTTATATGTAAATAGCATATGAGGCACAGAAAGGATGGAGGAATGGGCTTAGGAAAATTCAAAATCTGAGTCATGTTATCTAAACCAGGGACAGATCAGAAATACAAGAGAGTCTTGGAACAAGAATCCAAATTCAACAGTGAGACAATCAGTTGAAAACTCTGTGAGACTTCCTAAATTAACACAAAACCCAGAGCCCCCAGCAGGTGGCCAAGTTTGATATTCAAATCATTAACATTTTGCATGTGGAGTTTTCATTAGGACAAGTTTACCACATGATGGACAATCTGTGTATATTTGCAGACGTGGTGTGCGTGGCCATCAAACCTGTGTGGAGAGGATAATGCCCAGCAATCTCCACCTGACTGTGGCTGAAGGCGATGTCCAATCAAAGCGCAGAGCTCGGCAAATAAATGAGTTGCTTTGACAGGAAATTCCAAGAGCAATTTTAATTCTGATCAGGCTTCAGGAAATGGAAAGAATAAAAACACATCAATTATAGTGACAGGAAGTTTTAAATCACATGGTGAGCAGCTGCTGCCAAAAGATGTGTCTGCCAGCTTTGTTAAGGAGCCCGGTATTTTGGTGTGACCAAAATTTTACACCAAAATGTTATAGGCTGACATCACTCCCTAATTGCATGTTATCTCTCTACAAGGGTAAAGAAAATGACACGCTACTGAAAGCATATCATTATTACAGGAAAAAAAATCAACTTGACTGTAGGGGTTTGGAACGCATTAAAAAAAAAATGAACACATACAAATATACTCCTCGGCACAGAAAGCAGATCTGCCTGCCAATTAAGTCACGACTATCCACAAGCTAATTAAAATCTTGTTTAATCAACACTTGGGGATGAGCATTCCTTCTATTTCATGACAAAGGCCTAGATTCTTCTTTCCTGTCCTTTAGGCCTCCTGTTGTACAGGCTCTTTCCCTTTACAGTATATTTCTTAATACTTTTAGTCTAGGTCCAAAGAAAAGGATGTTGAAGAGAAATCATGGGCAAAACAAATAAACACAGAATGGTCCCCTCTGTTGGCAGGGAGGGGAGAGGTGATTTTTCTACATGGTATATCGAACAGACTATACCTTCAAAAGAGTTTTAACTCGGAGTCACTCTAAACAAATTATAACATAAATTCATTTTCCTAAGATTTATAAAGTGCCTTTCTATAAAGTTCAAAGGGGAGTCAGAACTTTCTCTGGTTTGTTACCTTTCCTGCTTCCTGCTTAGGAACCTGGGGATAGATGTTAATGACCGTGTGCTCATAAACGGCCCGTGGAAGAGGTTATAACTCAAATTCCACTTTTCCTCACCCAATTAAAGGCTTCCTTTTTTCTCCTAAAATTCCAAGGACCCTGGCATATCCCTCCCTTTTTAACTGATAAAATCCTGGTTTATCAACCTCCATTGATAAAACAGAGACAGATTTTCACTGTTGGTCTTACAAGTTAGAAGCAATGGCCTTGAACACATACTTAAAAATCCAACTTCTAAGTAGTTTTCACTATTATCAGTATGTTACACAATAGGTCAGTACGTCTAGGCCATATTTACTAACATTTGATATATGTTGGGTTTTATAAATTTAAAAATAAGCCCTTCAGTTGGATACAAACAAAGAAAATTTTACTTTTTAGCTTTTATACGAGGCTAAACAGAACACAAACAGAGCTGACAAGAAAGATCACGGACTGACATCCCAGGCCCCTGTATGGTAGGGACACTAATTTACAGCTGCATGCAGTTCCTACAACATGCAGCAACACCAGGAAGTAATAAGCAACTTGCCTTCTGATTTCTCACTGGCTTCTCCTGTGTTTGTTTTCAGGCCACATAACTTAGTGGAAAGAGTATGAGATTCTGATTCAGACCGAGCTGTGTGCAAACCCAATTCCAAGTGATTAGTTGCTGTGTAACTTTAGGCAAATTTCTTATTCTCTCTTTGTCAGCTATCTCATTTAAAAGTGGGAATAATAACAGTATTTAACCCGTAAGGGTGCTGAGAGGATTAAATGAAACATTGAATTTAAAGTACTCAGTATAAGACGACATATAGCAGGTATGTAATAGGAATTAGATAATATAATATATTTGTTATTATTCATGTTGATATTAATAATCCTCTCCAGTTGACCTGTTTGCCTCATATTTTGCTGTAATGTTTACGATGCTCTCAAGCCTGGTACATCTCCCCACGAAGACCTTCCTTTTAACTCAATTGACACCAGGTCAGGGCTCAGGGTTCTTCACTGGCTAAGCCTTAGCAGATGGTCTTCCTGTTCTAGGCCCATCTAAATCCCCTCTATGCTGTGTCTGGAATTGCCTGAGAAAGCAGCCTTCTTCAGTAAGCAAGCTATTGCCAACACTAGTTTCTCTGCGGCAGCCCAGCTTCTGCCATAATTATTAGCCCAGCAGCCAAGACTTCACAGAGGCTTAGTGCCTTCTGATGGCTCTTCTTGCAAATAACTGCCCCAAGAAGGGGAAAGTGGAGAGGATGGTTGCTCTGGCCTCCCACTCTAGCTGACCTTGAACTCAGGGTCTTTATTCAGGTCCAGCCAGCCCTACTTCAATTATGAATCCCTTAGGTCATAACTGGCATAAGACAGGCCTCTTATACTATTATTACCTAGAGGAATCTATGAAGAAAGGGTCAGTACCTACGTTTAGAAGAAGATACACACTCTTACACCCTATGCCTGTAAAGCTAATAATTTTGGATCTCCAAGGATGCTGGGTTTGGATGGATGATGAACAGGCAGGTAACTACAATATCACATGATAGCAGTAAAATACCAACATATTAAATAGTTAGCAAATTTCTACATACCCAATAGCAGAGGACAAAACTCCAGGCTTCATCAGACATTCTATACTGTTTGAGAAATGGTTATCCACTGAGAGACCAAGTAAATTTTCATTTCACTTCAAAATCTGTTTCAAACTCTCACAGAACAGACTGCTTCAAGAGATTCCAAACCCAATTCTCCAAGTCCCAACCCCGTCAGCACACTGATGTTTCATTTAATATTTTTGTTTCCTGTTCTTGCCTCTTGGCTTTGTTTGACATCTGTCCATACTAACTATATTTTCCATTGACATTACTAGCTTTGGCAGCTCAAAGAAACAAATCCTTTGAGTCTGGCTGTGCTATTCTTCAGTATTTCCTAGATGTCTAGGTTTTGCACAATCAGCAGGGTTTGATTCCTACATCTGTATGTTTGGTAGCTGACATTCACAGAGTGCCAGCAATGTGATGGACTCTGGAAAGAAACAGGAGTAAAGCTCATGTTCTCAGCTAAGCAATTCATGAGACTCTAAAGCCCAGACAAAATTTCTTATTACATGAACTTTAAGGGAGTTTTGGGAGTGATGTTTCATATTTGTCATTTTTAGAGTCTTAAACAAAAGAACTAGACATTTACAAACCAAATTGTATGACACCCAAAGGGCCCTCTCATATAGTATCATTGATATTTTTGCTAAACAGGCATCATATACTTCCCTATCCTTCCCTTCTTTGATTATAAAAACCCAGAGAAAAGGATCAAGAAATGTATGAACAAGACCATACTGCACAAGTCTGCACTGCAAGTGCTGAGCGAAGCACCCCCTTATTTATATTTCTCAAATTATATTCATATGATAGTTGAACTTCTCCTTTGACTTCTCAATATCACAGCCCTTCGGCTTGAATAAAGGTATGTTACTTTGGAAATTAGCCTGTTGTGAGTGTTCAAAACATGCTAGTATTTAGTAGGCAAAACCAGGAAGTTATTTTTTAACTGGACCGAGTATCTACCCAAGTCATTTAACTTCAAATTCTGAAAACAATGAGCAGACCAAATAGAACACATTCATCACTCCCCGTAATTTATAAGCTCTGCATATTCAGTACACCATTCTTAACGAGACTGAATATCCAAGAACGCAAAAATTCTCCCCAGTCCACTCAATTCATTCTGGTCCCATGGCCTCTTTCTTTCCAAGAAACTTTCTCATTCTCCCACACTTTGCACCAACATAAGAGATCATGAGCATTCCCTATTAAAATATAAGCTCAGATATCACCTCTAAGCCCAGAGACACCCACAAAGGCAAAATTGGACAGAAAACAGAGGCTAAGAATGCATTTCTCTCTGTTTGCTTCTCTTACTTTACTACTGGCTTTGATTTTTTACTTACAGCAAATGCAAAACAGCAAAATAAGCTTTCTAAATAGTTATTTCCTTTTGAAGCCACAATCTGTATTAGTTTGCTAGGGCTGCCCTATCAGAGTACCACAGACTGGTGGCTTAAACATCAGAAATTTATTTCCTCACAGTTCTAGAGGCTAGCAGTCCAAGATCGAGATGTTTTCATGGTTGGTTTCTTCTGAAGGCTTCCCTTCTTGGCTTGCAGATTGTAATTGTCTCCCTGTGTCTTCACATGGTCTTCCCTCTGTGTGTCTGTGTCCAAATTTCCTCTTATAAGCAGACCAGTCGTATTGGAGCAGGGCCCACCCTAATGACCTCATTTTAACTTAATTACCTTTGTAAATACCCTATCTCCAAATATAGGCACATTCTGAGGTCCTGGGGGTTAGGACTTCAACATATGAATTTTTGAGGTGACACATTCAGCCCATAACACCCACCAAAAAATCCTTTGAAGGCGTGCCTTCTATCATATCAGAGATTTGTTTCTTAAAGCTATGTTTGGTGGAATTTTAACAAACAAGCAGTTCTCAACTGAGGGGCCCAGAAAAGCGGCATGAACTTCACCAGAGAACCTGTGAGAAATACAAATTTTGGGGGCACACCTCAAACCTTCTGAATCAGAAATTCTGAAGGGGTTAAGGACTGAGTAACCTGTGTTTTAACATACCCTCCAGGTGATTCTAATGAATGCTAAAGTTTGACAACCACTGGAATTAACCAAATGGCAATTTTAACATACTATAAGAGGTATTTTAAATGGAATACTGTAGTAGATTCTTTGTAAAGCCAAGAGCTCTTTGAAAAATGTGAATAATCACTTCCTAATTTTTATATTTTAGAAATTCTGAATTTTAATGTTAGCCTTTATTCATAGGAAGGCACCTCAGTATTTCACTTGACTAAGTCTGATGTTGATTCTTGGCAATTATTTTGAAGTATATATACATATATGTATGTGAATACATATATTGCTAACCCATATCTTTAACTTATTAATTTTTACTAGGTTCACTAGTTACTGTCTCTCGTGTTCTGTTTCAGTTTATTCAGGTCAAATCCCAATTGCAGCTCCCTCCAACTGATTCTCCCAAGCACTTCTCATGCCTTGAAAGGAGATCTCCCATGCTGAACTGAGCACCGATCAAAATTCCTTATGTCACATTACTTAAGAATTACCAAAATTACAGATTTAAATGGAGGTCCTTCAAATTTTTTCCTCTTACATTCTAGAATTACAAATCAGTCCAATTGAGAAGACAGATGCTTTTCTGGCTATTTTGTGCCCAGGATTAGAAAAATTACTTCTAACAGCTACTAAGTCATGTTTTGATTGTTGTTGTTTTAGTCCTAAATATTTCAGCAGCAAATAATGAAACATAAGAAACTCAGAGGTGGCCCACCGAAATGAATTTTATTCCTTTTGCAGACAAGCAGACCTTTGGCAATTTCTGTCTAAGAAAAATTGCATTTTGGTAAAACACTCACACAAAATACAGACACACACACAGACTCACTCCTACATGTACGTGAGCATTTTTCTCCTGTGAGTTACTGGAGGACAATGGCAGGGCTACTATACATTTATTATCTAGTTAAGCTGAGAATTTACACCTTTTCTGAAGCAATAACAAAAGCATCTTTAATCCAATTTTATTTTTCATTTAAAAAATATTTAATCATCCAAATGATAGATGTTGCCGTTTGATTAGTCTTTAGACTAATAATACTTTCACGGAGGCATTGAACCTGAATGGAGATGGTGTGTTTTAAAGCTATGCTAGAAAGGCAGAAAGAAATGGAACATTAGCGATCAGAAAACAGGGCCACTGTCATCACTGCATGCTGAGTTATAGAGATTTATTCTCTAGGACAGTAACTCTTGAAAAGTCAGTGGATAATAGATGGGTACCTCTGAGACTCTGAGTAAAACTACAGATCCTCTCCTGAGAATAGCACACCCAGGCCCATACACCATTCTAAATACAATATCAGGGGGCTCGCAGACCCTAAAATAAGAACTCTCATTGTTGAGTTCTAGTCTTGGACTCAATTCAGCCATCATCAGAAATGGAGAATGATGTTAACTCTTTTCTCCAAGGATCTATGTAAAGATTTTTTGCAACATTTGAAATATATGTATGTAATTTTTCATTGATACTTCACTGTACAAAGAAATCAGTATAAAACCTCGTGTCTGCTGCTCATTGTGAAGGATGATAGGAGGTCGTGTCAGGAGATATAGATGCTGTAATAGAGGCATGAAGATATTTTGTAAGAGTTTAAATGAGAAAGATAACATTCCACTAAATGGGGTGGGGGTGGAGGCATGTGTGGAGTAAGAAAAGCTTCAAGGCATTAGAGAACGGCCTTACAGGATGGGAAGAATTTAAAAGATGCAGTTGGCCAGAAGAGGTAGAAGGGGAGGAGAAAGGAAAGGTATTTCAGGAGAAAGGAAGAACCTCAGCAAAAACAACAGACTGAGGAGACTGAAGTAGTTTTCAGAGTCTCCTTTACTAAAGCAGTGATCCTTAATCCTGGCTGTGCCTTCTAATTACCTGGAGAGATTTTAAGACCCTACCCCAGACCAATTAAATCAGTATTCCTGGTGATAATGCCCAGACATCTATATATTTGTAAAGCTTTCCATGTGATTCTAATATGCAGCCAGGGTTAGGAACCACCGGACCAGGGCACAGAGGCTGAGTTGTAGAGGATGGGAGATGAGACCGGCTAGGTAGGTTAGCGTCATACACTGGAGGGCCTCCTATGCTCTTGCTCACATGGGATTCTGCAAGTAGCCAGACGTCACGGGAAGTTTTTAGGCAGGGCAGTGACATGATCAGAGCTGTCTTTTTGAATTATTTTTGTTGAAAGCTGTTCTGTCATATACATTAAACACATACAGATTGAGTAAATAGAAATGTGGCATTGACTCTCTTCCATGTCTAGTTACCACGGAAACAGAATACCATCACTCAGAAAGGGCATGTTTCCAACTTGTTCTTTGTGATTGCTGCTCTCTTCCATATGTCTTCAATGAAACCGAGGTCTCTTTTTGCCTATTGTATCTCGATTATCTGGAATTTCCTCAACTTTTTTTTCTACTTTGCCTCCTAGCACAGTCAGTCAGGCAGCATAGTTGGTCAATTCACTAACGTCAAAATAAGACAACCCTGAGAATGCTTTGAAAAAATGTGTTTTCTTCTAAAGGAAACAGGCTGTCTGGTTTGAGTCAGAGTGGTATCACAGGAAGAAACTTGAAGTCAGGAAGTACAGAGTGTGAATCCTGGTTTGGCTATTTGTCAGCAACTTAAGCTCTCTGAATCGTAGTTTCTTTATAAAATGTGGAATAATGCAATCTGTCTGGCATAGGAGTGAGGGTCGTAGAGAAAATATGTGGATAGCATGCCACACTGGGAAAGTAATAGGAGCTCAATAAGGGGTAGCTGCTGTTATTAATTAATGTCACTCAAATCTTAAAAGTAGGATTCATAATATGACCTTTGCTAGCTCACCTTTTCTTCAGAAAATTCTTTTCATGTCCCAAAAATAGGGGACAAAATACGAGGTTCAAGGAATAAAATTTCTTTTAATGTCTCTCTTCTTGCTGCTCAAGGGCATTTTTGAAAGAGATATTGCTACCTAAAACAATTCCAGTTTTAAAAAGCCAAGACCAGGTATATATCTCACAATAAAAATACTAAAATAACATGCCATTCGGATCTGGAGAAAAGAAAAGGTTTCTAGAAGTGAGAATATATTTGGTGGTTTTGAATCAAAATGTGGAATATTTTATGGAAATATCAAGGCATCTAGTTAGAATACGAGTAAATGGCAATTTTAAGCTAAAATTTATGAGTACTGATAAGTAGTACTGTACTTCGCATTTTACGTGGAATTTTATTTTTACATGGAGTACATTTGATCTTCACTACAACCCTATGATGTTTCTTCATTTGAAGAAACTGAGGCTCAGAGAAGTAACAGAGAACACTGCTGTGTATGCAGCCTGCAAGTTGTTTTTGCCTCTTTCATCCCTTTAACCTCTCTTCATTGTTCATGCCTGTTGTCCATCTCAATGACTTCTCAAGAAGTCAGTCCTAGATTCCCATGACCATTGAAGTACTTCCTCTCTGCAATCTTACAGTCTTCTAACCACGGCCCTGCTGGCTTCTACAAATCAATAGACACTCTGTTATGTACTTAATAAAGATGATACAAAAGACTGCATTCCTCAGTAGTGCTTTACCACTTTAAAAGACTAAATATGGTGGGAAAATGGGTCAAGATGAGTGTTACTTCCCTGCCTTCTCTTACCATTACCTTCAAAGATCAATTTCCAGAATCAGAATTTGAGTCTACTCAATCAGAGGCCTTCACTGACTCCCTCCATAAAATTTTATTAAACTATTCATTCTCTAAAAACATTCAGAAAATGCAGCAGAGGTCTTCATTTTTTAAAAAGACATTAAGTTCTATCATTGACAGCTTCCAAGACTACATTTAAAATTGATGCTGAGAACCATCTTTATATATAATTCCTGTTTGTTAGGGAAGAATTGTTGAAACTACTTGGCCAAATGAACTGAATTTTAACAGGAAATTCCATAATGGCCTATTTTCTTTTATACTTCAAAGAATAATACATATAGCAGGTCTTCCAAAGTGTTGCCAGATTTGAATTTCCTAAAAATCTTTCACTGCCAACATATTGCTGGTGTTGAAATACAACCCATGTCTCTCACAGCTTCAACAAACATATTTAACACATTTATGCATACATTAGTCAGTGTAAACATGACTCACTTAAGTAGAAAGGGTTTCTTGAAATTTTAATATTTCATCACCATGTCATTCCACGGAAACTGCCTTGGGGCTACTACGAAGGAGTTTCAAACATCTCTCCTGTAAAACATCATTACACATTAGCAGAAACTCCATTCAGTCCAGAAGAATGGTACACTGGCTGGAAGCAACTCTATAAACCGCATGCAGTTTTAATTAAATTCATTAAAAATGCTGTGTCTCTCAGTAGATTTGAGGGCAGATAGAACCATTTAACAACAGTCAAGACCTAATCCAGTTTGTCACAACTAATAATAATACAAATGCAATTTCTCACACAGGGACACATCCAAAAGGTTCACGAACGAGCAATTGTGGTGCTATTTTTTAAAGTAATATTTATAAATTATTGCAAGATGTTACCAGCCTCAGAGCATGGCTGCAATGTCTAATTCCAATGAGTTGATAAAAGGTGCTATTAATAAAAAGGCACATTTTGGGCAGCTGACATAACTAATTGATCAAGTAATTTGAGTAAAAATACAAGATTTCACTAGGAAACCCGGACAGGGATGAAATCACTCAATTTTCCAAAAAGCTAGAAGACCTTGAAAAAAGAAGAGACCACAGAACACTTTTATGTCTAACCAAAACCAAATAAAATGATCCCAACGTACAAATAGGCTTCAGATGATATAATGTGACGAGAGATTTCAACTATGTAGGCAAACCTTTCATTTTCTTACCCAAATAGGCCAAGCCAAGGATTACCAAAATAGAGAGGGAGGGGAAAAGTCCTATTTCCTCAGTGTGTGTCTCTGTAAGGGTGGCAAGGAACATTTTTTTCCCTCCTCTTCAAATTTCACCATACTTCACTAAAGTAATGCTCAACATAACACTTGGATCTCAAGATCTGGGTTAAATTAAAACAAAATAAGATAAAATGGACCCAAATGAACATAAATTTACCTAGGCTGACATTTCCAGCAATGGTGATTGGAAGATGCATCACCACCAGCCCACCCAAGAATCCCTCTGGCAGCCAAAATCACTGCTTGTCCAGAGCACCTAAAGATGATTGGGACACTATTCAGCTCTGCTAGATGACTCTGCTGAGGTTACCATTGTGCACAAACTAAGGGGAGAAAGAAAGAGCTGCTCAAACTCTCTATCCAGGTACTTTAAGAAATATGGTATATCTCTCTATCCTCTTTTTCTTGGGAAAATAGGCACATCCCCAAACTCATCATTACTAAGAAACCCCCAGTTTTGGCAAGAACATTGTCCCGATCCATTTTATGATGGAAAATTGGTATTACATATATATTTCCTCAGTCCTCCAGCAGCAAAATCAACCCCCACCATTGAAATAACAGTTTAAGCAAAGGCATTTTCCAATCATTTTCTCATTTTATCTTCATAATATTCTCTTAAGGAAAGGGTTGAAAGGAGAGATGAATTTTGAGATGTCAAAACAAATCAAAATGGTTGTTCAAGAGAAGGATGATGGTTTTGTAAGTTGAGGCTACAGTGGAGAAAATAGGAATGGAAAGAAATTTTAAATGGAACTCTAAAGATAGAAAAACACATGAAAGTGGGCGTCAACCAGAGCATGTATGGAACCAATGGGAATTATGAGAATAGTGATACATAAAACAAACCCAACCCTCTGTGAACAGTGAATAAATTATAAACTCATACACATTTATTCATATTTATACACATTTCATCATATTTTGCTTCTTGCCTTGGAACTAATAATATCCAGAGTACCATTCCCTAAATGACCATATGCCTGACCCCAACTGCTTACTCAATCAAGAAATGTGAATGGGCTGCCAGGGCCATTTAATTCCCAGGGAGAGGGAATTAAAAGCTATTCTCCTTCTTTGAGACATCAGCTCAATCCTTCCTCCCATACCCAAAAGCCATTAGCAACAACCTGAGCCTTCAGTATACCACACACAGCGAAAAAGGACCACTTGCCCTATTGACCTCAAGGAAACAAATTTCACACTACAAGTTTGGGGCTGTTAAATGAAATCAACTCTTCTGCCAGAGTTCAAAAACTCCTTTGTTTTATGAAAAGGAAAGCTTCTCAGTCAGATATACGTTTTCCTGCGACAAAATTATCCGAATTGTTACCAAAACTGGAATCCCGCACTGGTAATTTTATAGGAAATCTTATTCCACGTTTGGGCTCTATGATAATAGTGACCAGGGTTTTTTTGTTTGTTTCTTTTTTAAGAAGTCACCAAATATAACAACCTCCCTGGATCCCCGCCCTCACAAGCCACTATCTCATTTGCACACTTGGTCCTGCCACACACAGGTCCAGCACTGACACACATTTATGCAGAATTAAAAGGAGTTCAGGGCTCAGCATCAAGTTGACTTTATTACTGATTCCACTCTGACCGTGAGATGCACTTCTATAAATGAGCTTTTCCCTTGAAGCTAGAATGTAAGACTCTCCCTTTGACGTCAGTTACTCTTTTTTGTCTAATTACCTAGGGTCTTTAATATTATTTTCAGTATTCTGATCTCTCCAGAAGTGATATCTTGCCAGGATTTTCCTAATACTTGTTGATATTCTTAGGGGACCAAATAAATAGCACCCAAGTGAGAAATAAGACAAAGACAAAAATAGAACAAGGCCAAAATAACACTTTCATTGTTGATAAAGATTGAGAACTTAGCTTATTGAGAAAGCCAAATGGACTTGGTAATTGCTGTCCTGAATTAGGCAGATTTACCTACCCACTCACAGGTAAGGCCAGACTTGACAGGCCTCTCCAGCTGAGTGTGACCTGAGTATGACTAATGGCACAGAGGAGCAGAAGGTAACTTGTATGCTACAGGTATACTCGCTCCCCCAAGAAAAGAGTGGAGCTGACCTGAGATAAGTCATTGTACCTCCACTGCAGATAAAGGCTCGGGAGTAGGGTGGAGTGAGCAAAGGGGTTGCAAGAGCCCAGAAGTATTACACTAACTCGGCTTCATATTGAAGGAAACATCAGATGTGGGCAGGATGTGCATTCAGTTGATGGATTTCCAGGCTATGTACCAAGATGTTGGGGTTTTGAAGGGTCAAATTAATAGCACCACTCTTTCCTGTCCAAGTTCTGAATTAACTGAGAAATAAGATTAGGAATAAAACAAAAAAGGTCAAACTATCGTTGTTACTACTGATAAGGGACAGGCTGGCAATTGTAACTTACTGTGAAAGCAAAGCTGGACTTACTGCACCTTTCCTCCATATTCTAGCCCCTGGGACAGCTCATGCGTGGCAGAGCAAACACTCTTACTTATGTCATGACCTCTAACTGGTCTGGGGATGACACTAGTATAAAGAGACCAAATTTCCCAAAGCAAGACCACTGATACATTAGTTACATCCAATCAAGAAATGTTGGCCAATAATTATTGTTCACCAAATTTCCTACAATTCAACCTCTATTAGGAGAAGAAAAGAAAGGCACAAGAATCAGGAGTTTTGAGGGAAGCTCTTTCTTCCTGGAAACCAGAAGAAAGGAAAGGTAGGCACTTGTTTTATACTGTACCCCTCCCAATGAAGCCCAGGTCATATGGTTGAATTTCCAATGCCTTCGACTGGATGTCCCAGATTTAAACCCCTTGCCTGTCTACAATATATGGAGACCACGTGGAGTTCTCCTGCCCCCATTTCCACGTCCTGGGCTACTTATTTGTTTACAACTTTCTTTCTTGCTTTATGCCACAGGAGCTGACCATGCTTCTCTTTTTATTTTTGGGTCACTTACTCTAATTTTGCAGTTCTTTTTCCCTGAAATTGTTTGTTCTTTGCTTCCTTACTATCCCCAAAATATGTCTCCTTTTCATTGAAGAGTTTTAATGCTAGTTACTGTAGACTAGAGAAAATCAGCAAATAAAAATAATGGACATAGGAGAATTTCTTTAAATAACAAAGTACTCAAAAGAATTATTCCATAGTCTATCTATAATACAATGTAAATGATAACTCCGAGATTCTCATTGCCCTTGGCCTGACTCTCCTCAGAGACGGTTTAAACCAGTGTTTGCTAATAAAAGGCATGCTTGTTTCCCATCTCATGCCCATGAACATCTTTAATTGAGAAAAGGTAGAATGGAGTCTCAGAATTCTTCTCAATACAGTAATCTAGATAGTTAGTACCAACAGATTTCAGTTGATCCTCAAGATATAACATATTTCAATTTTGGATAACCTCATACTTTCACTTAAAAAAAATTTTATCACCTACCACCAGAGGTTCTTGACACTATGCTACTTTCACATGCCACATTTTCTGCCACCTTAGGATTTTCTCCATTTTTTTCCACTGCTTTCCCAAAATCTTTTTTTTTCACTGCAAACTACATTATCCTCTTGACACCATATTCCACTCTTAGAAATCTCTCTATAGGCCATTGCATTATCTCTTTTGGTTATAATTTGCTTGTCTGTACTGCTGTCTTCCCCTTATACAGAGGAATGAAAATAAAATGGCTAAGGCAAGATTCAGCTCCCTTCTCAAAAAACTGGATTTTGGAACCCCACAGTAGGATGAGAGCCAGGTTTAACAGAGGGAGAAAACCCTTTCCCTTACCATTTAGATATCAAAAACTGCCGATCATTCCTTCTGTCCACTCCTTCCCCCAATCTACGGGGGAGGTTAAACATGGGAATTTATTTCCAGATAAGTGGCAAGAAAAGGAGAATTTAGGGATAAGAAGAAGAGAGAAATGTTCAGATGTATCTGGATTTCGACTTTCTGGGAAGGAGCATTGGGAGGGGTGGAGTGTTACATAAACTGAGAAGAGGAATGAGCACAGGGACTCTTGACCCACATTCCTTGTTTTGGAATCCAGAAGGAGATCATTATGCAACAGGTCTCATTCACCACAAGGCAACCCAGCCTCTTTCGGGGTCGCTGGTATGATAAGACAGAGGGAAGAACTGAGGCGTGCTCCCCAACCTCTCTCAGATCATCTGAGACATGGACTAAATTGAGAAGCAGTGTGCTATGGGGTCTGCTGTGATGGATAAAGAAGCTACAAGGTTTGGGCTGGGGATGGACTTCTAGGCCAGAGGCTAGATAGAGGACAGGGAGTTGACTCATGGTTTGAGACAATGAAACCTGAGAGGAGACCAAGTCATCAAGAGGGAGATGGCCCATGCTCCCTAGGGACTTGCCAAGCCGAAAAAGCAGATCAAGTTCACCAGCTGCATGCTGCAGCACTGGGTGCTAGTGCCCAGGTGGGCAAAGAACGTCACGTCGGAGAGCAGCAACAGTCAGCCAGCAGACTGTCAAGGACTGGCACAAGGCCACAGGCCCTCTTACCCCTCCCCACTCCACCAAGACCATGAAATCATGTAAACCTCACCTCTCTCCCCTCTACTGTTGGCCATGATTTTAGGGAGAAAAGCAGGTGAGAGTGAGGGTCTATGAGAGTTTGAGCATTTCCACCCAATTTTAACTGAACACGCCAGCTGAGACTATTTAAAATAAGAGACTGAATCAGGTAGTTTATTTTGTACATTTTCTGCATTTTACCCTAACAGCCAGTTATATAATAGACAGCTGAAGACAAAATAAAGGAGCTGCGTTCTCTCTGCACTTCTGATTTATAAGGTGAGTAAATTCTGTAGCAGCATACAAGTGCAGTAAGGAATATAAGTGTGCTGGGCACATAATAAATATAACTTTTCTCTATACCACCCCTTTTTTCTTCTCACACTACAGTGGGCATTTTTAAAGTATGTATTTTTGGCTGTCCAGCATCCAAACACCCTTTGTTAGAGGGGAGTATACTGAAAGACAACAAAGTGGAGCCATGGCCTCCCTAACGTTACGGGAGCTGGGCTAGGGCAGTTATTCCTCTGCCTGGCCCCTCACAGCTAATGCAGGGCATGTAACCTAGGCCCAACTGGCAGACCTCATTACTACGCTTTAAGTCCCGAGGGAACACTGCAAAAGAAGAGGGAGAAGTAGAGGTTCTCGAGGCAGCAGTGACTACAGAGTTTTAACCCTGAGCATAACAGTGAATGGCTAGTGATAGGAAGTCCAGAGCTCAGATCTTCTTATCCGGCTGAACAGGTTCAGCGGCATGACCTTCCTGTGTTAGCTGCTGTCTCAGTTGGCTTAGGCTGCCACAGCAAAATACCATAGACTGAGCGGCTTAAACAACAGAAATTTATTTCTCACAGTTCTAGAAGCTGGGAAGTCCAAGATCAAGTTACCAGCTGATTGAGTTTCTCGTGAGAGCGATCTTCCTGGCTTGCAGACGCCTCCTCACTGTGTCCTCACATGGCCTTCCCTCAGTGCATGCACACGGAGAAAGACAGATCTTTCTCTCTTCCTCCTCCTATAAGGCCACCAATCCTATCAGATTAGGATTCTACCCTGCTGATCTCATTTAACTTTACCTCCTAAAAGCCCTATTTACAAATAAAGTCACATTAGGGATTAGGGCTGTCTTATTTCTTTCTATTTCTGACCTAATTCTCTGACTTTTTCAATTCTATCAAGTATCTTATATCTTTCCAATAAATCCCTTTTCAGTGTAAGTTAACCAGAGTTAATTTCTATTGTTGGCAACCATGAACCCAAACTGGTACAGAAATTGGTGTCAGAAGATAGTCGCCTGGGGAACTGGTGTTGGTTATTTGCCCTAATACGGGCTAAAGAAAATGAAAATTCAGTGAGAGTTCAGAAATGGGAACCTGTCAGCCATAAAAAAAAAAGCTAGATAATTTTTCTTCTCTGGTCTTCTTTACTGAAGTGTCCATTGAAAAGAAAGATTTAAAGGATCAAATTGTCACTGCCATTGAATAGTGTGAATGGCATGAAGCATTTAAAGATGCTAGGATGAGGTAGCCGCTTCTAACAGGACTGGACAGCTTAAACAATAGATGACAAGCTCAAACCTCTATATTTTAGCTCACAACATAGACCCAGGGAATTTCTCTGGTTGGGATAAATGTCTACAAAAATCAAACATAAATTTTAAATTCTGTGGGTTCCTAAATAAAGTCCATTGAATGGCCAGCCTCAGCAGGTCACACTCATGTGAAAGCAACTGTGCTGACCAATAAATAATGGAAAATTGAATATAGGGGAGAATATGGAGGCCTGGGAGTATCCCTACACCACATTCTACACTAAGCTTTGCTTGGCAGCCAAAGAAGACCCATCTCATTTCTCTTTGCATCTTCGTCATCTTACATCAGATCTGGACCAGCTCTCTGACTCTATATATAGACCTGATCATCTCACCTTCAACACAGGACATCACGCCAGCAGGATCTGGAGAGTAAGTTGGACTGGTACTTTCAACACCTTGTTAAGACATATGTAGACTAGAGAATGGGGAAAAATTTTTGAAAATATAGGAGCTGCTATTTCAGGAAAGTTTCTGTGGGGCCAGTGATATGGTAAACTCCAATGTATAAGGCAAATACCTGTTTCTCTAATTCTAAGAGTCTTACTGCTTTATGGGTCATTCTGGCTTTTGTAGGCAACATATTCAACATTTGCATGTACTTATTCATTTCATTTACCAGGTGACTCAAAAGGCTTCTACTTTTAAGTGGCTATATTACTTAGAAATCATGGTCTGGACGATCCAATGATGCTCAAAGTGTCTGTGGCAAATCAAACAAATAGCTCTAAAAGGGAATCACAGAAGAGGTCCTTAGATTTTAGAGTAATAGTGTAGTCTCTTCATTACTATCCTTTTAAGAGACAAGTGTTGGATTGCCACCGGGCCCAAGAAGAGATAAAAGTCTGACCATGAGGTACCAGGTGACCATGCATTATGAATTGGAGTGTTATCTGATCCATCTAGCCATAAAGTCAAATGGCTCCACTGTTACCTCATCAGCACGGGCAAGTGTTAATTACTGGGTTGTACCAAACAATCTCCATGAGTCAGTTGCTCACACTCCCCAGTGTTCTTACTTCTGCTACACTGTCACTCCTCCTCCAGCCTAATGAGAAATGCCCTGTGTCTGTCTTAAGAGAAAGCATTTGAACCTGGACTCTGGGAAATTGTAAGTGATATGCTGGCACAATTCAGAAATGGATGACTGAAAGTACAACCCCATTTAGGGGTAGGTCTGAAGTTCAGTGGAGGAGGAAAACCGTTACAATTCCACTTGGATGAAAAGAGCTTTGCTTAGCACATCTTATTGCCCACTTTAGTTGGAAGAATAGATTGTATAAGAGAAGACTGTCTAAAACAACCCATGAGAAATGACTAATGTCTTGACTGATGGTCACAATTAGAGGATATAAGTGGCAAAAGATTTATGGAAGAGGTATTTGGAGGGACCTTTCAAAATAGATTTAGGGTGACACAATATTTATTTATGTACAGTCAAAAGTTATGCACTGTGAAGGAGGCTCTTAATAATCAGGTGGAAGAGATGATATGTTCTATAAGGCCAGTCATTCTGCTGTGTCCAGCTGCACAAGTGCTCCTCAGGGGGCTCATAAAGAGTCTACGGTGGCAAGAATAGAGGCTATTACAAGAACTAGGTTGCCTTGACTCAGGCTGCCTTGACTACAGCCCAACCAGAGATGAACCTAAACCCCCACTGTTGGACCATATCTTGAAAGAAGAATCACCCAGGTTGATCACTTTGGACCTTTTCTATCATGGAGGGGGAAATCAACTTCTTTTCACTAGCTTGACGACTTATTTTGGACTTTCCCCCCTGCTTGTCAGGCCTCCCCTAGGTTCACTGGTCACATACTTACTGAAAATCTCCTATGTTATGGGTTTTGGCTCTTTTTAATAATTAGCTTCTCTTGATTTCTGAACCTACTTTTTCAATCTTCATGTTGATTCTGTGAGTTACAGAATAGCCTTCCATTCAAGCTCTTTCCAATTTAAATTAACCATCGTTTCTAGTGTTTGAAACTATGAATTCTAGAACACCACTTCCCACCTCCTACCCTTTGACCTACCTCTCCTTTATTTCTTCCATCATCTGGCTCATGAGGCAGACAGTTGAGGTTACCCTATGAGCTGAGCCAGATCATCCATCCATTCCCACACCACATATTAAGCACCATGCTAGGCACTAGTGATACATAGAATTAATGTCCATTATCAGGAATGAGGACTTATGAGAGGGGATGCCTTGAGGGATCAAAGGGATTGGATTGGTAAATGGACCTGGGAGAAGCAATTAGTGATCTACGGTTACATATTTACTTGATATCAGGTCTATAATTTGTATATTAGGTATTTTTTTCAGTGAAGTGTACTTAGACCATCTACCTGCAATGTGGGAGCCTTGGAGTCAGAAAAAAAAATCTCAGAACTGCTTTTGTGTTCTTAACATGAGCTTCCAGGCCCTTAGCCTCAGTTGAGTTTCATTATTCAACTTCCCGCAATGAAGAGGCTCTTTAAGGTACCTTCAGGTTGTATGAAATACTAAAGGGATGGATCCACCATAACAACATTAAAAGGACAATGTTTCTTTTTTTTCCTCCATACTTTTAAAAAAATTTTTTAATTTATTTTTTAATTTTTAATTTTTTAATTGCAGTAATATTGGATTATAACATTACATAGCTTTCAGATGTACATTATATTTCAAATTCTGTGATTACATCATGTTTACCACCAAAAAACTAATTATAGCCCATCCCCTCACATGTGAGCCTAATCACCCCTTTTGCCCTCCTGCTCCCTTCCCCTATAGTAACCACCCATCCAATCTCCATTGCTATGTGTTTGTTTGTCATTGTTTTTATCTTCTACTTACGAGTGAGATCATAGGTATTTGACTTTCTCCCTCTGACTAATTTCACTCAGTATAATACCCTCAAGGACCAATGTTTTATTTCATGGAAAATCTTTTACTTCTGAACTCCAGAAATTTAACAAAGCACATTAACCTTTGACCTAGAGAAAGCGATATGCTGGTTAATTAAGTGGCTAACTCAGTCAAACAGGAACTTCCCAGACTATCTTCCTAAGATATAATGTTCATTTTCCAGTACAATACTGTAACCCAGATGTAATCTTATTTTGAATCTAAAGTTCACACGATGCTCTAGGGCCATTCTTCTCAATGTCCCTCCTCCTTCATTGACCTATAGATTACAGAAGTATAGGAAATAAGACAGTGTCTGCTGGTACCAAGTCCTGCTCTGCATTTTGTCTTTTTTATTACATTTCTGGTTTCATTTTTAGTTGTCACTTAGCACCCTTCTGTTTTTCACTGGAAGGAGTGTTTTGGATAAATGAGTTTATCTGACCAAGATTTGATAGTACCATCTATGGACTCTCATTAGGTGCTTTAAAAACCATGTTAACTTTTAGCATGAGGCTTCTCCTTTAGAATATGAAGACTGGCTTGCATCTAAGCCAATATCTATTCTAATATCTAATCTAAATCAAGAACGAAACCATCAAAGCTCTCCTGACCCATAGCTGAGAAGGTGGTTCAGAGATAGGGAAAAGAATTATCTTTTTTTAACCACAAAATTTTGACTATTCAATATAAATAATATTTAAAAAATAACGTCTGAAATGCCTATGTTCTTCAGATAACTCATCATTTTTTTGTCTTTCACGAAGAGACTTGCCAAGATGATATGAGATTAATATTGTTAAAGAAAACTAATATCCCAAGAGAGGATCCCTCAATCCCTGACCTTGTTAACAACGAGCCTGGAGGCTCTGCAGTTTGTTCTAAAAGAGGATTTGCACTTTAATCAAGTGTCAGAGGGAAATAGCAGGGATATTTGAAGGAAGCAAACATGGCAGATATCAATATCTCTCTCGAATAGTGTCAGTTCTTACCTAAGGAACAGAAGCTAAAAACAAGATTAGTGTGTATCATTTTCACTAGGGATTTTTAATTTGCATCCCAATGCTACCATGGTTTGTCACTAAACACATGGCTGTTCTTAAAATAATAAGTTCAGAGAAAAAGTGTAAGGTCCAGTTGAAGAGCTTGAGGCAAGGTTATAACACCAAAGCCTGTTTTCTCCCAAGTCATCTCCAGGTGTTTTAGGATTGGCTTCCATCAGGAAATTATATCACTAAGAACTGCCTGATTTCAGATTTGAGGTTCCAAATAAATATTTCCACTTAGATTCTCTGTAGAATGACTTTATTCGGCAATTTTGTATCAAAGAATTATGCTCCTGAGGCCACAAGGTGTAGAAGATTTAGAACTCAGCTGTCAGTAGTTTAGAACCCAAATCGTAATTCTGATCTCTCACCACTTCACATAGAAGGAGAGGGAGGAGGGAGCAGCAGAGTTGCAGATAACTAACAAGGAGGTCAGGGAGGTCTTCTCACCCAAACCCCTCTGTCCAGCCATGGGGAAGTGAAGATAAGGCTGGCTTTGTTGGTCTCAGCCTCTGCACCTGTGTAATGACGGGTTGTTGTAGACCTGAGCTGTCCAATACAGGAGCCACTAGCTCCATGCAGCTATTGAGCACATGAGATGTGGCTAATGCAACTAAGGAACTGTATTTTTACTTTTGTGTAACTTCAATTAATTTAAGTTTAAATGTAAAAACAAGTATTTGATTAAATTATTGAAAAGCTTTTAAATATGTTTGGAATGACAGTGGTATATGAATCTATTTTTTCATTGTAAATTTTATGAAATCTTCTCACAGTTCAAGCATTTCCAATGAAAATTTAGTGTTTGCATTAGGATATGCTGTAAGTATGAAATACAAACCAGAGTTTGAAGATTTAATATAAAAAATGTACAACAGCTCACTGATACTTTTTATATTGATTACATGTTGAAATGATAATGGTATTAACATATTGGGTTAAATAAAACATATTATTAAAATTAATAATGGCTCATTATGTTTCTATTGGACAGTGCTAGACTAGACTATCTGGGCAACTCTCTCCCTATTTTCAGCTTCTGTGCTGAGGATATACTAGAGAAGATGGGAAGCCAAGGTAGATTTTCCTTAACAAACCAAAAAAATAGTTTTTAAAAAATGCAAAGATGAACCAAGAGCCTTCCTTAGCCACATTCCTGAACCCCAGTTCCAAACTCAAAGTCCTTTAAATAGTATCTCTGCACAGTAAAAACCTGATCACTGCTGTGCTCTACCCTGGGCCAACCCAGGCTGCCCCAGTGATTTTCACCTTCAGTTCTCATGACTGTGTCACGTTCACGGTAGTTAATGTCTACACCAGCCTGGGGACTGAAATAGAAACACTGAAGTTGTCCCCTCTCCACACAATCTCACTGTCATGCCTTTTCCTTAAAAACTCCATAAGACCCATGTAGCCTTACTGTATGGGTCATATTCCATCCTCCCCAAATTATAATAAACATTTTCTCTTCTTTCTTTCTTATTCCTCTAGAATCATCTCATTCTTCATTTCTTCCATTGATATCTATTGACCCCTTTCTTTGTGCCAGGCACTGTGTTGGGCATGGAGGTAAAGAACACACACCCTTCCCTCAAGGAGATCACAGTCTAAAAGGTAGACATTTAAATAATAAATTCAGCGTGATAAGGGGAAAATGGACGCTGCTCGCAGTAGGAGGAGTGATGTCAACCAGAATTCAAATTACCAAGGAGCTGACCCTTGATTGTGGTCCTGAAGGAAGGCAAAAAGGAGAGATGGCATTCCAGGCAGGGAGACAGTATGTGCAAGCATATGGAGGCATGAGGCTGTGCGGCACCTTGGAAAATGAAAGCAGATTGGTCTTTCTTGGATATAACAGACAAGGCATTGGAGGGAAGACGAGGGAGCGGGGTGGCCAACCTGAGGCCACTAAGTCCCTGTTTATAAGGCATCATGAAGAGGAGACAAAGATCAGAGAACTCTTCAAAACTATCAACAGGTTGTATGTTTCCTCCTACTCCCTCCAGTTGGCTTACATCTTTCCAGGAAGTTAAGAAATTCACATTCTCCCAGGGATCATTATAGAACTTGCAGTTTCCAAGATCTTTGTCATTGCACAGCATTTGTTGGGTGGCTATTATGAGCCATCACTTATCCGCTATAATAAATACACAGAAGATTGGCTTCCTAACTAACCTCAGGACCTCACGGTCAGTCCAGGGAGACAATAATAACAGGAAAGTGAGGCAGAGGGAATTTGGCAGGAAACTATAATTTTCTCCTTTCTTACCACTTCAGAATAAAAAGCATGTGCTTCAAATGTTTTGGGGGTAGAGACATCTTACTCCCCAAATCACTGTTTCTTATTCTCAGCCACATTTCTCTGCAACTGATGACCTAAGCAGACAGGAAAGGTCTCAACTTGTAGTGAAAAAACAGTATTCATGCAGACGTCATTTCTAAATCTTCCTGGTTTAACTCATTCTCTGGAGTGTTTCTCATAACAAGTCATTATGATCACAAATTAAGAGACTGTTCATTAAATTACATAGTGGAGAAAAGAGGCTTAAGCTTGGGCAAATCTGAAGTACCTTCCCCTTTATTTTATAGAGTAAAGTGGGAACATGTGAAAAACAGAATGCACTAGAACTCCATTAGCTGTAGAACAGATCAGTGCTCTGAGATCATTAGTTTGAATATTCTTACAGTCTCCATAGTCAAATAATGACTTAAAAAATAATCAGCATTCCTTCATACACTATGGGCAAAAATGAGCTAAAATGGATCTTATATCCACCACAGCTTTAAATATTATCCATCCAAGAGCCACAATGTATCATAAAACCCAGTAGTTCATTGTTTCCTGCCTCCGAATGGCTGCAGCTGTCATGAAAACATTGCCATGGCTCAAGCCCCATATTGGAAGCCAACTCAAACCTGCTGTTTGGTAGACCCTTGCTGCTGACTGCCTGCTGCCACCTCCCAGCTCTCCCTCTGCCAGCTCCCTTCACACGCAGGTGAAAGGCAAGCACCAGGCACCTCGACAGCCAGACAGCTGGGCGGCTCTGGGCAGCCAGAGGTCAAGGAATCGCCTGTAGTGAGAGGACAATTTGCTGAACCCAAATCTAAAGTTCTTCCTGCCTAAACCCATGAGGAATTGCTTTAATGTCTAGAGCTACAGTAGCAAGCTTTGAGTTCAAATCTGTATTGTGGAATTTGAACCGTAGAAACACCCATCACCGCAAAAAACTCTAGAAGTCTTGTTAACAAAACAGAAAGAACTTCTGCCAATAGCTGAGAAATAAATTCCTTCTTTCCTGCTGCTTGGACCACAGCATAATGAGGGCTCCCAAGCTCTCTTTGCAGTCATAAAATGGAATGCATAAGCTTTTCCTTTTGATGTGTTCCCGTTTAAAAGTTTAGAGTTGATGCCTTTTCATCCTTTATTTATCTTACCTTGTAAATATTTCTGTACCATTTCCAATATCTTAAGTCGACACATTTTCAAAAAATAATTCACTCCTTCTCCTATTTCAGTTGTATAACTTTATGTTATGGGTCAAATTTGGGGCTGAATAAACATACCTCAGGCTACAGCTCTGGAAATACCTCTGGCAGCAAATTAACTCAAACAAATGTTTGGGTTGGGAGGCAAGGTTGGTTTTTAATGATCTTCCTGATCTGCCTGGAGGCCCAAGGACAGACTAGTGAACTCCCACAGGCTTTTCTAACTTTGTGTTTTCTGCCACAGTAATACACAGCTCTCAGGTTGGTTGGAGTGGTTGGTTTAAACTTTCACCACCAGAGGGTGCTCCTTGTTTGCGTCTAAAACTCGTTTCAACATCAGACTTGAAAAATGGAGGCCCTGCCGCCAAAGAATTGTCGCAGCAGCCAGCACCGCCCGGGAAAGGTTTCCGAGGCCTGCAGGCAGCGCTCTACTTCCGGGAATCACACTTCCCTTTGCTTCTGACATCATGTATTTAGAACCCAAACTGAAAATCTCTGTAGCTTGCACAAACCAAACTGCACTGATTATGTATCTGCTGTAAACCAAGCAGGGAATGAAAATCATGTTTCCTTCCCATGGCTTGTGTTCAATATTTCCTGCATAACGACAATGAACCCAGAATTCTACCATCTTCCTCACCACATCAAACAATAAAATAACATAAGCTAAAAAAGAGAAGTTTCTTAGCTATAACAATAATGCTATTCTCTAACAACGCAACCTTCACTTACTCTATTCTAAGTGCACACATATCTCTCTTCTGCTTTGGCGTAATTTTTGACGTCTAGGAAGCATTCCGATTTATCAGCTTCAACGTATTAGTGTATTTTTTTGATTCACTGGGATTTGCATGTTAATTTTCCACTTGATGTTTTCTGGTATGCAGGATGGAGGCATGGAGTTCAATTCCCATTCACCTATGTGGAGCTTGCACAGAAAATCTTTTAAAATTATGGTAAGAAACTCTAGTGTGCTGTCATCTGAATTGGCAAAGAGTATCAGAGGTCAGCAAAATTTTTCTATAAAGCACCAGATTACAGTAAAGATTTTAGGCTATGTGAGCCATAAGTTCTCTGTCACAACTACTCAACCCTACCACTGTAGCAGGAAAGCAGCCATATAGACAGAAATGGTTGGGTGTGGTTCTACGCTAAAACACTTTATTTTGAGGAACAGGTGGTGTGCTATAGTTTGCTGACACCTGCAAATGATGAATCCTAATGTACACACTCTTCTTATTGACAAAATTCTGAAAAGTTTCTATTACATCACCCTTTGATGATTTTCCCCCCTCCTCACACAGTTTTGACAAAGTGTGACCTCACTAAGTTATCGCTTTTTAAGTTCATAGGTCCTTTGTAGGAATACCACTGGGTTCCCTCTCCAGGGCTTTCAAAATCAGAGCTGAAGGAGCCTTACTTAAGCCTTCGGTGTGTCATTACGTTTGTATCCTGTGAAATCTCTTATGGTAAGATATGAAATCAACAGGAAGGACGTGACTCCCTGCCGATTTCTCCAGAGATAATGTGGAAAGTAAACGAAAGACATAGTTCACCTTCAGACTGATGTGTAGCCAGAGGAGTCTGGGTCTCCTTGGAGTAGGACACCACTTCCCTGGGCAGGAAATCCACCTGGGTCACCTTCGACACGCCCAGCTTATGCAGTCTTCGTCTGTAAGTAACAGAGGACAAATGCTTAGAGAGGGAAGGCATTCCTTGTAGAAGAGCTATCAGTAATAAAACAAAGGACTCAAACAAACCCCAAACACCCTTGGCTTCCCAGCACAAGGGGCAGGGTCATGGAGGAGAACTGGCCCTGGGCAGGAAATTGGGACACTTGGGTTCTTGCCTCACTTTGGCCTAAATCTGTTGGTGATATAGACAGGTCCCTCATGCTGACCCTCGGCGTCTCTATCTGTAAAACAAAGGCTTGGTCCAGCTCAGATAAGACCTCTTTCATTCTAGTATGTGTGATTTTGCTTCATTAAAATTTATAAAGGCAATTTTCACTTGCAATACAGGATTCTAGTCTCTTAGGTGAGAAGGACAAAAGAAAAGCAATGCTTCTTAAATGTGAAAAAAAGAGAGACGATTCCCTAGTGGAGCAAAACGCTCTCTGTGACATCAGCGAGAGGATCACATTCCAAGGGGAGAGGGGTAACACTTCTCACTTCTCCCGAAAAGGAACTGACACAGATCAGCATGCGAATTTTTTTAAAGACACATTGATGATACAGCACAGATGAGTGAGGAAGATACTCGACTGAGAGTGATGAAATCTTAGCTTGGACTTCCCAAACTGATCACGTAAAGAGTCCTTTCAGAATATTTATGGAGCACTTGAAGTGTTTTCAAGTGTCTTTCACATTCATTCTATCATCTGTCTTCACAACTCCTCTGTGAAGCTTATGGGCTGATGTCACCGTCATCTCCATTTTACAGACGAGGAAAGTGAGATTCAGTTTGAGAGACATGCAAGTATATACAGCTCATAAAGGTGGAGCCAGCACTAAAATACTGTCAGCCTCAGTCCTGGTCCAGTGCTTTTTCCACCAAGCCAAACTCCTACCCAAGGTTCTCAACGGTGAGTTCTGTTACCCCCCAAATCTGAAGTGCCTCCTGAGTCATCCAGGAAACTTCCAATCATGGAAGAGTCAAAGTCTGGTGGTTAAGCTCGTCACTTGAGTCCCACCACTTAACAGCTGTGTGTGATCTCGAACAAGTTACCTGACCTCTCTGTGCCTCAGTTTCCTCATTTGTAAAATGGAGATATTACTACTACTTATTATTAGGATTGTTACGGGTAACGTAGATGTACCATATTATATGTATTATGTATAGATATTACATTATATTACAAATATAGTACATATACCACATATATTATATACATATACGTATATCTTAAAATATTTCTGGAACACTACTTTTAATATACAGATTTAGAATAGTGTTGGACATATTCTACTATATTTTCTAAAATTTTCCAGGCATAGAGTATGTGTGTGTCTCTGAGATAGAAAAAGAGAGAAAGATGAAATAACGATTTAGGCAAAATCCCACATTGGGATTTTGGACTCCCCAAACTGACCACGTAAAGAGTCCTTTCAGAATATTTATTCTGAAATAAAGAAGTAGAAGCACACCTATTCATATCATCACTTTCAATGATTACCAGCAGATGGCACAGCCTCATTGTATTTTTTTTTTAGTACTACTACTAATAAAATGAAAGAAAATGCATACAACAGCTATCAATTTCCATGTACAATCTCCCAAGCATTCTAGGAAAACAAAAATTTTTTCTTTTCTATGAATTGCTAAAACAATTAAAGAGAGATCTAAGATGTGCATGAAGTAGATACAAACAAACCCAGGCAGGTTTAGAGAACAGGCCTAGCCAGGCAACTCTGCAGCCCAACCAGCTTGGAGCCCAAGCTCCACACAGGCCTGGGCTGCATGGGCCTCATGCACTCAGAAGTCTGGACCAGAATGTAAAGAAAGGTCAGGCTGGGTCCCCAGCATTTCCGTGCAACCTTCTTACACAGACTTAGGGGAAAACACACAAAGTGTACTAGAAACAAAATTACCAAACCAAATTACCAAAGGCTCAAAGTCTCAAAGTAAGAAATTCAGGTATTATTTTAAAGCCTTCTCGGGTCAGAGAAGGACGTCTTACTTCCAGAAATGGGTCTTTCTTGAAGTATCTAAAGAGGAAAACATGAATAGACACCCCAGGGTGCTTGGGGCAAAGCCCCTCCCACTGTTGAATAGCCCAGAGCATCTTTCTGAGGCCCCAAGGGGTCAGTGTTCATCACAGGCAAAGAGACAGAAAAGAAACATGGACTGGTAATGCACCCCACCACTTCAAATCAGGGTCACTCCTGGCAAAGAGAGATCACCCTGGACCTTACATGTCCTTGGGCATCTGTGTGAGGCCCAGAGATCTCCACACTCCCATTAAGAGGTATCTACATCTGCAGGCAGGGATGCCAGGGCATCTTGCTGACAGGACAAAAGCTGCAGATCTATCTTGTTGGGTGACCAGCAGCAGGCATTGGGCAATAGGAAGCTGATCTGTAAAGTGATAATCTACCATGGCAAATCGAAACCGACTGGTGAGACAGTATAACATAATGGTTAAGTCATGTACTCATACAGAAACAGAAATTTGGGTTCAAATCTCTGCTTCGTCACTCACCAGCCGAATGATAGATGAAAGCTTAGGACAAGTGACAAATCCCTTTAAGCCTCATGTTTCTTATCTGTAAAATGGGTACGTATCATTCAGTTCTTGTGAAGATTAAATCAAGCTAGTACTCGTAAGCACTTAATGTCTGGCACATACTAAGCAGTTCCTGGCTCTAGCATCTCTAACTGATCTTTTTGACTCATTATAATAATGCTTATATATGTTTTAAAAAATCAGAGAAGGCAGAGTTATGAATGTTTCTACATTAAAGATTCTTTAAGATAGTAGATTCGAAGATTACCTCTGCCAATAAAACACAATTATCACACTCTAGCTTCTTTGTACGAGCACACGGAAAGGTTACGGCTGCCTGGGACAGGGCATCTGCTTTTCCTTTAACTAAATGTATCATCACCACGAAACTTCTCAGATTTCAGAATTTAGCTTAAATAAGTGAGTTTATCCCACTAAACAAAATGTTTTCTTTTCTCAATGATTATTGAAAACTTTTGGCCATTTCCTCACTGATGCTGTGTTTGCAAGTTCATGGCTTCAACTCAACCCAAGCCATCAAAAATAAACAAGAGCTGAGCCTCGATCATGTGATTCCCCCAGTGTACTGACTGACTGACGCACTGATAAACTTGTGGTTCTCCTGGCCTGAGGGTAAATCTGTCTGAAATGATTTATAATTTTAAAGCAACTCCTTGTAACACTTCTTAGGGTGTACTGGCAGGTTACTATATCTTTTCATGCAATCTCCAGATGGATTAAGCTACATTTATATCAAATGCTTTGATTCTTTGTGGCTTTTTTGCTGTTGTTTTAGTAATCGTGTACTTATAATACGCAAAACACTTTTCATTATCTCAGTTTTTGTTTATTTTTACCTTATTTTATCCTCATTAAAATTTTATATCATATTCCAATTTTACAGATGAGAAAATGAAAGCTCAGCGATGCTAAGTAATTTGCTCAAAATCACAAAGCTAGTAAGTTACAGAGACAGGCCCTGGTTCTGTCCAACAGTAAGTCTAAGGGCCATGTACTTAAAAACTGGGCTTTGTTGACCTTGTTCTCCTGCTTTTTTCCTAATGCCTTATGACCATCTGCTCACTGAGGCACATTCTTACAACCTAATATAGTAGAAGTCCAAACACATGTGTTCATTTTATAGAATAGAAAGGATTCTTGAGAAGTAGCTAGCCTAGATTATTAGGACATAATGGAAGGATCATGTTTTCCAAGGTGAGTAATACACAATTGCACCCAGCCCTAGCCAGTTCAGAAAGGCTGGCCAGCAGGTGGCGCCCTTCCACAGCAAAGACCTGCCTCTTGGTGTATTCTCCAACTGAGTTCTCACTTCTGAGTCTCTCCCGACCAGTCGTAGGGTCTGCACGTCTCAGCGGACCCAGAATCCATCCATTTATACAACCCTGTGATAGAGGCCTTTTTCAACTTCCCTAAAATGTTTCTACAGTTTTATCAGCTGTATATAACTATGTCTAAGAGATAAAGTATACAGTAGTTCTTTTCTTTTTTTTTTTTTTTGAGGAAGATTAGCCCTGACCTAACATCTGCTGCCAATCCTCCTCTTTTTGCTGAGGAAGACTGGCCCTGAGCTAACATCCGTGTCCATCTTCCTCTACTTTACATGTCGGACGCCTACCACAGCATGGCTTGAACTAGAGGTGCCATGTCCGCACTCGGGATCCAAACCAGCGAACCCTGGGCCGAAGTGGAACGTGCAAACTTAACTGCTGCACCACTGGGCCAGCCCCAGTAGTTATTTTCTTTAAAAGTATGAACATTGAGCATCTTGTTTTTCACTGTTGTTCAAGGTCTTACTGGCTCATAATTTTTGAATTCAAAGATGCAAATTAAACTACTTAGCAAAGGAGGAAAAAAAAATACATTATAATGTTAATGCTACTAGAATTCCTTTTCCCTCTAATTTGGCTATAAATTCCATGCTGGCTCCTCAGTTTGGACTCTGGGGTACCTTACCCGCCATCCTACCTACCTCCTGCAAAGCTCATCCCCTCAATACTGGACACACAGATACTTCCAGCAGCCCCTGTTACACGTCACTGTTCTCTTTTCATGTCTGACTTGTCTGCAACCTTACTTATTTACTCCCAACTGATTTATCTCTGTACCCTGGGGTTTAGCTCAGTATACAGAACAGGCACTAAATAAATGTTTAAAGAAGGAAAGGAGGGAAGAAGAGAAGAATAGAAGGAGGAAAAGGCAGAAGGTATGATACAGAAATGTGCATTGAGATTTCAATGATCTATGCCATGGTGGATATGGCATTACTATTAAATCTTATTGTGTATTTTTGCCTTGGTAATTTATTCTAAAAAAAAAGCTCTAATAAAGTTTTAAATATGTTGCATTAAATTTATATCACGTTCTAAATAATTGTAAGAAAACAATTCAAAATCACTTAAGAAGTACAATAAAGTCTCACATATTTGGATGTATTGTGACCACAATTAACAAACATAGAGAAAACCTAAATGGGAGAAGTCCTAGAGCAGTGGTTCCCAAAGTGTGGCCCCTGACCAGCAGCAACGCCACTACCTGGGGACAGGTTAGAATGCAAACTCAAAGGCCCCACCCCAAACCTACTGAACCAGAAATTCTGGGGGTAGGTCCAGCAATCTGTGTTTTAATACCCTGCCTTCCCCGTGCTTCCCCTCCCCCCTCTCCGGTGATTCTGATGCTCACTAAAGGCTGGGTACTACTGACTTAGAAATATTACAATGTAGAGACAGACTTCACTGTTTAACCAGATTCACTTGGGCCTCCCCACCCTGCAGCCAAATGCTGGAGGATGAGGCCTTAGTCCCACTGCACAGGGAGACGTCTCTGGACCAAGCCTTTGGAGCTCTATGAGATGGGCCAGGTGCAGAGATGAACAAAGATGAGTGAGAGGATGAGAGTCAGACAAAGGATGTTGCAGTGTATAAAATATTAAGACACCAGTGCAAGAGTTGATCCTAGATCCAAAACTAAAAAGTCAGGCAGGGGATGCCAGAGATGTTGGGCAATGAAACCACGGATCCCTCACAAGCTAACTTGGTATGGTCCTAAAGTGGCACGGGGCTCACATCTCCCCAGGGCTAGGGTTGGACTTCCAACTAAAAGTCCTAGAGCTTCCTCTCCACCTGGTCCTGTCAACTTGGCAGAGCAAGCTAGCTGAGCAAAGCCATATTGCACCAAAGTTGAAATGTTTCTACTGGAAAGAAATATCAGATCTCATTAAAGAATAAAAATTGAAGCTATCTGAAGTTTGAGAAGGTTATTTGCCAATGTTTGGGGTATAAAGATGTCCAGTTCACCACCAGCATAAGTCCAATGTGCCCAGGTTCTGTCCCTTTGTCCTTGGTTGGACATTATGAATCACAAGAAGAAAACTACTCTCTTGCATGAATCACTGCCCCATTCCACTTCTGTTTCTGGTTCAGTTGAGATGTCTTTGTCTATCCACTCACAATAAGGTTAGCACGGCTTTGCTGGCTACTAACAAAGTTTCATTATCCAAGGAAGATGAAGCCCAAAGTGTGACTTAAGCATGGTTTATAATATCTACCAAAGCTGAAGAAAGTTAGGGTTATGCAGACTTACCCTTTTTTTTTTCTGAGGAAGATTAGCACTGAGCTAACATCTGCCAATCCTCCTCTTTTTTCTAAGGAAGACTGGCCCTGAGCTAACATCGTGCCCATCTTCCTCTACTTTATACGTGGGACGCCTACCACAGCATGGCTTTTGCCACACGGTGCCATGTTCACACCTGGGACCCGAATCAGCGAACCCTGGGCCACCAAAGCGGAACATGCACACTTAACCGCTGCACCACCAGGCTGGCCCCAGACTTACTCTTAAATAAAAGGATTCTGTCCTATCATTAACAGCATGAGAAACATGCACATTGCCATTGGAATTCTACTAAATATACACTATGTGGCTCTTCTCCCATTTCAAAGATGAAGAAAATTTCAAGAAGAACCTTACTGAAAAATGTGACTAATACTTTTAAGCATTATTTTTAATACTATAAACAATAAATGCTTGTAAAGCATGGAGTTATCTACCAAAGCAGGATATCCTGGCTTTGTCCCTATTTTTTTAAAAGATCTCCATTCCTTTCAAAGTCATAAACTACAGAACTTCAGCTTCTAAAGCCATTGCATCTGGGACACAAACATAGAGAGTCACTGTGTTGTGCCTACATATGGAACACTAACAACAACCCACTAGATTTCACAGAAACTACTATCTAGTTTCCTTTAAGAATAAAAGTAAAAAATTTAAATGGGAAAAATAATTTTGACATGTCAAGGATCTGGGTGATGAAGGGTTGATTATGGATGGCAAGGGGAAGCAGAGCTCTTTGATGACAGACTTAAGGTCTAGGTTGCCTTAATTTATTTTATTGAAATAAAATACACATACTATAAAATTCTTTAAGGTACACAATTTAGAGAGTTTTAGCATATTCACAAAGCTGTGTTGCCTCACTGCTATATAAGTATGCAACTTTTTCATTATCCCTAAAAGAAATCCTGTACCCATTGGCAGTCACTCCCCAACCACCCCTCCCTCTCTCCCTTCAAAAGGAATAATACACTATGTCTTCTCTGTCTCTCTTCTTTCACTTAGTTTAACGTTTGTAAGGTTCATCCATGTAACAGCATGTATCAGAATGTCATTACTTTTTATTGATGAATAATATTCCATTGCATGGATATAACACTTACTTTTAATCCCTTCACCAGTTGGTGGACATTTGGGTTGTTTCCACTTTTGTCTATTATGAATATTGTCACTATGAACATTCATGTACAAGTTTTTATATATATGTGGGTTTCAATTCTCTTGGAATTGAATTGAATTCTCCTGGAATTGGTATATACCTAGGAGCAGAATTTCTGGGTCACACGTTAATTCTATGTTTAGCCTTTTGAGGATATGCCAAACTGTTTTCCAAAGCAGCTGCACCATTTTACATTCTCCCTCGCAGTGTACAAGGGTTCCAATTTCTCCACATCCTTATCAACACTTACTATTATCTGTCTTTTTTACTATAGCCATCCTAGTGAGTAGAAAGTGGTATCTCATTGTGATTTTGAGCTGTATTTCCCTGACGGCTAACAACGTTGAGAATCTATTCATGGGTTTATTGGCTATTTGTATGCTTTCGTTGAAGAAATGCCTATTCAAATTCTTTGCCCATTTTAAAATTGGATTGTCTTTTTATTGTTAGTTTGTAAGAGATTTTTTATATAATCTGGATACCAGACCCTTATCAGATATATGATTTGCAAATATTTTCTCCCATTCTGTGGGTTGCCTTTTCACTTTCTTGATAGTGTATTTTGAAGCACGAAAGCGTTCAATTTTATTGAAGACCAACTGATCGATTTTTTCATTTGCCGCTTGGGCTTTTGGTGTCATGTCTAAGAAACCATTGCCAAATCCAAGGTCACAAAGATTTATTTACACCTATGTTTTCTCCTAAGAGTTTTTATAGTTTTAGCTCTTATATTTAGATCTTTGATCTATTCTGAGTTAATTTTGTATACGGTGTAAGGTAGGGTCCACCTTCATTCTTTTGCATGTGGATATCCAGTTGCTCCATGCATAATTTTTCTTAATGTTCAGAGGCAAGATGAGCAGGGAAGCAGAGGAAGTCTTTGTCATGAATACTGATCTTTGTTGATGCCCATTGGTTCCAAGCAGTAGCCAAATCTGACTGTGGACAGATGGATTCAAGAGGAAGGCCCTCATCACTTAAAAGCTTCCCAGGGCTCACAAAAGCTCTCAGAGCACCTGAGCATGCCTTCCATCACTGGCATGAGCATCATCAAATTCTCCCTGAGTCAGATATGATACAACTCATATTCTGATGCTCTAATTTCAGACCACAGTGAATTATATACAGCAAAAGTTGATGTTCTTTATTTCATATCCAAGATCAGTGAAGAAAACTGCATAAATATTGCTGTACTATCTCTATTGAACTCATAAAGGAACTCAACAATATCAGAACTGGCTTCAAACAACTGAAACTTTAAGCAAGATGGCTGCCATAAGAATTTCACAGACGCTATCAGCTAATCCTCCAAGACACACTTAGATCAGAGTGGATGATTGATTTGCTGACCCATCACCAATATTGGGAGGTAAAGCTGCAAGAAAGACTGAGTCTGACCTTTGCAGGGTTTTTATTTTTTAATGTCACAGTGTGAAGACACAGAAAAGCCAGAATAAAAATATACCGCAGGCATTTAGGAAACTCTTCAAATTTTACAAATTGTGAATCACAAAAGACTCTCAATAACGATCTTTGAATAGCAGCCTCAGAATGTTTGATGACTGGAAATTATAATGCTGAGGATATATTGCTTAGACCTAGTGGAAGGAGAGGCGCGAGGGTAGATAAGGCGGCAGAGTCAGCAGCTTGTGTCAGAAGCCAGTGTGTGGCACTCAGAAGCTAGGAAACCAAAAGGGGTCATTGCAATAATGGGCAGTCTGTGAAGCAGGGAAGGGACCTGGAAGTCAAGCAGATAAAACCAGGAACAGATGTTGTCAGAGACAAGGAGTTATTGGGCCGGATGCCAAAGTAGGTCAAGGCCAGGGAAGAAAAGAATGTCTGCATTGGCCCCAGACTCAGTCCTGCTGGGTTTTGTTCCTGCTTATTTGCATGTGAGTATTTCATCCCCAAGATACATTAATTGTGTTGTCAAAGATTTTTTTCCTACTGCTGCTTGTAAAATTCCTTAAGATTTCTTAAAGAAGAGCCCCCTAAGTCCGTGAGAATGATAATTGTGCCATTTTCTTTCTTGTTCAAAAATCTTATGTGGGTACAGACAGTGTCCTTGACAACTGACAAAGTAACTACTTCAGCCAACATCATTATCAGCAACCATAAACAATTTTTGAAGCATGGCACTATGCCAGATCTTTCCAACACAGAGAGAATGGGGAGATCAAACATATACATCAAAAGGCTAATAAGCATGAAAGGTAGCAAATAATAAGAGCCAATATGAGTGATTCACATAAAAGGTGGGACAGGAGAGTATAATGGGTAGATTACTATGTGTTCGGGTAAATGAAGCAAGTTTCACTAAGAATAGAAGGCCTAATGTGAGTCTTGAAGGATAGGAGGACTCAGTCAAGTGGAAAGGGGCGAGAAGGGTGTTCTGGGGAGGTGGCCCTGCATATGCAAAGATCTCGATTCTGAGTTCACACTTTATGCCTGAAAGACCAGTTTTTCAGAATAGAAGTTTTAAGTTGAAGAGCAATGGGGGAAACATTTAGAGAGGTACATAGAGGCCAGATGATTTGAGGGCTTTAACTCTCAGGCTAAACAACTTGGACTTTAAGCTGTAGACAGTGAGGAATTACTCAAAGTTAGTAAGAAATCAACAGCTGCAAAGAGACATTTAAAATATGTCAGTATAGCAACTATGTGAAGAATGGACTCTAAATCTTCCTCTTGGAACAATGAGGGACCAGAGGCTATGTATAGGAAGGACCCTAGAAGCTAAGTGTAGAGAAAAGGAGGAATTCAGGAAGGATCTATAAGCAAAGGGTGTGTGGGTTCAGTAACCAAACAGAGGATCCAGGCAAAGGATTAATTCAAAGCGGGCAGCCAGAGGAATGATTACTGGATTTGTGACGAACAGTCTAACAGATGCAGAAACTTGGTCTGGGGGGTGACAAGAAAGCACTCAGTGGTCATGGGCCTGGAAATGAAAAGGAAATGCTCTAGTTTGGTGACTCTGGAAAAGAATTAAGGGTAGACCTTAGCAGTTTACTTGATATGGAGGGTGAAGAGAAAGGAATAGACTGGAGATTATTTCAAGGCTTTATGCCTTACGGAAGAAAAGCGAGTGGTGTAACTAGAAGATGTAGGGGAATCCAGAGAAAGATCTGCTTTGGGGTAAAAATGAATACCTCAGTGGATGAGTTTGTGTGAGGGGTTTTCCAATTGCATGAGATGTAAGACCAAAGCTCAGAAAAGAGGACAAACAGAAAATGTGGCCCTGGGAGCCACGCACTGAGAATCACATGAGAAAATGCTGCATCCATAGAAAAAGAGAATATAGGAACCAAGGGTATAGAAGCTCACAGGATATGAAAGAAGTTTTAAAAAATAACAAAAGGTTCATTTGTTTTCCAAACACTGTACTCTAGCATAATGAGGTATCAAGGTGTGACACCTAAGGACTGATTCCTAGAGCTGGGAATGGGACACAACATGGAGGAAAGAGGAGGATGGGGCATGACAGAGAGGAAGTGACCCTGGCATTGCAGCCCCCTCCGTACATTCAATTTATCATTGATGTTCAGAGTGGGTGTTTTCCTCCAAGGACAGAGAAGCAGCTTGATGGCTGACCTTTTCTGATTACTTCAAGAAGGATGAATTTCCATTTTCTATGTTCACATTTAAAACATCACTTGAGAAAGTACTTATTTTGTTTCCATGATATTTGCTTCTTACTGTGCAGAGAGATTAGTTTGGCAGCTAAAGCATTTTTCCCGAACAGAAGCAAATGTCAAGTCTGGCTCAGTCAACAGGCATAGCCGAAGGGTTTGCCTTGAATTGCATAACACAAGCAAATCTTGCAAATTTCTGGGATGAAAGAAGAGTCAAAACAGTCATGGTTTTAATGAAGGTTGGCAGTATTGGTGGAGGACCTGCTAACAAGCGCCCGTTGTACAACAGAAAGCGAGAGTTCAGAATTCTAAGAACACAAGGTACAGAAGTGTGTTTCCTTCGATATTACACACAAACAACAATGATGATATAAAAATTTTATATGAATGGCCTTTTATTGACTTAATGTTTATTAACAACCTTCTACAGAACTTGTAACATAAAACTATAAAATTATGGAATTATTCAAGTCACTGAGTACCAAAGTATAAGCACACATCCTTACCAACTGGCCATATTTATTCTTCTGAAGTGGAATAAAAAAGGAACATTGTTTTTTGAAAATCAGGTTGCTAGTGTGGAACAGAAAACATCCCATAATTGCTTTCTCAAGATTCATGAGGGCAGAGAACAGAGACTGGCAGTTGGCAACTTCTCAAGAAATGTTTGGGGACTGAATACATGAGAATTATAAGAGGTGGGCAAAGTGCTTTCTCCCTCTCGTGACAAAATTTTGATTGGATCTGTTCAAAACAATTATTTGAAGTTTTTCACGGGTTAGAATTCATTCTATATTTACAGATTCCAAAAAAGCATTTTACTATTACCTTTTGATACACACACACACGTTACAAGATGCTGTTCCATACTTCAGTTTCTGTAGAAAGTGAGCTCAGGTGTTACTGAAGACTCAGAGGTTGTCAGTTTGCTCAAGGACACAAAGCACATCATTCTCAAGAAAACACCAGGCATTGACACATGAGAAACCTTAATGATTAATTCAAACTAGAGATCTAAACATAATGCATAAGAACATTTGACAAAACTTGGAGAATAAGCCAAAAGAGGGTTACTTCATCAAAGGAAATGAGGTTATTGCTGTTCTGTTGGGCAAATGGAAACAACTTCAAAACATGAAAAGACCTCTAGAACTGCCTGGCTAGATTTTCTCTAACACATACTGCCATCTTGAAAAATATGTTTTTCTAGTGTCTAGTTGGTGTCACTTCTATTCTTGACAGAGTGATCTCTCTATTTCACCACAGCAGATGGGGATGCTGCCTGGTGGATTCTGGAGTAATACTCACCTTCTCTTTCAGCCGAGAATGAAGAGAAAGTTGAGAGAAAGAGGAGGTCCCAACCTTCTAACAAGGTCTCTCAAGGACTGAAATAACCTCTAAGTTCCTCCTTCAGGGAAGCAGCAGCCAAATCCTTGCTCACAGCTTCATTTTTTCTTCCTTCTCACTTTGCTTCCAAATATTTTAAAAAACACTATTAAAAGTTTAATTTACTAATACATAGTGGAAATATAATTGTGAGGCTTCAATGAAATCAGAAGCCATTAAACATTGCTACACGTTATTGGGTTTAACAATTGGGACTGAGGGGACACAGAATACCCTCATTACTTGTTGACGTCTGCTCATCATTGAGAATCTCTGCCTCCCTCCCAGCCCCACTGCCCTTATACTGACTCAGCACCTCTCCCTAAGACAGGTGATCTCATGGGAGTATGTTTCCTTCATAAGACAACAAAAAGCATTTAAAATATAATCCATCCTGAAATTTGCCCATTGCAACCCCAAATTTCAATGAGACATTTATTCACTTCCCAGTCTAAACAGGCTTTTTCTATCCTGTGATCTTCTAACTTACTCTTTTTATCCTATTTTATTTCATTTTTCACTTCTACCATCTTCAATTCATTAATCTATTATAATAGCCTAAGATTTTGGTTCTTTCACGAGTAGTTGCCTGGTAATAAACAAGCTGAGTCGCACTTTTTTATTTGCAGTTTTCTTGAAGCTATTCTTTTGCTGAATGCCACATCATCTCCCTTACTTCTCTATGTTGCCATTTGCTTTGCTGACCACATAGTTAACATATAAACCAGAATAAAGTGACACAACATTTGTGCTTCCAGTCAAGATGGAGTAATAGTGACCAGCCTTACCCTTGGCCTGAAACAACCAAAAATTGGATAGCAGTTGGAATGAAACAACAGTTTGTAGGACACTGGAGGTCAGGCAATGAAGGACAGTGATACATGAGAGAGGAGAAACAAAGATGAGCCCTACAATTTCCCCAGCTTACTTCATTAAGAGAGTTTCCAGACCATGGCACAGGGAGGGAACCCAGATGAAATCTGGCAGACTCTCTAAGTTGAGGAGACAGAGCTGAGAGTCCAGGAAGATCAAGGCAGAAAATCCAAATTAAACACCATGAGATACTATTACATTATTTCTATACTATTACAAGACTATTACAAATGTTCTCACAAAAAGAGAACATTGTAAAAGTAGCCCAAAAAAGACGTTACATACAGAAGAATAAAGACAAGTATGACAGCAAATTTCTGGTCATAAATAATGCAAGAGAGAAGACAATGAAGCAACACTTTTAAAGTACTGAAAGAAAAACACTTCTGCCTGGTGGATATCCCTCAATGTTTCTTATACTGAAGGCCTTCTGATAAGGCATTCTTTCAGCTTTTTATGTCTTAAAAGTCTTTATTATATCTTTGGTTTTGAAAACATTAAAGGACCCAATTATATGCTGCCAATAAGAAATGCACTTTAAATGTAAAGAGACAAACAGGTTAAAAAGTAAAAGGATGGAAAAAGATTATATGGTGCTAACACCAGTAAAAGAAAGCTGGAGTGGCTATATTTATATTAGACAAAGGAGATTTCAGAACAAAATATATTACCAGGGATAAAGACGGTCATTTCATAATGATAAAGGGATATATTCATCAAAAAAGACATAAGAATCCTAAATATTTATGCACTTAATAACAAAATTTCAAAATATGTAAAGCAAAACCTGATAGAATTGCAAGGAAAAATAGAAACACTAAAATTATAGTTGGAAACTTCAACATCTCTCTCCTAATAATTGATAGAACCAAAAAAGAGAAAATCAGTAATGGATATAGAATATTTGAACAACACAATCAACCAACTTGACCTAATTGACATTTATAGAACATTTCACCCAACAACAGGCTTTTCAGGGCACATAAGGCAATCACTAAGACACATCACACCATGGACCATAAAATAAATCTCAACAAATTTAAAAGGGTACAAATAATACAATGTACATTCTCTAACCACAATAGAATTAAATTAGAAATCAATAAGAAAAAAAACTCCGGAAAATGCCCAAATATTTGGAAACTAAATAACACACTTCCAAATAACTTAGTTAGATGAAATAGAAAGGGAAATTACAAAGTATTTTGACCTGAATGAAAATGACAAAAAATATGTCAAAATTTTCAAGATGCTGCTAAACAGTAATTAAGGGGAATTTATGCACAACACACCTATATTAGAAATGAAGAAAGGTCTCAAGTCAATGACCTCTGCTTCCACTTTAAGAAAGTAGAAAAAGAAAAATTAAACACAAAGTAAGCAGAAGAAGAGAAAAAATTAAGATCTGAGTAGAAATCAATGAAATAGAAAAATAGAGAAAATCAATGAAACCAAATGCTGGTTCTTTGAGAAGAACAATAAAATTGATAAACCTCTTATGAGGAGAAAAAGAAGACAAAATTTGCCAATATCAGTAATGAGAGAGGTGATTATATCTACAGATTTTGCAGATATTTAAAAGATGATAAGGGAATATACAGATAACTTCAACAAAATATACAGATATACAGATTACTTCAACAAAAGCATGATCCATAAAAGAACAAATCTGTAAACTGGAATTTGTCAAAACTAAAAGTGTCCTAAAAACACTGCTAAGAAAATGAAAAGTACAAGTCACAGATTTGCAGAAAATATTTACAAATTACATATCAGATAAGGGATTGTATCCTGAATATATAAAGAATTCTCAAAACTCCAAAATAATGAGAAAACCAACAGCCCAATTCAAAAACATTAAGGGCAAAAGATTTAAGCAGACATTTTATCAGAGAAAATAATCAAATGGCAAATAAGCACATAAAGAGATAGTCAACATCATTAGTCACTAACGAAATTCAAACTAAAACCACCATGAGAGGGGCCGGCCCCATGACCAAGTAGTTAAGTTCACACACTCCGCTTCAGCGGCCCAGGGTTTCACTGGTTCGGATCCTGGGCGAGGACATGGCAGCACTCATCAAGCCATGCTGAGGTGGCATCCCACATGCCACAACTAGAAGGACCCACAACTAAAAAAAACATACAACTATCTACTGGGGGGCTTTGGGGAGAAAAAGGAAAAATAAAATCTTAAAAAATAAATAAATAAATAAACCACCATGAGATATTATCACACTTCTTTAATAATGGTTAAAAAATAATAATTTTTTTTAAAAGCAGTCTAACAGCTGCAATTGTATATTATTTAAGGAGGACTAAGGTGAGATGGCATCTAATTATTTTCTAATATCAAACTAGTAAATGTAATTGTACAAATGAGAAAAGGAGATTGAAATCTATTAAATGGTATACGTTGAATTTCACAATAACCCATGATGACTAGAGAATTAGCGAATCCAAAAAAATCCATTAAATAGTTTTATGTCTGAAAAATTTTGCAAATTGAAGACAGATTGTAAAGAGAAGGCTAGAGTTGGAAAGTTCCCTGCTCATCAAATTAAAAAGAAGAGCTCTATTCATTAAAAAAAAATAATAATAATATTTTTTTAAGTCCAAACTAAGTATTGCCAAGAATGTGGAGAAACTGAGGCTCTCATACACTGCTGGTGAGACTGTATAATGATAAAACCACTTTGAAGACAGTTTGACAGCTTTTTAAGTTAAACGCACATTTACTCTATGATTCAGTTATTCTACTTCATGGTATTTACCCAAAAGCAATGAAAGCATATGTCCATAAAAAGATTTGTACATGAATGTTCATTGCAGTTTTATTTGTAATGGGTAAAAACTGGAAACAACTCAGTGTACCTCAAAAAGTGACCAGATAAACAAACGGTGGTATGTCCATACAAGGGAATACCACTCAGCTATAAAGAGGAATGAACTATTGATACACACCTACCATGAACGAATGTATCACAAAATAATTATTCTGGGTGCAAGAAGTCAGTCCAAAGAGTACCTGCATGATTTCATTTATGTAACATTCTAGGAAATGTAAGCTCATGTATAGTGACAGAAAGCAGACCAATTATTTGGGGGGCTGGGGAAAAGCAAGAGTGAGGAGTACAACAGGGCATGAGGAAACTTTGGGGGATGATGAATATAGTCATTATCTTGATTGTGATGATGGTTTCATGGATGTGTGTACCTGTCAAAACTTATCAATTTGGGGCCTGGCCCTGTGGCCAAGTGGTTAAAGTTCTGCACACTCCACTTCAGCAGCCCGGATCTGTGGGTTTGGATGCCTGGCATGGACCTACTCCACTCACCAGCCATGCTGTGGAGGTGTCCCACCCACAAGAAAACAGAGGAGGATTGGCACAGATGTTAGCTCAGGGCGAATCTTCCTCAGGAAAAAACACAAAAAACTTATCAATTTGAATACTTTCAATGAATGCAGTTGTTTTTTTTTTTTTTTAATGTCAATTATGCTTCAATAAAGCCATTTAAAAAAAAATCAAGTGATAGAAGCAGCTATGGGCTACGGTCAATCCCATGCCAAGCATCAAGAAGAGGAAATAAAATTGTCCCTAGAAAAATCTTGTTGCCTGAGGTATATTTCATAAAATTATGTATGACAGAAAGACTGCTCTGCACATAAGGACTATCAAAAAGAGAAGATTTTCATTAAATCAATGCTTGAAATTGTAACATGGCTAAAATACAATAAAATAAAATCTCCTCTCTCAAGTATTCTCAGAATGTTCCTTCCAAACTCTCTGAGATAAACCTCTCAGTGAACAGTCTCATCTTCTCCTCTCTCTGACTCACTGGGTCCACTCTGAAGTAAACTGTGGCAGGCAAGATGGGAGCCACAGATATGCCATCTCCCTAGAATAAGACACATGTTGTAATCTACATAGTCGACCGGGTTTTTGCTTAGAAAACAGATATAAATGGAAAAATTCCTAACTGTTCCACATGAGCAAATGTAATTTAGCAATGCCACAATCTGTCTAAAAATCTGTTAATTTAAGTGCATAGATAGCGTAGAGTCTCTGCCAGTTCCATCTTCATTTTTTTTAAGCACAATGATATATTGAAGAGCTGCACTCTGAAGTTCCCCTGAGCATAACATACTGTATATTCATTGTTTCTCTGCCTGATTTAAACCATATTTGTTGGTTACTTAAATAATACAAATTGAAATATCACATAGAATGAACTATATAACTAAATAGCCAAGAATTTAGTAACGTTAAAAAAATAGTCTGTCAATTACCTGAGGTGTTAGGATATTTCCTTGGTTTAGTATTGCTGCTTCTGTCAAGAACTTTTGCGTATAAAAAGGGACTCGAGCAGATAGCATCTAACCTTACAACCCTCCAACCATCTTGTATAGCTACAGGCACTGAAATTGATAGAAACCCACAGATACATGCCTGGAATATCAGGAATTCAAAATAAAGATAAATAAATAAACGCCCACTTTGGGATTCATTGGCTTTTTGCAGAAAGAAAAAACAATACTGTAATAAGATTTTCTGTTCACATATTGAGGTACCTAGTGACATGTTGGTAAATGTTTAATAACTGGCCTAAGGGAAAAGGAGCAAGCCCTGGTATGTAGCATTTGCCAATTTTTGTGGTGTAAATACTGCCACCCTGGCTGATTTTAAGCTGATTTCACTGAAGGCAAAATTGGGATGAGAAGCACACAGTCAGCTCTCCTGAGCTTGCACACGAGCTAGTACAAGCACCCCACTGGAAATAAATGTCTCACGTGTGACAACAGCTAACGCCAATCCTATAAGAGAAATAGAACTAAGTTTCTAGGATATGCCTGTGTCTTTTATTCTTTGTGGACGAATTTTTCAATTCTGAAGCTATCTTTTAACCCGTGACAATAAATTTCCATCTGAACAAAAATGATGTTTAGGCTGTAGGAGACATTACCCATCATTAAATATTTGAGATTTCTTAATATTGAGGAAGTCAACAAGTTTGCTTTTTCTTTAACAGGAATCTTTATATGCTCAAACTTCATTCATATTAAATGCTTATTGTAGCCCCCAAAAAAGTGATAAGGAAAGAAAACAAACAAGACAACATTTTAATACTGATTTTAGACAAAAATTAACCTAATGCAACTTGTTAGTAAAGGGGGAGGATGGTTAGGACAAAGTCAAACGTATCTCCCATCATAGAACTTGTGTGCCCCACCTCGAAGGTGTGAGTATGTGTTTGTATCTTTGTTTGGCGGAGTGTTGTTTTGCAATAATAGGAACTAAGAAGGGGAGATTAAAAGTCATCTTTTTGTGGTATTTTCCACAAAGAGAAACTTTCTTCAAAGCTTAACTTTCGAAGGAAAGCTAACAGAAGGAAATAAACTTATTAAACTGGAAGTTCAACAAAAGGGGGGAAAAACAAGAGCAACAAGAGCTCCAGCATTTCAACACAACCGTAGCAAAGAAATAATAAAAGGAAGAACAAAAGAGCAGACATATACCCAAGTTCTGAGTCTGACTGCAGCTGGAGCACTGAGGGGTCTGTGTCCCACTGCAGGGTCCTAATCGTGCAGCACAAAGGAAAAAGAACACAGAGAATTAACAAAAGGGGAGGGAAACAAACCAAACCAAACCAAGTCATTCATCAAGGCAATGGCATATACAACACATACATGGAACATCTCCCCACTTCTTCACCTCCCTTCCACCCCCAGGTGCAAGGAAGACCCACGAATATCAAGTGACAAGAGAAAGCAAGAAGCCATCCTTTCCTTTGAACATCTGTTTGATATTGGAAGCCACGGTTGTATTCACAGAAGGAAGCCCAGAGCCAAATATTCAAACTCCGTACCACCCGATCCATTTTTGTTTTATTTTGTTTTGTACAGAAGCCTGACTGATTTGAGCATGTAAACTGCTTCACGTATCACTGACACCCCAGCGCCCAGCCACATCTGGTAGCACCAAGCATCTCCCAAGCGGTGAAGAGAAAGAACCAAATGCAAACATGCAGGAGCATCTGGGGAGGTCGGGCCAGATGGAGCATGACGGCAGGGCCCAGTGAATACCTGGCTTCTTTGGGTCAGTTACTGCAAATATAATGCATTAGATTTCATGGCTCATGGGTATTTTGGTATTTTTTTATTTATATATTACACACAAGATGGTCACCAACAATATCATTTGTCTGAGATGCCAGGGATACCTTATATCTTTTAAATGTTTCACAAGAGACAGCACAAAGCAGAAACAGTTACCAAGGCATTCAATTTCCCTTGTTATTCCTCTTCACAATAAAAGAGGACGAACAGCTCTTCTATAAACAGAGTGCACGCAAGGACCTTTCTCAGGCAGGCCCTGTCAATTTCCTGCCCATAAGTGGTTACAGGTGAATCAGGCATGAGGCTGTCTGGTAGGCAACTGACAGACAGCAGGGACTTCAGAGTCAGGCATCTGAGATTCAAATCTTGCCTCTGAGACTTACCAGCTGTGTGACACTGGGCATGTCACTTACATTCTCAACCCCAGTTCCCTTTTGCTTACTCTAAGCATGGCCCACAGACTAGAAGCATCAGCATCTTTTGGGAGTTTGTTGGAAATGCAGAGACTTGGGTGGTACCCCAGACTCACTGACTCTACACTACGGTTTAATAAGGTCCCAGGCGATTCACGGGCATCTTAAAGTTTCAGAAGCCCTGCTCAGTTTCCTTGTCCGTAAAGATTTACCATGACTTATGACACAATTTATGACCTGGCCTGCAGCTATCTTCCAAACTTATCTCTAACCACTGTCCTCCTCCTTCACGGTGTCCTTCTTGTGTCCTCTGTCCTCCTTGATGTTCTTTCCCCAAAGACCTGTGTAACTCACGCCTTTGCTTTGTCCATGTCTTGGTTCAAATGTCACCTGCTCAGAGAAGCTTTCCTTTCACCACCCTATCTCAAGTCACTCTTCATCCCCTTTCCTTTTCCTGCTTTACTTTCTTCACAGCACTTATCTTTACCTATGATTTTATTATACGTCAGTTTATTATTATTGTTTGTTGACCTGGACTAAAACCTCATAATGGTAGGAGCAGCTATATTCCTAGATTACAGGGATTTGCCTAGAACTGAGCCTGGCATACGTGCTCATAGGCTACAATATTAGTTGAAGGAATGAATGGTTGGATGGATGATCTCTGGTTTTCTAGAGGGATTACATGCAATCATTCCTATAAAGCACAGAGTCACTACCTGACCAACAGTAGCTGTTCTACTGCCACATCCACTACACCTACCACCAATGTTTCTGTGAGTCAATACCCTACCTATGTGACGGATCCCACACAAGCTGCTCCTGCAGAGGTATCAGAATGCAGTTTCATAGCTTCCCTTATTAGCTCTGGCTGCGTTCTTCTCTTCTTATCTGAAGGCTCCAAAAGATGACAAGTGAAGTCCAATGAGAACCCTAATTGGCCACTGTTTCTTAGACCAGTACTTCTCAAACTTTAATGCACATATAGATGCCTGGGAATATTGTTAAAATGCGGATTCTGATTCAGTAGATCTGTGGCATTTCTGACAGGCTCCAGGGGATACTGATGCAGCCAGTGTGCAGACCACACTTTGAGTAGCACAGTCTTGACTTAGATCAGTGGTTCTCAAACTGGTGTGATCAGAATGACCGGGAAGCCTTACTAAAATACAAAATGCTCATCTCTAACCTCAGAAATTCTGATTCAGTAGATTTTGGGTGGGGCCCGAGAATTTGTATTCTAATGAGTTCCCAGGTAATGCTTACAGCTGACCCTGGAACCACCTTTGGAGAATGACTGGGCTAGACTACTGCTTTCATTAATCAGCAGGCAGAAAGCATCATTGATCCTCAAATATGCCAGCATTTAACCATGTGATTAACTCAAACCTGGCCTAAGGCCCAGGTCACTGTCAGAACAATTAAATCTGAACGTGTGGGGTGAGACCCAAGCATCGGTGGTTTTGAAAACTCTCCAGGTGATTTTAATGTGCAGCCAGGGGTGAGAACCACTGCTGTGGGCTCATTCTCCGCTCAAGGTAAGCAGCCCTTCCTGGTTCTGGACACTGATTCCTTCACCTTGTTTCGAATGGTACAAGTAATGGATTCCGTCCCAGTGATTCATACTGCTGTTCACATATCTCTGAGGATCTTTTATCTTTACGGTCATTTCTTTGGCTGCAGACAGAACAGCAGCCTCTGCTCTGGCAGACTGTGAGAAGCATTCCCTTGTAAGGAGTGGGATCCCCTACTTTGCCTTCAATTTGCTTTGAGGTTTCTGATGAGACAAGCTTTATCAACCTTTTCCACTTGTCCAGGGCAGGTGAAGGATGCAGCAGCTCCCAGGTGGTCCAGCTGTTCTGTCGCCTGACAGCTCACCTGAACTCACTGTATCCTTAACAAGTAAAAATGATGATTCCATCGGAATCACTCACTTCAGACGTCCACACCTTAGCAGTCTGGAGTTTGCATTTACTCAGAACACCTGTGGTCTATGTAACTAACCCACAACAGTCTTGCCCCCCAGTCACATATGGATTACTCAGTAAAAGAAATCACAGTTATCATCAGTAATGAGCAGTGGGGTAAGGAGTTAAGCCAAGGATGCTATCAAGTGTGCTAGTTTTATTTTCTTTTGATTTTTCTCGTTATTATCTGTGGGGTGGTCAGACTTGCACAGAATGCAATTTTTCTTTGAAAAAGAACTTGAAGCCAATACATTAAATGGGCAAAGGTTGTTTGTGTTTCTTAATGTAGCCTAGGAATGTGTATTAAACATTCACTGAATTCTTCCTGTACAAACTTGCAGAAAAGCTTCCATAAATAGCAACCTCTTGGAGAGAGCCCTGCCTGGGCGGTGGGGGCTGTGTCCCGGGCGAGGCTCCACTATGCGTCACCAGGAAAGGCTCCTCTGTTCTCAGCAAGATGAGGAGGCAGTCTAGAGGCCCTTTAAAGCTCTTTTCTGCCTGATATTTTAACACATTGAATGATTATTAAACCACCTTTCATCTTTCTCTTCTCCGATTGGTATACTTTTATTTAACCAATTGACATAGGTCGTACTTTCCAAACATCTTATCATCAAGTTACTGCATCATTGAAAATGAACTGATGGTTTCCTCACAGCTTCTTGGGCAGTTTGAAATCTTACCAAGTAGTTTACTTTTAAAATGAAAGAAGTAGTGAAATTGTTAAGTAAATATATGTGAACGTGATATACTATCGCAAAATATTTTCTTAGAGAAATCACCCTGTTTACTATAGTAATTAGTTCTGGTTTTCAGTCATTTCTGGAATGGACCAATCAATGCATGCAGGTAAAGAGTATTTTTGATTAGAAAATTCATTACTTATTCAATAAACAACTATTAAGGACCTGACATGTAAAATTCTGTGATAGTGGATTAAAAGAATTCTCAAGGAACCTACAACTCTTATGGGGAGATAAAACATATATAAATAGTTTAGTTGAACAAGGCAGAAAGTAAAACATGCCATCTAAGTGGCACCATAGGTATGCTGTGGGACATGGGACTTGAAACTTAAGAATCTTACATTTTAGTAAAGGAACGAGACAAATGAATATATATACCTAATGATATACTGATAAGGTACACAAGGAAAAAAGTACTTCTTGTCACTTGCCCAGGGCCTGGCACAGTTTAAAGTTGCAATCAATATTAGCTGAAAAAATTAATAAATGCCATAATAAAGATTAATAATAATGATAGTTATCATTTCCTTTCAATGAGTATTTATTCTGTACAAGCTAGCCAGGAACTGGATTGTACTTTCATTATCCTTTGAAAACCAGAGTAGGAAGGCACCCTCCAAAATCTTGAAAAGATCAGATTCCATTTGACCTGGTTACAAAAGCCAAGGGCCTCAGCATCAAGTCAAACACACTGTTAGTCCCACTCTGATTTTTTGCCCTAAGCCCAGTAATTGGATTTCTGCCTTGTTTCTGTGACGAAGTCCTCGCCTGGTACCTCAGTCATCCCATAACCTCTGCCTGTAGTTCCCCTAAAGTCCAATTTTGGGAAACTTGCCCAGAGACCTTAAACTACCTTTCTTTTACCTGCATCCCCATCCTTCCACTCATGCTATACCCAACCATGCAGTTTTTTGCCAGCTATGCATGCACGTGCATACACTCACAAGTCAATAAACATCTTTACCAAGTACCTAATATGTGTGAAGACTCCAGGTAACGTAGTAATAAATCAAAATCACTTGTCCCATATGAATATACTATGAATTAATTATAGATGGTTTGGGAATAATGGTTTAGGATATTATTGTTCATCTTTATGAGTACAAATATTTGAGAGCCGTAACTAAATAGCAACATTTCCTTAGATGGCTTCAAATTAAATGTGTCAATTTACTAGAAGCAGGCTCTTCAGAAGTAAGAATTTCTTACCTTTATAGTCCTTGCAGATCTGGCATTTATTGTGTGTAAGACACAACAATAAATTTATAAGACACACAACTATTTATTGAACACACAGATGAATGAATGGTCTTTACTTGCCTTTTCTGCAGATGGGTATGAAGTGTGAGGGCAAGTTGATTCCCAAAGAAATTGTTTTTACATTCTTTATTAAAAAATGAAGCAATGAATCAGGGCATGTCTGCCTGACTCCCTTAATTCCTACCAAGACACTTACAAGCAACTCAGTCTTGTCCAGCATGATGTCACCACATGGTCCCAGGAGAGTATTCAGACTCATTTCCACATTGAAGAAGGAAAGCCTATCTTGAAAATGCTGACCATAATGCTGGTTTGTGCTGAGAATCAAAAGAAGTCCAGCTTTCTTCTCTATCAAATGGACTTAGCAACTTAGTCCCTGAATCAATTGCATTGGAACTCAACTTTTCACATTTCTTCTTTCTCTCTAAGATGAAGAGACAGCTCAAAGGCAGAATACAGAGCTCCTCTGAGTCACACAGGTTCTCTGGACTCTTGTTTCACATGTCTTCTCTGTCAAACAAATTACTAGTCACTAATCAGATAAAGAAAACAGTTGGGGCCAATGTGAGCAAAGTGCCAAACAGAAAATCTCCAGTCAATGTCATCCCTAAATATCTATTTTTCTAAGTGCCATTTCCAAAAGTAATACACTGAATAGTAAGGACATTTTAAAATCCATCATATCACTCAATCTGTCACAGTCATTAACATGATGTCAATTAATTAAGGATGGCATTTAAATAATGAGTTAATGTTTTCCTCCCCAGTCTCAATTATTTCCTTACTTAGGACTGGCAATGATGATGATGAAGATTTTCTGTCAGGAATAAAATTGGAACAGTGCAATACATACTTATATCAGGCTCCTTCTAAAAAGCCTTTTTCTTAATTTACTGCGTAGAAATCTTCCCTTGCTGGCTAACATCAAAGTCCTAACATGGAGCTCCAATATGGGCCGCACTAAGCCACAGAGGAAGTCCATCTGAGTTGGATTCAAAAAGAAATGTTAAGATTCCCATCACAAAGCAAGGACATGTTTCCCCCAAATCTTACACAGAGAATCTGCTGTCAAGCAAGCAGTTTCTCTAGAAGAAAACTCAGCAAGCCTTTGCTAAAACAGACGCTTATGTGTTACTATAACCATATGGGAACATTCAGTACGCTCTCCTGAAGACAGGGTAATAAGATATCAAAAACGTTTAATCACTTAATGTGCTACATAAAGAGAAAACCCTGTAGTATACATTTTATTTCAAATTCCAAAGAGACTACTTTTAACCAGCCTTGAATCACTGATTTCAGTCTCCCTGAAGTCCAATTAGCTAGTAGCATCCTGTCAACTTCTCTTTACATAATGATAATTTAAAGAATTTTGTATATACAAAATTATAATGGTCTTATTAAATTTTCTCCAAGGTTTTGCATTATTTTATTGTCCTTTACACCTTTACTAAAACTTCCTTAATGTCTTCCGTTTAGCTTCTCATTCACCAGAGCACCTTAGAAGACGGTGATATTTTCACCAAAAAAGGATTAAAAGTCCTTTGAAGCTGAGGTAGTTTCAGAGAATCCTAGGAAATGCAGTTGTGGATAAAGATGAAAGTCCTGAGGGTTTTCTGTTGGGCATTAGGCCCAGGTGGCCCCTAAGCACATTTTCCTCTCCTGAGATCACTGAGAAAAGTGGTGACCAGGTGCAGCCAGCACAAGTTGACCACAAACAAATTATTCTAATTTCCTTATTTGAGAGTTCAGTAGGCAATAGATCAGGGAAAGGCAGAGCTTATCAAGTATCTGAATTTTACCACAGTATTCTGTCAACATGAAACTTAATATTAACTATATGGAGGCCTAATGTTCAAACTGAACAGTGGGGGATCTGCAGACAGCTGTCCCTTTGTCCCCGAATTCTCCTTCTAAGTGCTTCAGAAGACATTTCTTCCTCTACTGCATTTAGGTCCCCTTGGGGACATCGCTCCCTAGAGAAAATCTATGGATATAAGGGTTTTGATTAATAGATGCTGATAGCTTAGAGGACAGGCAACGATTTTAAATACAATGGGATTATGTTGGAGGCAACTGGGGAAATTTGAAGATATTAGATAAGATGAAAATGTATTGAAATAGGAAAATAGAAATATTTGATTAGAAAAGAAAGTTAAACAGTTCGTACAGTATAAGATCATTTATCATATATATGATACATATATTGTGTAAAAGAATACAAGGTGTTAAGCATGCTAGTCTCTGGTGGTAGGAATATGATCTTTTTCTTATTTTTCTTGTCTATGATTTCTAACTATATAACATGCACTGGTATTGCTTCTGTAATAATAAGATATTATTAAAAATAAAATGTGGGAGGACTTGAATGTACTGATCAATTGGAAAGTAGAACTTAATGATGGTGTTAAGACCATAGATGGTCAAAAAAGAAGATATAAATTAATTTTGTTACACCGCCACCCCCATGCCACTTCTCACCAAATACAAACAGCAGAAATTTGCCCTTCTGACTATTTTGTTAAGAATGTTATGGGATACGTGTTCTTATTATAATAGGAGATTGCACAGCATGTGATCACACTGAGACATACTTTATCTCCGTAATCATTTTGAAAGTTTTCTTCCTTGAATCAGGTTTGGGACAGGGTGTAGCCTGTGGCCTGATGTCCAGACGGACCTTATGAGGTCATTACACTTTCCTAGGTTTCTGCAGGCTGGTACCGCCTCTAATTTAGCATTGTCACTGAGAACTCTAAGGAATGTCAGCTACACACGAGAAGAGTTCTAGTGCAAAGTCCCTTGTGAGCTATCTATGTGAATGAGAAGAATAAATGTGGGCTGAACGATGATCGCTTAGATTCATTTCTGGTTGAATCTCTGAAGGTTAGGGAATAAGGAGTGGGCAACCCAGAAAGTGTTCTCCAGGGACATGGACTTGTCATGTTCAACATTTTTACATAGTTACTTGGATGATGGTATAGGCATGCTTATCAAATTCGAAAATGACACCAACATATTTTATGAGCGAATCTAAAAAGATCTCTTACCATTGGATAAATGTGGCTAAATCAAAGTGTGAAAACAATAATAAGCTAAAACTCACATATAATTAATATATGCCAGACTTCTTTTCAAGTGTTTGACAGGTATTAATTTGTTTAATCCTTGCAATAACCTTACGGAGTAGGTTGTGTATCACTTATATCAATTGTTATTAGATATCATGTAAGGGACAGGTATAGACTGTGGAAATTTGTATCAACACGCCTAGGTTGCAAGTGTAGCTATGTGTGAACTTGAGAAAAGTACTTATTCTCTCTGTGACTCAGTGTCCTCATCCACCAAATATAGGATGATAGTTGATTCATTCAGCAAACATTTATCAAATACCTATTCTATGGATACAAATCAAATGTCACCTACTCCCTGCCCTCAAGGTACTTCCTAAGGAAGTCATTTCCTGAGGAAGAGAGAAATGTATTCAACGAAATATAAGTCATTCCTCTTTAAGGGCTATAAAGTACTACATGATTCACTCCTGTGTATGAAAGATGTAGGATGTTGGTTTGAGATTAATATTCTTTATCATAGTGAGAAAAAATATTTCTATTCCTTGTTTACTAAATTTTAAAATATGGGAATAGATGTTTAAATTTCTCAAGTATTATTTAAGTACATACTGTAATGATTACTTTTCCCTCTTTGACTTTTTTATTTGTTGAATTATGGTAACACTTTTTCCTATACTAAAATATCCTTGAATTTCTGAATCAGTCCTAATTAATCATAGCATAGTCTCCTCTTAATACTGTGTTAGATGCCAGTTGCATATACTTGAGACTTTTCCTCTCTAAGTAAAACTAGTCTTTCAAATGTCTTCTTAATAAAATTGCTTTTTTTAAATCCAGCAGCTCATTCTTTGCTCAATATGATTAACTGAGGAATGATTAATCGGTTCTACCAAAACTGATTAAGAGAAAGAGAAAAATACCACAGATGTAAATTGTAAACTAGAAGTAGGCTATAACAACAGAAACAGAACTTTCAAAACAAATTGTGATACTTTAAGTGAAAAAAAATTGTCATATTAATACAACTGAAAAATTATTATATATTTCTACTCTCTATTCACTCATCTTTAACAATTTATTCAACCACTCTTAGAAAATCAATAAGAGGAATTTTTGTTATATTTGACTTTTGAAACCACCATTATTACCTTTTCTTTATAATAAGGTATATTAAGTATGCCAACTTTCAGCTTAAGCCACTTACAAGGATTACATAAGAAATGTTTGCCAATTTTTGCTCTGTGAAGAAAATTTTAGTTTTGGTTTGAAATTTTGGCAGATGAACGACAGAATTTATGTGCACCTCTTGGTAGGATCAGATGTGTTAATTTGATTCCTAAGTTATCTTCTGAAAGATTTTTCCATTTTTTGAAGAGTCCAAATTCCACACAAATAGGCAAATTTATGACTATAGAGTTTTCTTAGGAATTACCAAGCTCTTTTCCCAGTCTCACATTTTATGAAGTGTAAAGTTAATAGTAATTGTTTTCAAAGATGTTTCTTCTACGGAAAAAGACATTCCAAGTGGAGTTTTGAAAACTGAAATATAACCTTCTTCTGAAATTTAACTCTCATATCTATTTTATGGAAGCAAAAACATAAACTTGGGTAGTGATTCCTAATGCCTTCTCCTCAAGCAAACTTTGTGCTCAGTTTTTCTGAAAATCATTTCCTCAATGCCAGTTTTCTTGTATTCCTATGAAACCTGCACTTAGCAAGGGATTTACTCATTGACTTCCAGTTGCCTATTCTTGCGAGAACATTCCTATAAAGAACTGACACTGGTTGGAACTTGTGTGCGGTGGGAGTGGACAGCACCTCTTTCAAAGTGATTCATTAAGTTAAAAAATAAATCATGTGAGAAGGGGGAAGACATGAAGAGTGATGTGTTCTGAGAAGGAATAATTGCTGCTGTCCCAGAGTGCTAACGGTGTAGGTCAGCTTTCTCCGGAAGGTTTTCAAAGGGCTCATCAGCTGTGAAGTCGGTAAAAGAATTTAACGCTGCCGACAGCACCCCTGGAAGCTAAGCACTAATGACACAACACCAGCATTGTATAGGAACAGGCAAACATATTAACTTAACGATAGGCCGATGGACCCCCTAAGGAACGTGACTATATTGTGCCAGCTCTTGTATAAATGTCAGATCTTACATAACTGTGTTATTATTACCTTTTTTCCCTCTCGAAGACCTTTTGAAGTGTTCAAAGCAAAAGATGAGAGAAGACGTGTGCTGCCCCAAATCACAAAGGCGATTTGCTAAAATAAACCAGCCTGGTGCCCACAAAAACCTCTACTTTCATTTTTCTCAAATTGAAAGCAGTGTCCACTGGTTTCAAAAGGCCCTATCAAAATAAAATACTCAAGTCTGAAACACACCAACAGGCAGATAGGGGTGAGATAATTCCAGTCTTACATTTTAGTTTCAGAAAGCAAAAAACCCTACAGCTCAGGCTAATACTAGACTATTCTCATTTCCGTATTTTTTTCTATCAAAATTGCCTAGACCTATATGGAAACAATGTACTTTCAGAAGATAATGCTTATGATAATGTGTTAAGTAAAAAGAAGAAAAATGCAAAATTTTGTACCCCTCCCCCAGTAACACATATGGGAGCAAGATAAGTACACAGGTAGATAAGGATTGAAAGGTACATAGACAAGGCAAAGGCTGCTTTATTAGAACAGCAGTGCTGCGGATGATTGTTTCTTCTTTTATTTGAAGCTTTATTAAAGTATTTTATGTTTGTTTTTTTTTTAAGTCAGAGTCTCACACAGAGATCACAAAGTGCCAGCTTATAAGCCAAATCTGGCCCACAACTACTTTTAATAAAGTTGTTAACATTTAACATTTAGAAGATTATTGCATAAATACTTCAGTTTTTAGCTTCTTGAGAAAAATTGAAAGATGTGAAAAAACTGGGTCCATATTCCCACATAAACTCAACCAGCCTGAGCTGCGAGGAGACCATCTGGCCTTTATAAATGGGTGCTTGCTAACCGGTTGCCACTTACCACTTATTTATATCGCCTGCCTATGGGCACCCGCATGTGGGAGTCCCGGTGAAGGTAACTGGATTAAGAAACTTATCGTGCCTCCTCTGTGCATATTAATGAGCCTTTTCTTTGCCCTCTTCAGATCTTTATCTTTTGGATACCCCTTCAGTGATCAAATTAGAGAATGTCTGTATCTGCTTTCAGAAGTTACATAATCTTTGAATAGACATAGTGTAATAAAAATTTGGCAATTAACTCACAAAACAGCCTTCAACCCTGATGATCATAATCATTAGTAATAATAATAATAAAAGCACTTTGGGGACTGAGTTCTCAAATTAGTCAACTCTATTAAGAAAATAAACAGGACACTTGAAAAATTAAATTTAGGGCTAGAACATCTCGGCATTCTACTCACAAACACTTTCATGGAAACCAAAACCTAAGTAGAATAATGAGAAGCAGGATGTAGATTCCATTTGTCTTCAGTCCTTCTCTGCTTTCTTTTAGGCCTAAGCTAATGGACATCTTTGTGTTTGTCAAACAAGACACCTGGTACTAAATTAGTCTATTCAAGGACGGATGATAAATAAGTTTATCATTTCTAGTGTTCAAAAGCATTGCTATGCCACTAAAAACAGCAAGCCACTATAAACTGAAACATCAAATGACTGAGTCTACATGCAGATGCCACACATTTAACAGCGTACATGGGAGTGGTATGGCTTTTCAGGCCTTTGTTTCTTTGTATTATTGACATCCCACCGTGGCCTTATAAAGGGACAGTTCTTACCTTGTTAATGGTCCCAGGTCGCCTGAGTCTTGGCTTCCAGCTTCACTGGGAGTGCTCACTGATTTCGAGGAGGGAGACATAGGGGTTGGGACTAAATAATGAAAATAACAGGTATCCCATGTTAAAAAATGCAGTGGCTGCACTGGAGAAGAGCAGTGTCAGACAAATCAAAACAAACGGGCCCAAATTAAAATGGTTTTATGGCCAGGAGAGATTGAGATGGGACAAGTAAAAAAAAAAAAAAAGAAAAAAAAGGAAAGAAAAAAAGAAAGTCAAGTGAATTTTTCATATTTTGGAAATTAAAACTTGAAATGAATTTAGATAGAATTAACTTAGGGATTCTAAGGCCATGTCCACCTTAACAAAATAGAATGGAGAATCAAAATAGTTATCTAGATAATTCAAGTCAAACATCTCTCTAGTATGAACTATCTAGATAATTCTAATTTTCCACTTTACTTTGTTAGTATAGATGTGACCTATTAAAAAATAAAATGGGGTGTCTATAAAACTTTCAAAGATTGTATGAAATAAGTGATTCTGAATAATTTCAAATATTCAAGGAGAGTCACCAAGTCTGTTTTAAGTCTGCATTTGGAGGGAAATCTACGGCCCGTGGAGTACAAATTGCATTTGCTATGAGAGACTAAGTGACACATAGGGAAAGGGTAAATGTTGAACCTGGTAATTTAAAAATCTCTTTCAAAACAAGGGAAAATGCCAGGCTGCTTTATTTTTACATTTAATTAATAGTTTCATCCCATTGTGCTGTTTACTGTGTTTGGGACTTGTGTTCCTTTGCCTCTGGCAGCTCTAGAAGGTGCTGCCAGGTGCACATAAGTAAACTGCATTCTGATGACAGGAGAAACAAGTTCAAAGATTGAGGTCAGCGCGAGCTGAAAATCTCAGAGCAAGAATAGTAAAAGAAAAAAGCTAAAGGAAATGTAAATGTATTTTTTCTCTATCCTTCAGATACAAGCCAAATGTCCTTCAGATAGAAGCTGCACCAAATAGCCAAGATGGCTCCAGGCCAGACCAGTTCAACGGGTTCTCAATATCACACATGCCAAAGAAGCCAGATGGGCAGAAAGAAACTTCAATACATAAGTGTAGATTCCCATTTGGTTTCAATCATGTGCAATTTCCTTTTATTTATCTAATAGGGTAAAGGGTTTAACTATTTTGTCCAAATCCTATAACACAATGGCATATCTGTCAAGAAACTAGGAATTTTCATGTGGTCCTACAATTAATTCACTGATTATCCTCTGCAGGAAGTTGGAGGGTAAGTCAGAGAGACGGATGAAAATTGAAAATGCGGTCCACCCTTGCAGGGGCCCCTTGGCAGGGATGCAGGGATAGGTCAGAATTTGGTCACGGTTTAGGGATATTGAACTGATTTGTTCTTACAGTTTAATTGCGGACGTTATGTAGGGTAGGGGAGAATAGGACACACTGCTGTTGTGTTTAACTAGTGTTCACATTGCACCAGAATTTCAAAGGCTATTTTGAAGCAAAAGATATAATTGATTGCAAAGTATCTAATTTATATCCCTGTCAACTAAGTACAAATAAGTTTGTCAATCTCCTCAAAGAAGGTCCATCGCCGCATCTCCCATAGTTTACATCTTCCATAGCATAAAGAAGCTAAACAAAGCAATCAATATCTTATTGGGGCTTATTATATCATTGTGTTACATATGATTTACCTACTACAAATTGAAGTTGAGTATAAAATGCTTTTTCATAGTGTTTTAGTTTTGTGTGTATGTATTAAACTCTATCCAGTATTACTTAATAATTTGAAGGCTTATTATATGTTGCTTTTTTTCTTATTTATATTGATATAAATATTTATCATTTTATTGTACATGGGATCATTTTTATTCTTAGTTTAAGTGACTATGGAAATAAATGAAAATTTATTTTAAGATAAAAGTCAATGATGGAATTAAAAGAAAACAAACCATTTTTAAAAAGAGATCTGATATTGTATTTATTTATATGTATTATTTTTAAGTTTTTTTTTTTACTATATTGGATATCATGTAGTTTTACAGACACCTTAGGATTACTCTGAAACGTATGGAAAGCAAGTGGATAAAGAAAAATAAAATAACTTATCACATGAGAGATATATAGTTAAGTGGCAGAATAAACACATTATGTACAAGTTACTTTCAGCACAAATAAAACAGTTTAATATCCAAACCCTAGTCATAAAATGAGATCATGACAATTAACTAGGAATGAATGAGTTGGAGGAGGGGTATTGCAGTGAAAATGCCAGTTAGCGATGAAAGCAAGATATACAACAAAGTCAAATAAACTTGTTAATTAGCTGCTAATTTGTCACCATTGTAAGTTTTCCTTCAAGTTTCTCACTGAGTATTCTATTTTCATCATGGAGTAACTCTATGCCTGTGGTGGTTATGAAGTTCATAACCAGATTCACAGTATTTAGGTTGGCAGAGAGAGGCTGGGATTCAGCAATGAAAATGAAGAAAATTTAAGAAAAAATTCCAAGATTTCCTGTATTTACCATCTGGCAACTCATTTAACAAGGATAAAATAATCTAATAGTAACACATTGGAGAAGGTTGACCATATAATCAGTCAGTAAGCAGCAAACTGCTAACTTCACAACCTGTCCTCCTGTCTCCTTCCAGCCCCCTCAATTCCAAAAATAAATACACCTGAACCATAAGCCACAGAATTGTTTAAAAAAATTAAAAAAAAAAAAAAAAAGACGTAAAAGAACAGTAAACGCTGGACATGGTATATCCCATGCAAGGAAAGAGTCACAGGAAGCACTTTTAAGTACCTAGTGGGGGCTCCGGCGATATACCAATGCTTTGCAGCAGAGCTTCTGTCTCTCGGCGTTTGCGATCCAGGTCAGAGTCATCCTGAACAGGTTCTTTCTTCTGCTGCATATCAGCCTAAAAAAAGTTGACACCAGTAAGAAAAGTTAACAACAGAACTAAATGCATGCTTTTCCCGACTGAAACTGAAAATGGTAAATGCACAGCAGCGAAGACCAGGCAAAAGCCCTCAATAGATATAATCATGTGTACAAAGGATGAAGAAACACTGGAACTGCTCCATTTAATAATTACTAACTCAGTGCTTTCTCTTTTGGATGAAGGCTTTTTCCTGCCTCTATCACACCGTATGAAAGTTTCTCTCACCCAGGTTTGGAAGAAACCATCAAGGGCAAAATATTTCTAACTGGGATATGGATTTTTTAAAAAATTATGCCTGCTTTTTTAGACCTCTTTGTCCCTTCTGGAAAGACATACTATCAGTGCCTGATGTGTGTATGTTTGTAACATTCATGCCCCATGTTTGGGACTATGCAAACACGGAATTACTGGAGTCTGGCTCAAAAATTAAATTAGATATGAAAATCTGTAAGTGTAGAATACACTACTTCTATCAGTAACCTAAGTTTACCATAGTTTAAAATAAATCATGTTAAAATGTTTACTAAGGCATCTGAACAATATTGTGTAAGTGCTGTTACTTAATTTTGATTTCCAAAGGTTTCCATTATACATATTAATTCAAAGGAGAAAATTATTGTGTAGAGAAATATAGAACAAAACATCATTTAGGAGAAGTTCTTTTCCCAAATTCTATTAAAAAAATACATCTTGCGTGAGCCTCTTAGAGTCAGATCCTAAGCCCAGTTTGTGTTTTTACAGGATGGTGACAAGTCAAAATAAGGGTTAAAGAAGGTCTGTGGTGGGATCCTGGGGGAGTTAAACATTCAGGTTTCTTTCAGAACACACTTTCTACTTGAGACATTTGCCTCACATCTGAAACATGATAACGTCCTATTTGGTGTGCAAGCTACCTCACGACAAAGCTTTGTGAGATTGCAGAAGCGAAGCTCTCTTAAAGCTTGTCAAAAACCAATTATCCAGTTAACAGACATACCTTCCTCCCCAGGGACAAGTTGGGCACCCTAAGAGGCATATTACCTCCTTCAGCAGCGCAGAGTACATTTCAAAGCAGTGAAGCATAATTTACTTCATGGCGTCTAAAGCAGACAGAGTTCATGCAACTTTTGACTCACTCCCAGATGGTAACCTACACACTGATTCTAAGTAAAATGCACATAGTTCTAGGCTTGACACTTCTGTTACTATTCTCCTTGGGCTTAATACGCACTCATATTTTTGACGTGTATCTGTCATTAGAGGGAAAACTGCCGTGATGGGGGTTGATAAGAACCATTAGAGAGTACTAGAGGATTTCAGGCACTCTCACGTAACCCAAAATTCTGAAATGGCAGTTTAATCTCTTTCAGTGAAGAGAGCAAAGTTCACGTTCTTTTCCAATTTTAACATTTAAGCTACTAAAACAAGTTCCAAAGTTTATGCGTACAACAGAGGGAAAGATAGAACCAAGATGAGAAAAATGAAACCAGCAGAATGAGGATCTCCATTAACATCCACATATCGTAAAGTTAAAAGAAGGATGGAAGGAAAAGAGGAGACACGAAAGAAAAGAGAATTACCATAGCAGCAGCTGAAATACAAATGAAGAAACTAACATAAGCAAAATTCCCCCTAGGGAGCCATGTGGAGTAGTAGGGTTTTACGTGACGAGTTAAGCCGTAACTGGACTGTCAGCTTTATGGAGAGGAGATCCATGTTTATTTTGTTCACCACTATTTCCTGACATCTAGATCACGGCCTGACACATAGTAGATGCTCAATAAAACATGTGTTGCATGAATGAAGGAATATCTGCCTTTGGTAACTGCTATTCCACAGCTATAGAATCTTAGAATTACACATCACTCAGGCCAATTTCCACCGACTGTACCCCATCAGGAAACCCCTTTACAACATCCCTGTTGGAAGGAGTCACCTAAACTTCCAGTGACCCACTGCTCACAACAAAGCCATTTCTACAGTCTAGCAACAACAAAAAGATATTTAACCTTTCCTCATTCTTTCAACAAAAACTTATTGAAGGACAACAGAGTGCCAGCGGTAAGGAAACTGAGTTCTAGTGGAGCTTCAATAGAGTGAACAGAAAAAGACCTGCCTAATCTTATCCTTTCAAATAACTTAGGGCACATTTTCTAAAACTTTCTGTCATGCAGGTTCTATGCAGAAAGACACAGAATCTGTTCGTTATTTTTCAATGTATTCTAACTTCAATCATTAAGCAGTCAAGAAACAGACTAGCAGGTAAATTATACATCAACATGCATAACCAGATATTGCGCAAAAATAGTGCACCTGAACTCCACCTCCAAAATTTCATGCCCACAGTATGAGGTGCCTCTGTAATTCATTCTCTGCCTTACGTCTTTTTTAATTCTTAAGGAAACAGGCAATATAATGACATATATTAATAAGGACAAATGTCCACCTAGACATAACAGAAGCTTAGGAAAGCTATCAACACTCAAAGTTGACCATGAAAAATGCAAAATTAGGTAACTGGGGCTTGTTGGAAATGAAAGGGGTTCCTACCTGTTACTAATTAGCACCTTAAACTAAACAAAGTGTTACCTCATCCAAGACAGTTACACCAAGTGTACTAGACAGGGAACTTGTTATTTTCCCCATGTAAATACTACAGAATCCTAATACAGTTTAACGATTCAATAAGGAGGGATTTTGCAGTACTAGTAATTAAAACGATGCTAGGTGTCTTTCCTAGCAAGTGGTATTTCTGTTTGTGAAGAGTAGTCACAGCCGAGACCCAGAGAGGATAATCAAAGAAAGAAAACCTGTCAGCTGAGAACTGTCACTCACTTTTCCAAAGATGGTTCCATGGTTATTAGAGGAACAAGTGAGGACAGGCCAGGAAACCTCTGTCCATCCTACCTTGCAGCAATTCGGCAGAAGGCCAAGAACAGGACGAAACTTCAGGGTGGCCCCATTAAGCACACCTCATTGCATTAAAGCCAATTTTTCATGAAATTGGGTCTGTGTCTTAAATAGTGGCCACTATATTTATTTTATAATCAGATTTCATCCATAATACCACAACCAAAAAGCAGTTCACATCCAAAGGAGCAGAGAGTGGTAATTTTATACATGTACACAGTTTTCTGGATTCTGTAGAGACAATCAACCTGGGTGGTCCTAATTCCCCCTAGTTTTCAGCCCCAGCAAAAACACTCACTCAGATTAACAGTAAAGAGCATTTTGTTTCCTTTTTATTCTAAATTTGTTTTATTTAAAATATAAGCCTAAATAAAGTTAAAAATCAAACCTATAAGGTTAAGGCTATTTCTAACTCTCTATAAACAATACAAAAACTAGAAAATCTTAAACTCAGGAGTCAATGACAGTAGCCAGTTGACTGGAGCATCTGATAGACTCAGAGTCAGAATCTTCCAAGGAAATTTGCAGAAAAGAATTACAGATTCTTGGAAAGGGTGTCTGTGACCAGCATCTTAGACATGCCCTAACTAGTTCATGTGTTCACTCTTTCACTCATTCATTCATTCTATAATCCTTTATTGCAGGCCCACTACATGGCAGGATCTGTGCTAGACATTGACTCAGTAATGAAAAACATATAACTGTGTCTTCAAAAGCTTGCACTCTATTAGGAGAGAAAGACAAGTGAAGAGGTAAATGGTGCGAAATAGTTTGACAAGGTCAAGGATAGGGTGCAAGACTAACCTAGTTATGGGTGGAGAAAGATATCAGAGAAGGCTTTCTGGGGGAAGCGACATTTGAGATGAGAACTGACAGACACATAGTTAACAGAATAGTGAAAGCAGAGGGAAGGGAACATTCATAAACTCCCCGTCAAGAGAGACTGTGGCCCATAACGCGATATGTAGCTAAGTCTGGCTGGAATGTGGATTTAATGGGGGAGAAAAGAGAGTGCTGATGTGTCTGTCCAGGACTTGATGATCATTGTAAGTTGGGGAAGTGGGTGGTAAAAGAATGACTGCAGGTTTCTGCTTTGGATAACTGGCTGGAAGAGCGGGGTCCTTCCTGTGACTGGAGATAAAGGGGGCTACCTGGAAGGCTTAGAACTCTGGGGCCTAACAGCATTTGAAAAAGAGGGATCAGAATAGTTTACTTCCAGGTTTCTTTCAGCTACACAATGCTATAATCCTAGGAAACTAAGGACATTAAATTATAAAACCCTTCCAACAATGGGGCATTTTTGGAAAATGGCCTTCTGGTAGTGATCCTGACAAACCTAAGTAGCCGTTCTAAGGGGCCACATTCTCCCACCCTGGGAGCCAGTCTCAGGTGCAGAATAACAGCTGTTTCTTACTGACCAGTTCCTTTGTGTCTTTCTCTGTTCCACAGTACTTCCTTTGATCCTCACAGAACTCCGCGAGGAAGGCACCACTCTTTTCCCCGTTTTACAGACGGGAAAACAGGTTCAGAGAGGTCCCATACTCTCTCAAGGCCATTCTGCGAAGGGCAGAGCCAGGTTTCCCAGCCACGTTCCACTCAAAAGCCTCTGCCCATAATGGCTGAGTTTACTGCCCTGTGTTTTATAGCGCTGGGTGCTCAAAACAAACCAAGCCATTGCAGTCTACAAAAGGTGCTTAGACTGAACTGAGGAAAGATCTTTTGGGGGGAGATGGGTTGCAGAGAGTCAGGACTGAAAGCCAGGAGAGACCTCAAAGATGAGTAGTCCAGTGGATCCCAAAATCTGGCCCCATTTGAGTCTTTTGAATAAAAAACTTTGAGATGAGAGACTAGAACTCTGCATTGCCATGGGATTCCATGGAGCAGGGTCAGGATATCACAGGCTTAAATCACTCTGTCAGGTCAGAAATGAAGAAACTAAGACTATGCGACTTTAATTCTGAATTAGGTAGAGGCCCAGAAATGTCTAGAGTCCGGGTGTTCCACATTCCCCACCCCCTGCCGCCCCCAGTCTCCCAGGGTCTGTCTGCTGTGTAACAAGCCAAATCTCCATCAGGCAAAGCTGCTTGGTTTAGAAGCAAAAAGGGTGGCCTATTTCGATCAGTCTTGTTTGCCTGTAATTTCCCCCCAAATGTGTAAAATGACAAAGATGAAGCAGACAGCATAATTTGGAACCAAATTTCCCATATCACATCGCATCTTGTGGTAATTCTATGAAATTCAAGTTGGATATTAGAATGTCAGTTTAAAAGGAAACTGGTTATTAGTAAAGGATAACAGGTGCTTTAAAACTACAGTAAGTGTTGACATTTGAAGGAAAGGAAGCATAACAACTTAATGCTTTTTTTGGCTTTGCATGGAAATGAATAACCATTCCTTGTCAGTTCTCACCTCCACTTCACTTAAAGGCTGCATATAGAACAGCAAAGATCTCTAAGGCAAAAACATTATGTGTCCTGACAAGGACACATAAACCACAGCATCAATCAAAGTGTAATGGAACGGAGAGATGCAAGACGCCAGAAGGCGAAAATGCAACTGCAATTATGCTTTACTTTGTTGGAAAATAATTGCTATAAACCTGTTACTTTGGTCCCCCCCCCCTTATAGTATGAAACACACATATTTAGATTGTAAGGCATCAAAATACATTCTCTTTTTCCTTAAAGAAAAACTCTGAGTAGGGAAGCAGTTCTGGTTTCTATAAAATACACACAAGCATATCACAATATGCAAAGTTTCCTTCTTAGAAAACTATTCAAAACTATCTTTGGAATCTGGTTTTTGTACAAGATGTGAGCTATTTCTATATTTCCACAACAAATTGGAGAATTAAAAATAAATTATTTATTGGATTGAGATAGTAGAAGAAAACATGATATGACAGCAAGACACTGAATTGGGAATCGAGTCCTGGATCCTGGGTCTGACAGGCAGAAAAGCTATATTTCACCTCTGGGTTTCCGATGCTTTGTTGGCATAAAGAGGGGTTTTGATGGAAGGTCTCTAGAATCTCTTCTGGCTTTAATACGTCATAATTCTATGTCCATGGACCAGAGACTATTACACCATCCACCCTCTCAACAAGGGAGGGAAATGAAGCTTTCCCCTCACCAGACCTAGGATTCTTATTTACCTGAAAAATATAAACCACATAGGAAACCATGGAAATCCATTGGCATCATTTTCTATTTTTCTCCTAAAATATTCTGGCTGGTAGTTTTTTAAAAAACTTTTTCTTAAAATTAACACATTAAGCATCAACTATAGCCGAGGTACTACTAAGTGCTTAAAAGATTAACTCTTTTAATCCTCATAACCCCACAAAATAAACATATTACTACGCCTATATTAAGGGTAGGAAATTGAGACAGAAAAGTTAAGGAATTTCTAACAATAGAGATAGCAGAGACCACTTTCAGGATTCTATTCCAGTTTGGGATGAACGTGGGTTTGGGGACCTCTGAACCAAGTGCTATGTGCCATTTAGGTGGTGCCTGACCAGCACATAGCAGATGGCAATGACCTTATCACTCCAAGTATGTAGATATCCACTCATTTTATTCAGGTGTCATAAAAGGATGCTTTTAGAGGATCTCTTTATCCATGTGACCAGCCCCTCAGAAACAACTGATTTTCCTTTTTTCCCACAACACCCCAGCACTCAGGATTTACCTCTTTCCTTTTCCTCTCCTCTTCCTTCCGTTTCTTCTCTTCTCTTATCTGTGCTAAGCGCTGCTTTTTGCGCTCTAGCTCAGCTTTTAAGTCACTTTTGTCAGACATGTTGGTTTCCTTGGAGGAAAAGAAAAAAAAGTGAATATATAAAAATAACCTTTTTGTATTAGCATTGCAAGAATCATTCAAAAGGAATCTAGCTTGAAAGTATGACTTTTTGGCAATAACAAGTTGCATTAGTTAGCCTATGTCAAAGAATCAAAGAAACAAATTAAGTTACATCTGGTCTCATGCTATATGAAATCATCGCCTTTTAGGTACACATAAATACTTGAAGAAACATCACATTATAGTCTATTTTGGTCTGAAGAATAATAGCAACCTACTTCAGAACAAGCAACTCATTTTCTGTAGAAGTTGTTTTAACAAACAAACAAAAAATAAATAAGAGAGTCAAAAAAGAACCATCATCATGACTTCCAATTTAGATGATAATGGACCAATTTCTCATCATACTGAGAAAAGAAAATACGCTGTCATAAACCCTTAGAGACATAACTTGCTTAAATTTCTATGGACTCAAAAAACATTCCTCCACTAAGCTTGAGCACATAGAGATTTCATTTCATTATATACATCAGGGAAGACAGCCACTGAAGACATAACATGTTAATCTTCTTTTTCTGTAAAACTCCTCCTGAACTGTCACAATTAATTTCATCTCCAGTAAAACCCTATTTCTATAAAACTTTCATTTGCATACTGAATGCAATATTGCTTATCCTTGCACTTCCCCTTTTCAAAGCAAAAGATGCTTGTGAACAAATAAAATAGAAGATAACACCATAGCAAGTTCTTGGGAAAATTTATCTGAATGAGATTTAATTTCTTTCTTTCTTTCTTTTTTTCTGAGGAAGACTGGCCCTGAGCTAACATCCGTGCCCATCTTCCTCTACTTTATATGTGGGACGTCTGCCACAGCATGGTTTTTGCCAAGTGGTGCGTAGGCCTGCATGCAGGATCCAAACTGGTGAACCCCAGGCCACCTGAGGCGGAATGTGCACACTTAACTGCTGCACCACCAAGCCAGCCCCAAAGAATGAGATTTAATTTTAATGTTAATGGTGAGGGAAATATTTTCAAATAAAATGAGTTTGGAGAAGACTTTCACCAATTACCAATGACTATATTTGTCTCTTTTATGTTCCCAACTAGAAACTAAGAAAATTGAAACATTGAGAAATAAAGAATTCCTTCTGATCTAAATTCCTAAAATAAAGTAAAAAAAACAAAACCCAAAACTAACCACATATGTCATGAGTATTCATTTGCATGTTATTTGTCTGCAACTATGATAAACATATAATGTATCCCTAAGTAGATGATAGAGTGAAGGCAAAAAAGAACCAAAAAATACAAAATAATGAAAATCCCTTAAACTTCCTGCCATTGTCTTTAGAAGGTAATCAAGACCCTATAGTCATCCTAAGACACACTTTCAGATGAATACACAGTTGGGAAGTGTACTGTTTCTACTATGCATATTCCTGCTCACAGTGTAATGGCAAAGATTTGTGAAATAATAACAACAATAACCACAATAATCAATCTCTGCCATTCAGGGCCACACTGTGTCTTAATTTTTCAACAAATATTTGTTGAATATTTAATCTGTGCTAAGCAGTCTCCTAGACATCAGAGTACAAATACGAGCAAAACCAAATTCTTTCCTTCAAGGAGTGTATAACGCAACTTTGTGGGCATGGTGGTGTGGCCAGAGATGTTCTCTAAGATATTGGTATATTGATTACTGAATGCCAGTCACTTTACATTTATTTTTGCATTTAATCACAACAACACAAGGAGACTGGTATTAATATTAATGTCTTTTTTGCAATGCAGATAAAGGAGGCTCAGCAATACCTACAACTGCATAGTCAATACCTGGCAGAACCTAAATTCAAGCATGTTCATGCTCTGAACTACTACACTCTGCTGATCCCCAATGTACAAGTTCAGAAGGAATGCAGAGCAAAAGAATAACCAAGATCTGGTACTTGGGTGGGTGACTGTGAGCTTTGAGCAAGGGGTGGAATTTGAACTGGATATCAAATGAGGTCAGGAACTAACAAAGGAAGCAAAGATACGGCTAAGCAAAGACCTGTCGAAGAGGGAACCAGCAGGCTGAGTACAAGAGATGTGAATGAAATGAAGTCAAGAAATATAAACATTAGTTGGTAAGAATGCATATGTGGAGGCAATTGGTGAAGCCTTTGGAAAACAGAAAAGTGAGTTCCACTTGGTATACTGAAGGATGGGAAATCATAGCAGCTTTCTAAAAGGGGAAGTGACAAAATGAAAACGGAATTTGCTTAAGCCTATTCTTGTCCCTGCCTAGAAAACAGATAGAAGCAGAAACTAGAAATAAGGCAAGCTGCTGGGAGGCTGGTGCCACCATCTATCTGGATCGACTGCACCTGCACTGGGATGGCGGGTGACTGTAGAGACAGAATGTACGGAATGTGGACTAACAAAAGCACAGTCAAGAAGGAAGAAATAACTCTTGGTAGCCTTTAGATATGGAAGCAAAAGAGAAAGATTCAGTAACAATTCAACTTTGAGAGAGTAAAGAGGATGGCAGTGAAGTTGGGAAGAGAAGGCAAAGGAGGAGACAATGCAAAAACTTCCAGCATGTCATAATTTGGACGTCAACGGGACTTCTGGGAAGAAAGAATGCATAGGTACAATACTACAGACAGGATGAGAAGTTGGATGGGGACTGGAGCTGTGGATAGAGTTCAGAGTCATCCACTTAGAAAGGACTGTTTAAACCTGAGTCACAAATTCAAAGTCCCACAGGAACCAGGCAGATAACACGAGGGAGCAAAGCAGTGACTGAGGCCAGCCAGGGAAGAAACATCATTCTTGAAGGAGGCAGCTCTCCTCAGCTCCACCTGACAGCTGACATGGAAGAATATGAATCTAAGCAGTTAGACCTTCTGATTTTCTTTTTAAAGAGAAGCCATAGAACTGACAAAAGTCAAGTTTATCACTAAAATACTGTTTGCCAATAATTTTCAACACCAATGAGCAAAAATCCTGGCAGGAGAAAATAACAACCTAATTCCAGAAGCCATCTGAGAAGTTACATATACTCTTCCCCAATGGGGGCCAATCTGATTTATGTTTTTGACATTTTTCTTCTGTCAAAAACTAAATGACCATGTGAACACATTTCTAGGATCCTTCCAAGGGTATTGGAGAGGGCTCATGTAAGAAGGGGGCTCTTCATTAGGTTGACAGTATATTCTTTGCTGACATTCAATGTTAAGACACGATTTTTCAAAAATAATATAAGGGAAAATATTCACTAAAAAAGGAAACGTCCAATCAGAAAAATCACTGTTAAAGCAATAATTGTGTCATTCCATGCTGAAAGCAGGCAGAAAACTCTGAAAAGGTTCCCTCTCCTCCACATTTCCTCAATTTTTTCCTACCTTTCCCCAGTCTATCAAAAGGGCCTGGCACAACTTCAGCTATATATTGCTGTCACGAAGGAGCAAAGCATGTAATGAGAACAACCTGTATTTGTTGTGATTTTCTCATGAAGAAGTTCATTCACAAGAGAGAAGTAAGGTGTATTCTCAGTATGTTTCTGCAAAGGGCAAAGTTCTTCCAACAACTGATAAATATGTCTGACAATGTTGGTCATTTAAGTTTGTGTTACAAGCCATAGAGCCAATATTTTTGAAATAAACAAAAAAAACACCAAGGAAACTTTCAAATATATATATTAAGTTGTGATGTTTCAAATAACACACTTCGCTTTTTAAAAGTAGCAGAGCCACAATGGTAAAAGACAGCTGTAGAGTACGTTCCACTTATTGATTTTTTGGATCTACTCCAAAATAGACACTTTGCATCAACCCCTAGGAGAATAAGAAATCTCAAGAGAATGCCTCATAAAGGGTTTGGAAAGTACCCATTAGAGTAAATGAATGGGCCTCTACACATAGTGACATGGCTGAAATGGTGGCATTAAATGCAGAGGCAGCACTGAACTCCACAGGCTTTCCCAAGGGGTTTGCCAGTCTGACCCACTAAATCTCCCTGGACATCAAACAAAGCAAATTGAGGAGCAAAGCATGGGGAACATGAGTTATAGAGCTTCCTGTGGCTAATGTAGGTCACTGCAAAGGCTATTCTGATGCTCTCAGTTTAGAAAATAAGAGTCAGAGCCACCTGCTGCTAATTATTGCCCACTTACTTCATACACATAAAAAGTTGGTCTCTTTCATGTAAAAATGGTAAGGAGTAAAGTAGATAAATCCAAAGTGCCTCTGAGTGTAAGTCTCCTGCCTGTCTGGTCATCAACCTACTCCTCCCTGTCTGATCATCAACCACCCACCAGCCAATCATGGCTTAACTCTACCCTGGCTTAGGAATAATTACAGCTCAGGCTCACCCCAGCTCCATCCCTTCCAGGGTCAGTTGATGAATGTTTATGATGCCTGCTCACCTCTCCTCATAGCAGAGACCCGTATTCTGAATTAGTGTTCCATTGGTGGGATTCCTCTTGCCCGCACTCTCTTACAACCCACCTTAATTTGCCCAGTTCATGCCTCCTACCTCCTCTGACGTCTGCATCCTGAGCTCTTGCTCTCCTGCAAATTCTCCAATTTTATTCTCACTGAGCACGATTCCATTTCACCTCCTTTCTTTCCTTGTCTTCCAAATTACCCCCACCTGACAACAGATATCCCAAAATTCAAATCACCTACTCCATTCACCGTGGATTCCACACACCAATCCCCAACCCCCATAACTTTTTTCAAATTTCAACTCCCTACTTCTGATTTCTCCTTTTATCCCTGGTTTACCCTTTATCCCTTTGTTTCACAACTCATCTCCCCCCATCTTCCCAATGTCCCAGTTCTCACAACTTTTGTTTCAGTCCATCTCTGATCCCAGTAAACTACCATCCTTTTGATCCAAGTAAGCAACTCAATATAAATAAAGAGCTTAGAATCGTGCCTGGCGTATATTAAACAGCTAAGAAAATTGTTTCTCTTCGTCCTCCTCTTTCTCCCCACCCCCACTTCCTCCTCCTCCTCTTTTTCTACTATTATTATTATTACTGTTATTTTTCACCCTGCAAGTCTTTCCCCCTTCACTACTTCTACCCTAATTCAATAACTGAAGTCATCAGAGTTCAGTATAATCACTTAAAAATGATCTAAACCTAAAAAGAAAAAAACCACCCAAGCTCATAGATAGAGAGAACAGACTGGTGGTCACCAGAAGTGGGGGTAGGGGATAGGTAAAATGGGTAAAGAGAGTCAAAGTGTACAAACTTTCAGTTATAAAATGTATACATCATGGGGATGCATGCACAGTATGGCAACTATAGTTAATAATACCGGATTGCATATTTGAAAGTTACTCAGAGAGTAGGTCTTAAAAGTTCTCATCACAAGAAAAAAAAAATTCTGTAACTATGTAGGGTGACAAATGGTAACTAGACATTGCAGTGATCATTTTGCAATATATACAAACATCAGATCATTATGTTGTAAACTTGAAACTAAAATAATGTTGTGTATCAATTATACCTCAATAAAATAAATAAATAAGACATAAAAAAAGTTACAGTGAGAAATACATTAAGTATAGCATGTTACTGATTCAATGGCAATACAAGCAGAGAGAGAAAACCCAATCTGTGCTCCTCGAGATTTTAACGTACCTCACAGCGAACAGAAGGAGCTTCTCAGTCTAAATGGGTTATAAAATAGAAGGCATATGGTTAAAAAAAGGTGTGGCTCAAAGAAAAAAATATTGTAAAAAATTAAGTGTGGTCACTTATTAGTAGTAAAATTCTTCTCAAGTTTCTGTTGAACATAGGAATTACATATCAAGCTGTCCCAGGTAGGCATCTTCCCCAACCTTACCCACTTCCTCCAGAGGATGGAGAGGCACAGGGAGAAATGGTTTCCTCTTTAGTTAAGTTAGTTACAAGGAGGGTCACTGCTGCTTTTCCATCATAGAAGTGGTTCATGGGCCTAAGTCTTAATCTTAGAGGAAAGAATGGGGGAGACGAAGGAAGGAGGAAAACCTGAGAGAAAAAAACATGGACACTGAGGAATAAAGAAACAAAAGTCATTTTCACACCTGCCCTTGTCTTCTCAGTTAACCTTGCATCATCTTCACGTTTCCTATGTCCACAGACATCCATAAAGAAAGGAAAATGTGCAGCTTTTCTTGAACCCAACAATGAGACCTACTGTCTACATTTTCATTTCTGTACATACTGTCATGGCATGGTTTGGTCCTGTTTAGAAGCAAGTATCTAACAGAGGCGAAACAAAGGGCTTAGTCCTGTTTACACAGCTGCCAAGTAATAGACCCTCCTGAGGCTTAGCTTTTGAACAATATAGATCTCTATTTCCTCTCAGTTGTCTAAGTTGGCAGCAGCTGGAAATTCCATTTCTAATGCTGGCATATGTAAATGTATTTTTAAGCTTAAAGTCAGAATTCTAGGAGATTTAAATCATTGCCCAGCTGTTGCCAGACTCACTGAAAAAAATACCCAGAAACAAATTCTCTTTTCCTGCCTGGAAACAATTGCTCTTGTCAGCTCTTCACTATCAGCTATTGAACTTTTCATCTGCCACTAGGTACGCACAAGAAATCTGATCTTTCACAACCTCAGTTCACCTGCCTGCTTCTCAGACAATACAGCTGCCTCCTTTCACTTGGATGGGAGGCCAAGGAATGACATGGACCACAATCATTAGCCCATTTTTACACCTACATCTCACTGTCAACAAAAAGAGGGTTATAGAAGTTTCAGGAAGGAGATGGCTGGTGAAAGATGTGGGAGGGTTACGTGCTAAATTTTTACAGCTGTCAGTACAATGTGAAAACAAATTTTAAATAAAATCTGTCTCATAGTAGGAAGGCACCCTGGCTTTGTCTACTTAGACTTTAGATGAGCAGTTCTCAAATGTTTGGTCTCAGCATCCCTTGATACTCTTAAAATTATCAGTGACCTCAAGGAGCCTTTGTTTATATGGGCTACATCTATTAACATTAACCACATTAAAAATTAAAACTGATAAAACTTTAAATATTTATTTAATAATTCATTTTAAAATAACAACAATAAACTTCTTACTTGTTAACATAAAATTTTTATGAAAAAATAGCCATACTTTCCAAGACAAAAATAACAGCAAGAAGAGCGTAATTCTTCTACATTTTCACATATCTCTTCAATATCCAGCTTAATAGAATTCAAGTGGATTCTTATAGCTGTTTCTGCAGTCAGTCTGCTGGGATATGCTATTTAGCATGTGAGAAAATCTGGTCTCACGTAAATATATATTCTGAAAAAGGAGTAGTATTTGAATAGCCTCTTGAGGTAACTGGATATTCTTCGATATGACACCAAAATCAACAAATGACAGTTTCTTAAAGTTCAGTTGCAATGTGAATATGAAGCCACATCAATCAATGAACTTTTTGCACGCTGCTACATTAAAATCCACTGGTCTATCTCAAAGTTCGAATGAACCTTTTATGTATGTACGATTTTATCCATCATGCCACTGCACCTAAGACTATCCATGCAGGATTTTAAAACATCATGCCTTGGTTATTTAGAAAATTATGCAGACTTCTCAAACGCTGACACATTTTACTGTACAATATCCAAAAACAGAATTTCATAATATCACTACTATACTCTTCAGAAAAGTCTTTCAGTATGGTAAAGCTCATGGTGCAGACATAAGTTTTCCAAAGTTCCAATTTTTGCTTGAAAGCTCAAATTTTATCATTAGCAACAAATATTGTCAACTGTGTTCTTGAAGTGACAAGCCCATGCATTAATTTTTGAGAAAATTTCTGCTAAATACCCAAGACTGAATAACTATAGTTTTCCATGAATTGTCCTTTCAAATAAAAAATAGTGTTTCATGAAAAAAGACAGCTAGGTCAGCTCAAGACTCAAAATATTGCACAAATGCTCTCCTCGAGGCAACCACTGAACTTTGGTTGGCAGCAGAAGTGCCTTAAACGTGTTCCCATTTGCCACTTAGTAAAGACATGTTCAAGGGTACAGACTTGATATAATTAATATTTTTTTCTGCTTCATGAAGGACATTCTTAAGTGAAATTGTTTTTTTAAACTGCGGGTGTGTGGCAGTGAAGTTTGATGCCATTACTAGCATAGTTTGGTGCCACTGTCCCAATTCTTGCTAAAGTACTGGCAGTCTTACCCACCATTGCTTTCATACCATCATTGCAAATGTCAATACGGTGAAAAAGACAAATAACATTTAAGCATCATTAAGAAAATAGTTTTGACCTGACAGATCCCTGAACACGTCTTGGCATGCCCAGGGATCCTCAAACCACACTTAACCTACTTCTGATAAGACGGAGTTGATACTAAAGCCTATAGAGACGTTTACTTAACAAAATTTTGCTAAGTGTTTAGATAAGTAATCTTACCAGAGGGGCTTAGAGCTCTTTCTTTTGCAGGAAAGAAAAAGCAAAAGACACAGCAGTAAAATCATTGCACACAGAAAATTCAGATTGAGTAAGAAACTATAATGATTTAGAAATATATAACTGTAATGATTTAGAAATACCAGGAAGATCTAAGATTTCTGGATCTGGCATAAGGAAAACTGGAGTTGGGGAAAGAGTGAGGTATTGAAGAAAAGGTTCTATAAAACTACATGTGGAAGATTTCTCATTTCTCACTCGCCTCTGCCAAACAAACTGAGAATCCTCTCAGCCCCCATTCTTCTTCTCCCGCTCTACACACACACACAAAAACGGGCCTTTGACGGTTGTTAATAAAATGGATACTTCTCTGTTACGTGAAAAGTTATTCTTGTGTTCTTTTAATTTTGCTGTATTAACAATTACAGTTAAACATGTTTGTTACAGGACAAGAACTCCAAAGATTATATAAGCCAGTACCAGTATTTTACCCATAAATAAGGAAACTGAGATGCACTTATCTAAGTTCGCAACCATTAAGTGGAGGGGTCAGAACCGGAAACACCAGATCTCCTTATCCTTGAATACTTTTACTAAATAATCTTCTCGTTCAGTGTTTACTTATTCAAGATTTTACTCTTTTTAGTCAAAAGAAAGCTCTTAAACAAAAGGCTTTCACGGTGGATCCTGATCAGTCTGCTTCCAGTCCAATCTTGCAATCACTCTCTCTCACCACCTGGTGGCAGTAAACGTAAATTGCACGGGAGAGCTGACACCAGGAGAAAAGGCTTCACCTCTGAAATTCCGACCTCACCACCAAAGCCAATACAGTTCTACTGGGGAGTCACAAGCCCTGAAAGAGTTTCATCTGCATATGAAAGACCTATTTATGTCAATAGAGAACTAACGTTTGAGGGGAGAAAAAAATCTCAGTACAGAATACAGTTAAACACCTATGTTGATTTTTCCAGGCTCCTCTTAATTTTATTCATATTGGGTTAGTTCTTGACTAGGAAATCAGGCAATATTTTTAAATTAAGCCTTCAGTATCTCTCTTGTTGGATGTGTGAGCTATATTTAAGATTGTTGTGTCTGCATATTGTCTCTAGTCCTACTTTCACTGCTTCCTGATTCTGAGCTACCCAAGCTGTACTGCTGAAGCTGTAACTCGAGCATTGGCAATTGCAGCACATTAAACAGGATAGACTCTCAAGCACTCAGCACAGAGGCCCATTATGCTAGAGAGAAAAATCAATCCATACAGTATCTGCCCTCTCATCTAGTTAACAGACTAGCGATGAGAGCCCTTAAAACTTAAAGGACACACAAGCCATTGTCATCTTCGCCAAAAAGTTCTGGACAATTTTGAGTTATTTCTGACCCCTACAGTGCATTTCACCAATTTAGAGACTCAACATACTTCTCTTAGGAAAAGGAATTGTTCCTCAATTAAGAGAAAGCAGTCATTCATATCTTCAAGTATCTTCCCCCAGAAAACACTTAGATGATATCAAGAGTCCTCAGGAAATAAGCATTTCAAGCAGTATCCTTGAAAGTGCATAAAACCAAAGATGGAACAGTGTAGACAACTAGAGGGCAGTATTTTGGCATTGAGTTCCTAAGAATTAGGGCAGAAAAAGAACTGGAAAGCAGAATCAGAAGAAAGGAGACAGGAGGCCTCTGGGGAATACCACAAGGAAAAGTGGAGTGAAGAATGAAGTGAGGCCTCGCACAAAGGATCGTACAGAAACATCTGACCTTGGGCCAAAACAGACGGGAAGGATTTAGCACTTGCTACACCTGAGCCAGGTGTGAGGTAAAGAAGCCAAATAAAGAAGGCCACCACATCACACCTTTTATAGTATGAGATTACCCACGTGTGCTCCTAGAGGCAAAGAGAAAGAAGCTTCTCCATCTAAACGGGCACTCTCAAGGAGCGCGTGGAAAGGCACGACTTCTTCACAGACAGTGATGCAATAAGCTTCCTTTGGAACTTGCACAGTAGCTCCTCAGCCTCATATTGGGCACACAGTGGGCAGTCCATAAACACTTGCTGTTATATAAATTGATTAAAGACAGCCCCTGTGTATTGGCACCCATGTTGTTTACTTCTTCACATCAGGCTAGGACCATTAGCTCAAAGCTCTCCAGCGCCAAAACCAAATTTCTACCCATCCAGTTGCTTTAAATATAGGTCAAATAAGCATATTTTTAGCCAGTTAGAGCCCACCTGCTTTGCATACCCTGCAAATCTGCACCCAATATCTGCTACTATAGATAAGACAAACCCTGTGGCTAGAAGAGACCTTAAGCCACCGCCCTTTGGAGCTCTCTCACCCAGAGCCAGCGGGGAGCCTTGCCGCATCACTTAGACACAAGGCCTCGCTCTCTGATTCCCTCTTCCCTTCGTGGGTGGTGGCCCCATGCTGTTGTCTCTGGAAGGTCCCCTGCTGTAAGAGACCTCCCATCTCACGCAATACTATGCAAGTACCACACAATAAAGCATGTCATGCAATGCTGCCACCTGTGGCCCTGTCTTTTCCTTGATCAGCCCCAGAATCCTTGAAGTCACCACACCCTCCCAGTCAATTTTCACCAGTCCTCTCAATTTTACCACCTAATACTTCCAAGCTTGCCCTTGCCTAGCCATGTCCATTCACACTGCCCAATGCCAGGCTTCACATTGCTTATCTGAGCACTGCAGTACTCTCTGAACCGATCTTCTTGTCTCCATGCTAACCTTGCTCCCTACTGATCCTCGACATCCTCCACACTGTCAGTGTGAGCCTTCCATCACTCAAACCTGATGAGTACATTCCCCTGCTAAAACACATCAGTGACTCCCTTTTAGTTGCTAAATTTGTCCCAACTCCCTATCAAAGCACATAAATGCTCTTCTTGCTCATCTCTCCATCCACATATCCCTCCATTCCCTAATTCACATGGTACTGGCATATATCAAGCTGTTTCCTTCCTTTGTACCGTTGCAAATTCCAGAAATGCTCTTCTCACCATTCATTACCTGATGAGTCCTATTCTCTGTCTCAGCTCAATCACATCCCCTTCAGAAAGGCCTCCTAGGGCATCAAGCCTGGGCCGAGCATGCCTCCCTGTTGGCCCTAGAGAACCCTGTGCATGTCTGCTGGAACACGTACCTCACTGCATGGCTATGTTCTGTTGACGTGATTCTTCCCTCCTTTTATGATGAAATCTCCTCAAAGGGAAGGACTAGGTCTAATCTATCTCTGTACTTCTAGTGCCTGGGAGCGAGGACTCGGGAAATGTCTCTTGAACTACTAAACAACCATTAGATAGAAATGTGAAATCTTCTACAATTTCACTGTCAGGAATTTTCCAATTATCAACAAATTATGTTGGTGCACTAAGCTTTTAAATGACCAAACTCAGAGACGTCTTTTCTTATTATGCAATCTATTTCCATTCCCATGGGTGGGAATTGATGGTTTTACCCATTAGTACAAATGTGCAAAAAACATGTAATCCTAGCATTGCCTCATCCATTGAACTATCTTTTCCTAAATCACTACCATATAATTTTTCCCTGCCTGGTTTACATTTTTAATCTTGGTTTTCTGACTCTAAAAGGATTATTTAGCAAAATCCGTTCACTTTATAATTGACAGCCTCTATTGTTTATCTCAACCAACCAAATTTGTTTATCTCAACCAAGTTCAGCAATCTAGAATCTACTGTGCAAAATGTCTTGAGGATAAATCATCATGCTGATAGCTGGGCTTTCTCTTTAAAAGTGATATAAAAATATCAGTGCTTTGGAACAGAGCCACCTATTTATTGCACTTGAAGCTGTTTCTCTGAGTTGCTAAGATGAGAAATGAACATGTCTAAAAATAAACAACTCTCAGGTAACCTGTGGGACTGATCTTTAAAATGACTGATAACAAGCAAATCTTCAGACAAGACCACTTTTAGCTTTGACTCTGAGTCCCAGGCCTGCTCTCTCTATAAAGGGGCCAGATTTTCTGTGCAGCAAAGTTAAATCAAGTCAGCCCTGGACAGCAGGCCTGCCTAAAGCGAGCCCTCTATCCTGATCAAGAACACAGGCAAATTCAAACTGCCCTTTTTGTGACTCACAAATAAGAGCAAATTTAAACTATCATACTAAAGGAGATAAAATCAAGGCACATTAACAAAAATAAGGAAAGGAAAAATTTTAATGCTTAAACAATAAAATAAAAATAGATTTTCTCAATATAAATCAGTAATATATTCACATAGTCGATTTGTTTTAATCTTCTAAAAATATGTTAAGATATCTCAACATCTTAAAACCACTTAATTCAATATCCTCCCAAATTAACTACAAAATACTTGTGAATTTGTAATTAAGCCTACCTAATTTTAAGGACCAGCAGTTCCTGTTGAAGTTATGATGAGCAGAGAAACACATGTAGAGAAGGGACCTGCTAACATCATGCTCTATACTCATACCCAAATCAACAACTTTGACATATGAAAAGCCAAGATTCAAACCCAAGTCTCCGGAGCACTTGCTCCTAACCAGTGCATATGTCTGTATTTCGTTTTTCTCATCTTCCCTTACCCCACTCTATTGGCCTTAGCATTTATATTGGTTTATTCCATTTCCTTTGTATTCTTTCTTTGCCATAGTCACCCACTTCATGTCAGCAGCTTTCCTTCTCATGTTTGTTCTACAGGTGATGAAGAAGAAGACAGCTGAGAAAAACAAAGAGCTACCAAAGATCCCATAAATCAAAGCAGTCTGAACACTACTGTGCTCACCAGAAGGCACTGAGAAGGCTCCTCAGAGTGGGTGACTTAACAAACCATCATGGAGGAAGATCAGACCTGAAGATAGCATCCCAGGCAGAGGGAAGCATGGACAAAGGTGGTGAGGTAGGAAAGAGAAGGGACAGTCTGTGGGACAAGTAATTTGATATTGATGGAGCACTGAGTACCAAAGAAGATGGAGGAAGATGATGAAAACGCAGCCAGAGATCAGATCCCAAAGGCTGGGTGACTGACCATCCCAGTTTGCACAGAAGTGAAGGGGTTCTCTGGATGCAGGATTTCCAATGCTAAAACCAGGAAAATCCCAGGCAAACCTGGACAGGTTGGTCGCCCTCCAGCCAAAGGTCTGCTAGGCCATACTTTAAAGGGGTCTGAACTTTGTGAGCAACAGGGAAACACGGAAGGATTTGAGCAAGTACGAGACCAGATCATGTATTCCTAGCTTGTAATACACACTACACCAGTCTTTCTAAACATGGGCTGCAACCCACTGGTGAGTTACAAAATCAAGTTAGTTAGTATCACAAGTAGCAATATTTGTGATTGACAGATTAGAACTGTTAAAATGCACTGCACATGGAAAGGGCAACTATTGTTTCACAGAACTTGTTTTGGATATACATATATTTGTTGTTTTGTTTAAATAGTATTTGTTATTGTTAGTTGAAGTTAAAAGAGTTTGAAATACCTTGGGGTACATCAATTCTAAAATTGGTAAATTTTAAATTATAAATTTATCTCTACCTTTGTCCTTTCTCAGGCAACATTTTGCATTACATGACACCCATAGATCACGATGATATTTGCACAGCATGCTGGGGCGAACAGAGAAAGCTGTTCACTACCACAGGAGACTGACCTGGGCTCTGACTACACTGAGGGCAAAAAGGGTAACATTCGGGCATACATGTAACCTATAATCCATTTGCAGAGCACTGGTCAGGAAGCTCTACTGTAAATGACCAAAACAAACTCAGCTCTATGTTTAAACCTACCAGAGAAAGAAAATGAAAAAAACACAAAATAAATCCCTGGATACTTCAAGGCACAACCACATCAAGGCGGATGTAATTACAAAGATTAACGTGCTTTTCCAGCTACCTGGTATGCCCATAAGGGTGTAGAAAATCAATACTGCCAGAAAATGCAGGACCATGATATATTTCCTGCAGCCCATGTCAGCAAAAATGCTGACTGACCCTAGGATTTGGGTATTTGCTATTTGTCCCGTCAGCACAACCTTTATATTCCTTTTAGAAAGCAAATACCCATCTGAAAAGCTTGGCTGCAAGGTCCCTAGCCTGGCCCAGCACACAGCATTCTGTATATGAATGGATAACTCAGTGGTATGAGGTAGCATTCAGAACAGATTTCTCAACCAGTCCTAAAAGGCTTAAACTCTCCTGATAATCATGTGTATTTTTTAACAAGACTGAAAAAGAAATGTAGCTAGAGTCAGTTTCAACCATCTGTCTCTTTGAGTGAAAATAGGATATAGGCTTGTATATATTAGCTTTGGAAGAAAACCAATTTTGGCAGAAAGAATTGAAGTGAAAGAAGAATTACATTTCAATTTTCAAGACCATGCTAAGGAGTAACAAATTATCCAAAGTAAGTAGTAACTTACGTGAACACATCCATCTCCTTTGCTACTCTGGTTAGGCTGTCCCCAATCCTGACCATTCCTTGATTGAACAACACTGCATTTAAAGCTTTGCCACCCAATCACAGCCCCGGGAAGTAGCAGAGTGGAGACACAAAAGTGATTTGCCCAATTTGAGTGACAACATTAGGGGGTGGTGGGAGATGAGGATAGTAGGTACTATCCAAAAACTTGGAAGTAATGGAAATATAGCATGATCACTTTCTGAGAGTTAAACTAGATAGACCTTATCTTAAAACACACGACATCTCCCACTTCAAAACGATGACAACAATACCAAAACACCACAGCTAGGATTGACCAAATGTAATGGAAAACCACCACATAATTAGTAGTGAACAACTATAAAAACTGTTATAATTAAAGGAGAGTGGAGTCTGAAATGACAAAAAAAGGGGTGTGAATTTTTCAGGTTTTGTGTGCAGGGAAAAGGACGGCCTGACCAGCTGACGTCATCTTTCTTGTACATCTGTTAGGAGAGTCACCATCTTGAAACATCAGCTGTGACAACTGCTCCCCATGCTCTGGCTCCACGAACATCCAACCTTCAGTCTCCCACACTTCAGTTAAAGGCAACTCCAGCATCCCAGTTAACTCAGGCCAAACATCTTGGAGTCATCCCTGGTTTCTGTTACATCTGATCTGTTAGCAAATTATTCATGCTCTACTTTCCAAGTATTTCCAGGATCTGTCTACTTTTCCCCACCTCCCCTGCCATCACCCTGTCCAAGCCACCATCATCTCTCATCTGTATTATTGCAAAAGCCTCCTGAATGGTCTCCTCATTTCTACCCTTGGCCCCCCTTGCAGTCTATTCTCAGCTGCAACAGTAATTCTTTAAAACACAAGTCAAATCATGTCATTTCTCTATAGAAAGTTCTCCAATGGCTCCCATCTCAGAGTAAAAGACAAAGTCCTACACTGGCCTCCGTGGCCCCGCATGATCCAGCCCCATTACTTTTCTGATCTCATCTCCAGACACGCTTCCTTGCTGTACCTCAAACACGTCAGGTACAGTCCCACCTCAGAGACTTTTTTCCCTAAATATCTGAATGACTTGCTTCTTCAAAACTCAGTTGAAATTTCCTCTTATTGAGGCCTTCCTTGACCACCCTATTTTAAAAGGGCAAACGACTCTCCCCACTGCACCTGCATTAGCAGGTCTTTTCCACTGCCTTATTTTTCTTCACCTAACATGTTCTATAACAGATTTCAGTATTTCTGATTGTTTGTCCCACCTCCTAGAATTTAAGCTCCATTGAAGGCAGAGATTTTGTCCATATTGTTCACGGATATATTGCCAATACTTAGAATAGTGACTGGTATAGAGTAGATACTCAATAAATGTTTGTCGAGTGAATGAACAAATCTGGCTTCAAAATGTGCCTGAGTGAGCCCCTTCCTCTTCCCTCAGCCTAGTTCTCTATAAAAATGGTCAAAGCTCCATGGGCTTTGGGATTCTCCTAGGTCTGCTCCCTCACCCACCCTCTCAACCCTTTTGCTGGGATCTGGTGTCCTCAATTGCCATATTACTGCCACACCTAGATTCTGCCTCCCTTCCTGGCCATTTTGAATTTATTACATAATTGGATCACCTGCTTGATTTTTCAGTGCCCATGTTACTTCTGGAGTTAGTCTTTAGGGTTACCCTTAATGCCATCAGGCTAGTACAGTCCCAACTGTGCCCAGCTCAGACCTCTGATACAAAGCCCCAAATAACCTAAGTTCTCAGAAGAGTTCAAAATACTGACCTATAAGCAAGGGCACTGTGATCCCATGGGAAGTTAGGTTTCTCCTGGCAAGTCAGCAAGTTGGCATTTAATGTTTGTGGCCCAATATAAGACATACACTTGCATTGGGTTGTGTGAATTCACCAATAAGTTGCTAGAGAATTTTGGCTACTTAAGAATAATCTAATATCTAGACCCTCAAAACTAAGATTCAGACCTTAATCCTGCCTATCTGTATAGCAGACTGCTGGCTGGCCCCGATCGCATCTCTGTCGCCACAGCTGCAATATGACAGCTGACTACAGATAAGAATGTTGATGCCCAAGAGTGTCACCTGTTCAAGTTCTAAGCACATGAGTGTATCCACACACATATGAACATACAGTCACCTAACCCCAAATTCCTTTAGCAGATCAGAACGTGCTTCTCCCCAGTGCTCCAGCCCCTGCTGCACAGTGACTCTTTGCAGGAAGGGAGCAGTGGGCAGAAGGGAGGGAAGGTGGGATGACTTACCTGAGGGAAGGAGATATGAGAATACCTCGGATATCTGAGTAAGGTCCTCCATACCCTCATAAAGGAGGGAGAGGCACACTCATCAACCAACTTTTCTAATTTACTAAGAGCCAGGGAACCCAAGTAGTTGGCTCCTCAATACTAAATTTATCTTTATGTTAATGCAATTTAATGAGTGCTTACTGAGCCCCTACAAAGTGCTAAGTGCTGTTCTGGGTGCTGTCAGACTTACACAAATGATTAAGATAACATCTGTCTCAAAAAGCTTGTAATATGGTAGGGTCTGAAAACACTAGCACCATTGCAAGGGAGGATGGGATAAGTACATGATAAAGGTTTAAAGCAGAAAGAGAGCATGCAGGAACTGGAGCATGCAGTGGGCTTCATGAAGGAGGGGCCACAAGAGCCAGCCATGGAAATGTGGGTAGGATGTGAACTGGAGAAGCATTTCCTGTGGAGAAGAGTGAGCTTGAGTGAAATGACAGAGACAAGAGGTGGCAGCCTGTGTTTGGGAAATGACAAACAGTTCAACCGGACTGTAGTGTATGGTCAAATGGGTTCAAGGTAGCAGGGGTGCAATGGGGTACAGGCTGGAAAGGTGTATGTTTGGTGCTACACTCTCAGGTCATAACTCAGGTTAACTGTTTCTGCTGGTTGGTCCTGCCTCACTTCGGAAGAAAGCTATTTATTTTCAAAACATGTAAGGGTCTTGAAAAAAAATCCAATTATTTCCACATTAAACCAATCCAATCTATTCAAATGAATTAAGCAATGCAAACAACTAGAATTAACACTCCTCTTACATATCACCCCTTTGCTGAATATAATGAAAAAGAGAGAAATTAAGAGCTCAAAATAGGTAATTTAGCACTTGTAACAAATCCTTTGCATAAGATAAGCATTCAGGGTGGGAACTCTGTCCTCCAAGTAATCTCGCAGTTTTCTGTTCTTTGCAATGTAAAAAGAATAGGAGACTTGAAGTTTCTGGCACAGGCCTTTGAAACAACATATTTGTCTAGCCTCTGCTGTTGGCAGGACGGATCAGAATTCGAATATCACTGGTGCACATTAAGAGATCACTCAATGAACAAATGAACGAATGAGCCCTCAACTGCATGATGACGTGGCCAGTTTGGAGGGAAGTTAGATGCAAGCATTTTTTGTTTGTTTGTTTGTAATGGCTCTCACAAGCTGTTAAATTTCCTTCAGCCTGGCCCAACACTGCTATAGCATTCCCAGTGTCGGGCAGGAGTTTAAAGAGTGTTTATTGAATGAATGAACGAAAGAGTACAACTTCAACAGTTACATGGGAAAGGAAGTAGACATAGACTGTCACATTTATTTTTCTAGTTTGGCACGTGCCCTCTTACCTATGCCGGCCTCAAGTGAATGGCAGAACCTGGCCAGAGGTAAGAGTGATGCAAGGCTTTCTCTAGTCCATAAAATCACAGACTTTAAATTTGGAGAAAAAATAATGTAGAGATTACCAAATTCTAATCTGACCTCTCATTGGTGCAATAATCCTTTTATAACAATCCTGACTTGGTGGTGGCATGCTTGAACTCTCCTGGGCATTGGGAACTTACCACTTTAAAGGCAGCCCAATTTATTTTTTGAATAGCTTGAATCAACCAACGTTTCTCCATTGTATTGATACAAACTCTCCTTTTTCTTAGAAGTTTGGGCTATAAGAGATAAGTGTCCTCATACCCATTTGCCAAAGACAGAGTCCTCACGCCCACCCCTTCACCCGCTTACTACCCACAAGCTCTCTGCAGCATCACCTCAAGTTCATCCTACCTTGCATTCAAGGAGTGGTAGGGGCGGGGGAGAGCCAAAGAAGAGCCACATGGCCTCCCTTCCATCATAACCAGACTCTAGCTCATCAAACCTTAGCCTGTGGTGCTGATCCCAAGTACACAGAGCTTTTAACTTTCTGGACTCAGACAAACAGAATGCCTCCATGATTTAGCCACAACAGATTTATACCACATTAGATTTTAATTTAACATGACTTTGGAGTGCTGGGGCTAGATGTAAGAGTACTGGGGCTAGGAAATGTGTCCTCAGCAGACCTGAATTCCAAGATCAGAACAGAGGCCAACTTGAAACTCTAGAGGTCTCTAGACTAAGGTTGCCTCACCAGCCAGGAAAATGCTAAGTGACCATCTGGCCCTTACAATGTACTTACCCTGAGGCCGGCACTGCTCTATTGGGCGCAGACAGAAATGCTCAACGTGATCCTGATTTGGGAAGGCAAGGCTTCCAGAATCCTAGGAATTACCAAGCCCACATTCATTTTGGGCCCAGACACCCAACAGGTAACACGTTTCAGGAAGTCAATGTTTGTACTAAACACATCAAAATGATCCAAGGGAAAAAATTTAAATCCTATAAGAAATGGAAAATTAAGTGGGATTTATTCTTTCATTTCTCACCACAACATAGGAAGCGGTACTGTTATTATTACTCCTGTTTTACAGATGAAGAAAACAAGCTACAAGGAGACACAGTAACTTGTCACAGTCACATAGCTAGTTAAGTGGTGACACTGGGATTGGAAACCCAGCTCTGGAGGTCATGTTCTCCCACTACCTCTTAATCTCTGTTATGATTTGTTCTGGAATCAAATCAGGCCCAAGAACAAAAGAGGAAGATGGAGATACAACATTAATACAAATGGTTTTGCCTGGTTAGCCTTGATGTCTGGTCAGCCTGCAAATTCAAGGAAGTGATTATTCACTTAATTGATAATCATTTCCCTTGTTTGAACCCCCATTGTACCCTGTTACACTTCTATTAGGTTTTATCACATTTTACCTTCTGTGATAACCATGTGATATATGTGATAACATGTAACCATACGTCTATTTTTCCCTGATTACACATCAGTCCCTAAGATCTGGACCTTGTTCATCTTCATGTGCCCTGGAAGCACTCAGTCTTGCTCATGGCTGGCACCCTGTAAATATGAAATAAATGTTCTTGACTAGAATTGAAAAACTACTCAAGGAAGCTAATATTCACCCCTACACATATTTCTTTTATTCATTATCAGTAAAATCTATATTTTTAAGATCACTAATTTCAGAACACTACTATTACTCATGATGTTCAAGTCGTCAAATGCACTTTGTATTCAAAATGGGCATTCTTTCAGGTGCTACAAAAGTTGGATCTTGAAACCACTACACATGTGGTTGCATCTCAGTTAGCTTCCTAGAGATGCCTTTTGGAAACTGTGGTTAACAGCAGGAATACACAGAACTCAGGTAAATCCCTCCCTCCATAGTCATTTGGATTAATCACGAAAATTCCTGTTCCCCTCGTCCAGCACTATATTTAGCAACTCCTTTGTAGTCAGGCAAGGCCATTTGATTTGCTTTGGCCAATGTACTGTGAGAGATCGGGGCAGGATACATCAAGACGAAGGCTCTCTCCGCAGGGGTCTCTGAGTGAATATGGTAAACAGAGCCCCTCGTTGACCCACACTGGACATGAACCTGAGTGAGAAAAATCTTTTGTTGTGTCACTCTCCTGGGGTTTGGGACTTGTTTATTATTGCATCATGACACAGCCCAACCTGATCAATACACTCCCATGGCCCAAACCCACTCAGATGATCCAGCATTCTGGTTGCTCTTCACCCTCCTTGATTTAGTGTTGGCAACTGCAAGTACCTCTCCTTTATCATCCCCACCGAAGCATCACTGTGTGACAAAGATTTCTCCTGTGACCCAACTCCAGTCAGGCTCCCCCAAGCTCTTTTTCAACTAGGCCCCATCCATGAGCATGTTCTCAACAGATCAATTTTAGTAAGAGTCCTGCTAAGTCAGTTTCACCAGAATATCCCACCTTCCACAGCTGACTACCGATATCTGATAAAGTCCTTCATCCCCTGCCCTCTCCCAAGTGATATCTGATTAACCTGGCCTGCCTTCAGCAAGAATCCAGTTAGATCAGTTTAGTCTGAATCTCTTCACTGACCCCTGATGTTTCCTCTTAGTAACTTTCCATCCGCTGACCCCGCCCTGCTCCTTGGCTGCACATTCCCACTTTTCCTTGCTGTATTCAGAGTTGAACCCAACCTCTCCCTCCTATTGCAAAACTCCATTACAGTGGTCCCTACATCTACCACGACAGTCCCCCTAATAAAGCCTGCCTTACCATTTCTTTAACAAGTGTCATGAATAACTTTTTCTTTAACAGGTGTAAAGACTAAGAAAGCACTAAGTGTCACTATTAACTACACGGTCACCAGAACATATGGCCTGGTTAAAGCAACTTTCATTCTGAATTCTCCCCAGAGAACTTAGAAAACACTCTTTCTGTGTGTCGCCCTGATCTCCCTTCCCAGGGTTTGGGAAGGCAGTGGTGCTGCTGACAATGTTACGGGGTGATGTTTCCAATACCCTGGCCCATCCCCAGAAGCAAAGTTCTGCCCAGTTTACCAAGGTAAATGTCTCTGTCTGGGCAGAAGTTACCAGGGAAAGAGAACATCTGAAGACAGTATCTTCCTTCTCCCTGTGACTGTCTTGTAACCTGACTTTTCTATCTCTTTAAACTAAAATCTACAACTTGTGGGCCTTTAAATTTTAGGAATTCATATTTCTTTATTTTGAAAAACAAGGGGCTCTCAAGGGAAATGAGTACTGTTCCTCTCTTTAAAATCTACGGCAAAGGAGACGGGATTTCATCGTTGCTTGATATGCCAATTACTTTTCAGCAGCACTGGAAAAATATTAAAAAGCTTAAAAGAAGAAGCAAGAAAATCTGTATTCAAGACCTCAGCCCAGGGGCTTTACATGTCCCTGGGTGGTCCATCTTTGCATCGGGAGATTTAGTTTGGCGTTTTAACTTATGTAAAGAGATTCTCACTTTCCTCAGAGCCTGAAAGCATTCAAAGAGGGAGGATCCTCTTTCGGAGTCAGCGGTAACCTATACCTCCTGAAAGTGAACAAAGTCACACTTTCCAAGGAAACAGGCAGAGAAGTTTTTTTGTTATTCTTTCTTCCACAAAACACACACCAATTCCCACAACCCCTTGCAATTTCTATACTAATGGGGCAGATGGTGAAACAGGAGATGTGCTGTCATTTTAAAAGGGGACACTGTCAAAACACACATTCCCCACAGGGCCCGCCACCCTTTCAGCCACCCAAACTCACCAACTACTGAAATTCCACAAGCTGATTCTGAGACAGAATCCCGTGGTCACCCTCTATACATGGGCTCACTGTAACACTCAACAACTCAATAAACTTTTAAAGGCTTCCATATGTGCATTACAGCATCTAAACTACTTTCAAAAGGAGAGGACTTCTTTCCATTTCAATTACTAAAATCTTCAGCTTGTTAAACAAAGAAATGGGTAGTATTTTGGGTTAGAGTAGAAAATCTGGATTCTAAAAGGGAAACTGATTGTAGGCAAAGGATATAAAATATTGTGTCATCATTTATTCATTAGTGCTATTTAAAATACACACATTACTCTTGGCTTCACTCTGGACATTAGTATAAAACAGAAATCTGACCAATGAATCAAAATTTCCCCTCCTCCCATGAGAAAGGAACTAAAGCATCGTTACTGCTCAGCAGAGAGTGTCAGATAGAAGCCAGATCAAAAGAATTAGCCCAAGGGGCTCATAGAGGAAACCAGAGGACTCAACCATCCTGCCTGTCACTTCTAGAATGAAAGGTTGTCCTCCTCAAGACTTCCCTTCCCCCAGCAGAAATGCTCGCTGAGATCCTGATTCAGGAAGGCAAGGCTTCCAGAAGTCTAGGCATTACCAAGCCCACCTTCACATTGGGCCAGACGTGCAATGGGGGCTACATTTCAGGAAGCGAATGTTTTTTACTAAACACATTAAAATGATCCAAAAGGAAAGGATTAAATCTTTAAATAAAGGTAAAACTAAGTGGAATTATTCTGGCTAATATTTCAGGTCAACAAAAGCTTGTTGAGATCTACCAGGTGTAAGACTCTGTTGGAAGATGAAAGGATGCCTCAGGGAGTCTAGAGTCTAGAAGGGGAAGAAGGCAAGTACATAAGTCAGTATAATTCAAGAAAAACATTTTTCAAAACATATCTTTACTTCCATGGAGGGCAAGATCACGCACATCACTGAAAAGAGACAGCTAGAGAGTGATATAATTCTTGTTGGATAATAAAAAGCATCTTCCATGCCTTGAGTATGTACCACGTACTGAACCCTGTACTCTTTCATTATCTATAATCCTCACAACAACTTTGCAAGCAAGGTGTCTTTATCTCCATTTTACAGATGAAGAAACTGAGGTTCACACAGGCAATAAGTGGGATATCCGGCTGCTTCTTTCCATTACTTTATGCTGCCTCTTAGATGCTGTGCTCTTATTATCTTGTAAACCACCAAACAAAGAAATAGACTTAAATTAGAGCAGAGAAGATTTCAATAGAAAATCAGAAATCTAAAGCAGACTTTCTTAACTTTGGCATTATTTTGGATGGGATAATTCTTTGCCATTGGGGGCTGTCCTGTGCATTATAGGATGTTCAGCGGCAGCCCTGACCTCTACCCACTAGATGCCTGTGGCCATCCTCTCTCCCTAAAAGTGATAACCCAAAATATTTCCAGACATTGCCACATGTCCCCTGAGGAGGACAATCACTCCTGGCTGAGAAACACTCATCTAAAAACACACTGGAATCGGCCAATCTCTTCCTGTAAATCACTAAATAGAGGAAAGACAGCTATCCACACAGTCACCTGCCTGAGGGCAGAAGATGGGACCAGAGGCTCTGTGGTTCCTTCTGGCCCTGCCCACCTTGAGTTTGAGCCACACAGACTGAAGCCCATGGACCTGACTCCTAGCACTGCCCCACAAAGACAGTAACACGCAGCACCTGTGCTAGATAAATGCATGCTCCTCAAACTGGCACCGTGTGCTGCTGGCATCCATGAAGGCTTTCTAAAGAGTGCACAGGCACGGCAAGAGCTAATGACAGTAATGTCCAGATCCAGAGCTTCCGTCTGGATGCTTTCCAAAACTGACCTGCCAGAGAACGTGCCTGTAGTTGTAGAATCATTCAGGGCCTGCTTTCCCACCTCCATTTTTCACAAAAGCCCTTCTTCCACATTATCAGGAAAAAAAAAATGACACCCCAAATCTTAGAATCTTATCATCATGCTTGACCACAAGATATAAAAATACCCTTTTGTTGAAGAACTTCTTCAGGTACTTTTAAAATAGAGGTTGGTGTAGTATTTAGATTTTAACTGGATTCAAAGAATGATGTCATCATTTTATTTTTAAATATCAAAGTTTATAATTCTGGGAATCACATTCATTGTGATTCTTTAAATTTACGATGAAAACTGTCAGATGCCAACCTAAAATGTGTAGGGGTGAGGGGGCAGCAGGATATTAAAAAATCCTTAGAGTTTATAAGAGAGGAAAACCCACTGAAGCATAATGAAGTACCCTGCGTCTGTTCCCAGGGGCACCTGTTGATCCAGCGCAAGCATCGTACAGGGCCTGAGGCTCATTACTTTCCTTGTAAAGAATGCCTTTGACTCCAACATAAATTTCTGCTTTGTGTGTTTGCCACACTGATGGCATTAGCAGGTCTGTAACCCAAAATGAAACAATAGGTTTTTCTATAGAAGTAGAGCAAGAATATGGGTGTGCATAAAAATATAAGGGATTAAGTAATATTCCGGAAGCAAGACCAGCTGCTCGAGAGGATCTCAGGGTTGATGTGAACTAAAAACTAAAGGGCACGCAGGTCATCTGGGAGGCAGAGCCCCCCCCACGATTTCCTACCAGGTTGGTATGGCAGATCACGACGCAGCCATTGTATCAGGTAAACCCCAGAACACTGACCAGCTTCAAAATCAGCTTTGAAGTAAATTCATCTTTGTGATGAATAAAGTCTTGACTTGCAGCCACTTTTGCAAAATCAACTTTCCAGGCCATCTCAGTTGTAGATTGTTATGCATTTGGTGCTCAGCAAGATACCCAGTGACACTTTAGAATCAAATGTGTGTTAGAATCACCTCGAGGGAAGCAGTGCCTGCGTCTCCTCCACCACGCTGAGAGATCTCTACTTTTCTTGTTCCCCTCCGATAACACATTTAGGCTTTTCCTATCAGTGTGTGAGCCTGTTCTTGAGGGACTGTCTGTCCTGGCACAATAAAAAGCTACACTAAACAGTACTTTTTGGCATCCCACATAGAGAAACAAGGAGATATGATGGGAAGAGAATAAACAGACTTTGGAATCGGGCCGACCTGCATTTGAAATCCAGCCCTTCTACTAACTGGCCTCATGTGGCCTTGACCAAGTGGATTAATGCTTCCAAGCATCAGATTCCTTGTTTATCAAATGAAAATAAAAATGTCAACCTTGGGGCCGGCCAGCCCCGTGGCTGAGTGGCTAAGTTTGCGCACTCCACTTCGGCGGCCCAGGGTTTCACTGGTTCAGATCCTGGGTGCAGACCTAGCACCGCTCATCAAGCCATGCTGAGGCAGTGCCCCACAGGGTAGAGCTAGAAGAATCTACTACTTGGATATACAACTATGTACTGGGGAGCTTTGGGGAGGAGGAGAAGAAAAAAAAAAAAGATTGACAACAGATGTTAGCTCAGGGCCAACCTTTAAAAAAACAAGTCAACCTTACAGGAATGTTGGGATGATCTGAGAAACCCTGAATACAAACAGAGTTAAGCGTCCAACGAATGGTAAGTAGTGTTAGGGCTGCCTGCCACTGCTGGAGACCTCACTTGGTTGCAGCGTCCATCAGTGTGTGTTGTACCTGCACCTGGGCGTGCCTCAGTAGCGAAATGCCACAATGTCCTGAGAGCCAAGAGCATTTTTACTTGGCTGGTTCTGGCAGCATAGTTTTGCCTTGTTTTCAACACATTTCTGCAAAGTGGCCTCCCCTCTTTCCTAAACAGTGTGCTTAAACCAGTGGTTCTTAATCTCTTTGTAGTCACAAATACCCTGTTTTTCCCTAGAAAGCTGCATTTATGCACAAATGCATAAAATTTTGCATCAATTTTATCGGGTTCATTCACCACCTGAAAACTACCACATGCCTGCCCTCCACAGTACCTATGGCTCATGTTCAAGAAGCTTCCTGTAACAAAGAATCAGGAGATACTTTATGAACATGTGGGTTCCTCAGGGTTGGGACACGCGCAGCGGTGTCTATGTTACAATGCAAGCTTCACTCTGACATTCTGGTGTCAGGCTTCCCGCAGAGAGGAAGCAAAGGAACTAAGTCCAGGATATCGATGAAAAGTTCCCAGTCAAGAGGAATAATTGTTACATGGATCTGAGCAAACGTTTATACATTTCAAAGAAATAAAATAAGAGTTGAATTAACTTTAGTTAATTCTTAAAAGAAGTAAACCATGGAAGTTCATTGTCCTGGGGAAGTTCTCAAAGGAACATATTTTCTTACATTTTCTCGGGGATGTAGAAGCCACAATAGTTTCTGGTAAAAGGGATCCCCAATCAAGGGAACAACTTTATACAGCATTCGAGATCCGCAAATTATTATGGGGAATTAGCTGGTTTCATTGAGGAGACAGAACCAAGGCAATATTTGATCTCAAAAGAGCTATGGTCCTACTTCGAGTATTCCACAGCATCCACAGCTGCCAATCAGCTGGCAAACTGTATGGCGACACTTGAGCCTTAAAGGAAATAAGACTGGCTAATGGGGAAATCGGGCAGCAAACCTGAAAGAAAGACATGCTCAGCCTTCTTTGTTTCTCACAGAAGACTCTAACTAGAATGGATGAGTTCTGTGTTCAGAGTCATCAGACAGACCTAATTTGACTCCTGCCTCTGCCGTTTATTAACTATGACCTTGAGTATGTCACTTAACTCAGTCTCATCATCTGTAAAATACGGACAATAATGTTGCCTTCAAAGGATTAATATAAAGATTAAAATGAGATAACATAAGAAAAGAGCCTAGTAGTCAATATATGAAAATTAACCAACAAAATTGTTCGGTAGTACGGAAGAAAAGATTCAGACTGCCAGGTTCAAATTTATGAACTGGCTTTACAATTTATGAACTGAGGCATTATCGGAAAGTTACTTGACATCTTTGTGTCTTTGTTTCCTCATCTGTCAAACAGGATTACAAACAATATATACCTCATAAGATTTTTGTGAGGATTAAAGAAGTATTAACATGGAAAAGTAGTTCAAAATACAATGCCTGGTCAAGTGCTCAGTTTTAGTAATGTCATACATTTAGTAAGTGTAACATAATACATTTAGCAAATGTATCAAGCACTGCTAAAGTGCTCAAGATATTATCAACCTTGTTTTATTTGGTGATGCAAAGTGTAGGGAGAACAAAATGATGATTATGTTTGCAACAGATTTGTGTGACCTTTTCATCTGATGCTAGGTTAAGTGACAGAAAGAAACAGGGTGACCGGAGAGAATGAGTGGACCATTTAGGTACCTAACCGTGGATGAATGCTGTGCACACAGTCTGTGCTAAGAGAATAGCTGGGTTTAAAGACTTGGCATTTATTTTACAAGACTGGTCTACATGGCTGTTCTGAGTATAGACAAAGCAGCACTCAGGATGGATTCCCAATAATTACTTGACTCAGCACTTGAGTCGAAGGAAAGGCTTATTTATGAAATGTAGACTCAGGAAGGAGTGTTTGGGAAAGGAGGAGCGGTGGGAACAAAGTTAACAGAGCCCCATCTGAGACATAAAACATGATGACAGAAATGCTGGGTGACTTTCTCTTACCATCTCAGAAGTTAGTCAGAAAGTAGGGACCAGGGACCACCACTGTAAGAACTCTGCCCTATTTTCTTGTGGCTTGAGTTTATTTCTCTGCCCATATCCCTAGTGGTGATTATACCTAAAGATGTAGACTTTTGACACCAAAAGAGCTTTGAGACATGTTTTCAGTGGGAGAAGAGGAAAAGCTGGGTGTGGGGAGGGGCTGAGCCATCCCTCTGTTCCTGGGCACTGTACAGCAGAGGCTGCAGCATCCCTGAGGTCCAAGGGGAGAGGAAGCCAATGCATCAGTGCATGAGGCCTGAGATAAGGAAGAAAAAGAGGGAGATGGGAGATGTCCCGGGCCAAAAACTAGGTGCAGAGCTGGACAGGCTAGAAAAAGCCTGCACTGAGCTCCCAATCATATTGTCCAAACATCCCAACAACAGTGCTAGAAGAGTTTTGAGAGAAATGGCTCTTGGAGCACTGGATTTTCAGAACTTAAGAAATATTGGAGAATTTGTTCCTATGAAGAGAACAACTGATGCCTTAGTGGTAGGAATGTCTGATTTTATTTTATTTAGAAACACGATCACAAGAGCAGAGTTTGGGCCCTTTTTTTCCACACTAAAACTTCTGGAGAAAATACGGCATTTGAAATAATCAGAGGAAGTATTAATCACCTTCCCATTTGTACCCTCAAGATGCAACTTGTTCTGAATGCTCCATTTCAAGTTTACTAGCACTGATCAAAGTCTTTCTCCATAATTTACACAATGAAAATACGTTCACAGACAGTTACCCATATCCGTGCTAACATTAGCCACATGATGTCTTCTGCAGTTACAGTTGCCTTACCGTTTGCTATGCTTTCTGCTAATCTGAAATATTTGGAAGCAATTTTTCACAACCCTCAACTACAGTAAGTCTACAATGCCCACTTGAAAGGCATTCCAGGCAAGAAAATGGCTGGCTACTTCTCCTGCCCCTTACCTAGATGTGGTAGAGACCAGGAGAACGAATATATTCATTTTTGTTGAGTCTCTGATTTGCTAAGTAATTTCCTGTCCTGATCCTGGCGTTCTGTTCAACCTTATTAGCCGAGGTACAAGTCATGAGACTCCCGCACACTCAGTTCCCATCAGTGCTGCCAGGATCACTGCCTTATGATGACGACGCACAGATTTATAAGGCCAGAGCGATTCCGGAGTGGGAGTGGGGGAAGGAGAGCCACGCGGCCGGGAAGGTGTTTACGAAAACACATCCCCCAACCACACTTTTTTTGCAGCAGTGAGAGAAACTGGCATCTTCTTGCGCGAGTGTTTAATTAATGCCCTGCTGGAAGTGCATTCGCTCCCTCCGACTTGGCGGGTAGCAACAGCATCTAAGAGCTTTGCAGACAGCTGAAAATGTAATCAAACAGCATCCTCTCCCCTCCCTCTGCCGCTCCCCCTCCCCGCGGGGCCGTCAGCTGGTGGCCCAGAGGAGTGCGAACTGCACTGCCGCTAGCCTTCGGCTCCCCAGAAGACCGAGGGGGGTCGCACGGGGACGCCCCTCCCAGTCCACAAGGTGGACGACAAGGTGATGACACCACGACCCCTCCTCCTCTGCCCTCGCCTGTCGGCTCTGCCGAGGGAGCCGCCGCAGGGGGCTGCCGCTGGGGGGCTCTGGCCGCCTCGGGGAGCGGCGGAGCAGGCAGGAGCCTGGGGAAGGGGCCGAGGCAGGGGTCCGGCTGCAATGCAGCGGCCGCACTGCTGCCCGGGTCCCGGCGAGGACGCCAGCGGGGCGTGGAGGGGTGAGGAGGGCCGCGGAGGCGGCGGCCGGGGTCGCGACAGCCCTCCTGTTTACCTGGACGCGCCCGGCGGCGGCGGCGGCGGCGGCGGCGGACCTGGGCTCCGCGAGCGCGGCGGCTGCTCCCGGGTGGCGGCGGCGGCGGCGCTCCAGCGGCTCCCGGGGGCGGCGGGCCCGGGCGGCGCGCGCAGGATGTGCTGTCTCACGCTGCGCCGGCCGCTCGGCTCGCGCTCCTCCGGGCGCGATCACTTCCTCTCTCTGCCCGAGCCTGACACTGACAGCTCCCCCGAAGCACCAAGTCTGCGGGGCTCGCCCCGCCCCCGGCCCACGCCCTCCACGCCCCGCGCCCCTCCCGCGGGAGGGCCCTCCGCTCCCGCTCTCCCGCACGCTGTCTCGCAGGGAGGGTGTGGCGCCGGCCCAGAGGCTGGTGTCCGGCAGAGGACCTAGGGAGGTCGATCCGTCTAGCTCTCTGAAGTCGGCAGGACTCACTCCTAAGTTGCGGCAAACAGAAGAGCTTCAGTGTTTTGGGCGCTCCTGCTGACATGCCAACGTTAAGCAACTTTCACTCCCAGACAACTACTTTAAGGTCATTTAAATAGAAATAGAGAAAGCTCAGATCCATCTACTACACACCAGGACTTATAGGTCTGACTTATCCCTATCTTTTCCCATAAGGAAAATATATGTAGCTTGCCTCCACACCATTATTTCTTAGAATCCTAGCTTTTAAGCTTTTTAAAGTCCTAGCTTTTAATAACCGTTCTTGAACTACCCCAAAGCTTCCCATACGGGTAAGTTTTAAGGCCCAGAAATGGAGTTTGAGATTCTAATCAATGCAGGTTTGGCACCATTTTATAGGTAAGTTTTTCATCATGTTTCTTGAATATCTGTGGAGACATCTTACACATTTGAATGAAAGTAGAGGACAAGGACTGTATCTTATTCTCCGCTGTATCTCCAATACCTACAACAGCGTTTGATGCATAATAGGTGTTCATTAAATATTTATGAATCTATTTAGTCAACAAGCACTACAGTAATTTCAAAATAAATATAGTTCTGATTGTAATACAATATCATGCCTGTCTATAAAATGGCTATCATTGTTCCAATTTTGCCTTCATGGCAAATTATTGGGACCATAAGTATGGCTTGAAAAGAGAGGTGAAATGTGTTTAGATAGAAGGAATTCAAGATATTCCAGCAGAAAAACTCTATGAAACAAATATTTGCCACTTCTGTGTAATATACGTCAAACTCTACATAAATTTTTCTTTTAAATTTTTCAGTAAGACTACATAGTAGTTACAATGCCATGGCCATAGAAAAGGAATCTGAGTCTCAAAGAAGTTAATGACCTCACCCAAGTTCCACGGCTGCTGAATGATCTAGCTGAGATGGAATCCCCGTCTACCTGACTTTGCAGCTGGAAAGTTACCACCTGGTATTACTGTCTCTCCAATATAGGGTTGTTACATGCTCAATACCTGCAAAGCATTGTGCTAGGAGTTTCAGATGGTCCAAAATTTAGGAGATTATAATCCTTTTTATAAAGAGATTAAAATCCAGTTGAAGGTGGAAGGAGAGGTAAAGGCAACATGTAATTAAAGGCAAACAATAAGGAAATGGCCAAAGCAGTACAATGTGCATTAAAAGAACTCATATAAGAGCCCATATGGTTGGAGTGGCGGAGATGGTAGGAGGAAATTAAAATTATGAATATGGATAATACGTGAAATGGATAGATAGAGCTTTTAACAGTAGACATGAAGAGGGGACAACAGTTTCAGGTGTAAACAAAGCTCCAGAGAAGAGAAAGCACAACGTGTACTCAGCAAATGTCGAGTGGGCCAGCTTTTTGGAGCATGACAGACTCATGGAGGAGCAGACTGGGTCCTTAAGGGAGGCAGAAGAGCACAAATGGACTACCACCATTACAGATGTTTGAGCAGGAAATGACACTTTGGAAGAGTCATCAGAGGGCTGGAGGGGGAGATAGTTCTATGGATAGAAGATTAGAACAAGCAGAGACCAGTTCAAAGTTCATTATAAGAATCCAGGCCAGGTTTAAGAAGACCTGAATTTGTAAGCTGTATTCCCCATGAAAAACTTGTAATATATGCCCGGCACAAGTTGAGCCCTCAATAAAAAGTAGTTATAATTATTTTCATTATCATGTACCCAGGCATAGTACAGACATTGGGTATGGGACTGGAAATAAATAAGAAGTGAAAGGGTTCTATATTCCAGAGACTCAAAATCTAATGAAAAGATAAAACTAGCTTTAATACCAAGCAGACAGGGAAAAGTAGAATAATCAAAGACATTGCCATGGGAGATCAAGAAGAGGAAAATCCATTCCAATTGGGAATCTTTAAGATCCAGAAGGCCTTATTGAAGAGGCTCTGGCAGTATGTGTATAGTTAGATACAAATTTTGACAGATGGTGATACACATTTGAGAATGGAGTTAGAGAGCAGGCAGAAAAAGAGGTATAGACCTTATTTCTATTGATAGACATTTTCTTTTTAGAGCATTCTAGGTTTACAAAAAAATTGTGCAGAAAGTGCAGAGAGTTCCCATGTATACCCTACAAAGTATAAACTGCTGATTGCAAAGATACCTGTTTCACTTCTTAATCTGGTTACTTCCCCAAAGTTTGGAAGAAGGTCTTCAAGAAGAGATTAAATGGCTACCAAGAAACATACTGGGCAAATTCCTAACTTGCTGGCCATTAGAAAGTTGCTTTAGAGCTCTCCAGAGACAATGGTGGGCGAATTCCCCCTGCTCTGGAGTCAGACTCTGTGGGTGTGAACTTCAGTCTACTGCTTACTGGGTTTGTATATTTCCACACATTACTGGACTCCTCTGAGATTCAAGCCTCCTAGAAGTCAACAGGGGGCAATAAAGATACTTGTCTCCTGTGATATCTCAGTGAGTGAATCCCTGTGAAGCGCTTGCCACAGCCCCCAGCATATAATTAGAAACCTTCAGTAAATGTTAACTGTAGTGTGCTATTATTAAACCAGTCCACATGAAAAGTCCAAAAAGTAGAGCTTTGTACCCTCTAAGTTCAGTGTCTAATCTGTGACTTTACTAGACTTCAGGGACCACTCAGGCCTTGAGGTCGCTACTAGCTTCAAGACAGAGATTCTTCTGCCTCCGCGTACCTATCGTTCATCAGTGCTGGATGCAGGCTGGCTCCACAGCTGGTTCCCTGGTCCGACTGACTTTTCTAGAGCCCCGGTTCACACAGGTTCCAGCAACACTCTTACACACCAGATCCCTGCACATCTGCCCGAATCTGCTCTAGAGGTTATTCCCCAGTTCATTATGTCTTGGTTGCAAGAAATCAAACTGAAAATTCACCTCAGTGCTGCAAGACCTCAACAACCAAAGAAAAGAAATGTGAGCCAACCAAATCAGCTATTAAACGTGTAAGGGGCCCCAAGAAAAAAAAAATGCTTCAATATATTCTCTACTTAGGATGGCATGTGCTCCACATCATGCTCAGAATAAAAACCGGTGAAGAAACTAATTTGAACCACTGCCCAATGTCCTATATGGTTTTGTGTGGGCTATATCTCAGGTGGGATATGTTTTATGTATTTTTCTATTATGTGACTGAAGCTGGTCTGTTTGTGCCAAATCAAAACAATAATAGATGTCCAGAGAAAGGTTCATTATTAGTGTGTGAAGATTTATTAGAAATCAAAGAGTGACTTGTGGGAAAATCAATGACCCTAACGTCTAAAGCAACTCCTGCTTTTTGTCTTCTGGACAATTTTCATTAAGGAACGTTGCCTATGTTTCCATATAGTAGGTGCAAAAAATATGCAGTAAATAAATACACACACACAAAATTTGCCTTCAGTTTTGGAAGAATATATTCAGAAATGTCTGCTGTATAATTTTAGGTTTTTCTAAATTTTTTTGGATAACTTCCAAATGCAGCTCCAATTATACTATAATTACATATATTTGTAATATAATTGTGTTATGATCACCCATATTTCTACCCCCTTCACCTTTGCCTCCTTGTGTCTTTGCCCCTCCCCCTCCTCCTTACATTTCCTTTGATCAGCTTTTCTTTCGAGGATGATGCTAAACCAAAATGCATATGTTTTTAACAATCAGTAATAAAATGCAACCATGAAAATATCTAGACAGCAAAAATAAAAATCTTTAGATCTTGAAAAAAACATTTTAAGCACTTAAATTTATGGGGAAAAATCCAATGCTTATAAAATATAAATTATTTTTGTTGTTTTAAATTCACTTTCCATCAGTGTCTAAATATAGATCTTTATTTTTCCCAGCTGTGAAATCAGTGTCTATATCCTTCTTTGTGTTCTGCCTCGTTACCTATTATTTCAAATTTATATTTCTAGGAATCACATAAACCTACCTTGCCAAAAGAAATTAAACCACATTTTTGGTAAATTACTCCTGTAGATTATTTCCTAGAAATATATTTCGTAGTCCTTGTAACTGCTCATCGGAAAGATTGATCTTAATAGCTCTGTCTGCTATAGCTCTCCCAACACTATGAAAAAGTCATCTGTATTTATTTATAGGTAATTAGAAAATATATACGTTGGTACTGTGTGTGTGCCTTTAACCAGCAAGCCTGAGCATTTTTCTTTGTGGGGCTTCATTATTTGTTATTTCTCATGTACCAACTCTTAATATCATTTGACTATTTGAGAAGTGAAATTTAAATTTATGTTTTAGTATACAAATTTTATATATTATATGTTTCTCACTTCTCTTCCTTCTCATGCTTACTTCATTGTAGAGTTATACTTCAAGAAGAATTATAAAACAGTTTGAATAAAATAACAATTTTCTAGTATTGAGGGAATGTATAAATCAGAAATATTATTACATCGAGGTTAAGAACACAGACTCTGGAGTCAGGCAGAGCTGAGTTAAAACTAGTTCCTATGAGCCACTCACTCTGTAATTCTGTGCAAATTACTTAAACCCTTGAAGCCTCAATATCTTCATTTGTAAAATGTGCATTATAGCACCCATCTCTTAAGACTGCAATAAGGATTAAATGAGATAATGCTTATAAAGAACCTGGCATAGTGATTGGCATCAAGTAAACACTAAATGAATGTTAGACATTGTTATTGTTATGTGGATATGCATAGAAAAAAGACTGAAAGATTACACAAAAATGTTAATGGTGGCTATGTTGGGTGATTAGATTATGAATGTTTTTTCTTTTGAGCTTACCCTTATTTTCTAACTGTTCTATGATGAATATGCACTATGCGTTCCAACAAGCCTGTAAGATACCAGGGATATTCCAGGAACAGCGTTAAGTCACTTAAAAACAATAGTAATGTATATTATAAGCTTCTTCCTTTCAAAACTCCCTAAACATACAGTAAGTCTTATCACTTGGCAGTGGTTATGGTATATATTTTATTTTATTTATTTATTTATTTATTTTGAGGAAGATTAGCCCTGAGCTAACTACTGCCAATCCTCCTCTCTTTGCTGAGGAAGACTGGCCCTGAGCTAACATGCATGCCCATCTTCCACTACTTTGTACGTGGGATGCCGACCACAGCATGGCTTTTGCCAAGCGGTGCCATGTCTACACCTGAGATCCGAACCAGCGAACCCCAGGCCGCCGAAAAGCGGAATGTGCCACCGGGCCGGCCCTATGATATAAATTTTAGACATTAGAAACAATAAGCTGTGGATAGATGAAGTGCTGTACATCCTTGTTAGAAGGGGAGTCAGGATAAAGATGGAACCAGGCTGAAAGAAGATGATTGTGCCCTGTAATTTCCTGGGTATATACCAAGTATCGTGCTCTTCCTGCACACCACTTCCAGCACATATCACTTAGGTGTTATTGCGCCACTCTGGTTCCATTGAGATGCGACGAGCCATGGAGGATTCTCTCCCCAGGGATCTTATTATGATATGCTACAGTCTTCTCTGCAACTAGAAATATATGCTGCCCCTGTCTATCCTCCAGGGAGGTGCCCTTCATACTAGTGATGAGAGGATAGAGCCATATGGCCAGCGGTGCCCTTGCAGCCTCCAGGTCCTTGTTCTCCTACATTTGCTAAGTATTCAGATGAAATTCTTTGTGAAGTGTATGTTGGAGGAGGTCATTGAGAGGACGTGTCCTCTGGTTGACCCTCAAGCTGGACCCTGGCATTCCAAGGCTCCTCTCTCCCTCCTCAGTCCCCAGAATGTACGTTCTGCCCACTGTTCCCACAGTGGGAGCTGTTTTCAAGGATGCAGCCTTGAGGGAGCAATGTGTTGTTGAGGCCATCTGGACTGGATACATGATCGAACCTGGTCAAGGCTTCTGTGTAAACGTATAAGATTCTGGCAGGTGGGTGTGCAGATCTATTTGTCTTTCAGCAGCCCAAGATAAGCCTGTATATAAATTCCCTTGCTTATGAAACCTGGCACCTACTTCTGGAGTGGTCTGTCTCTTTCTTCAGTCTCTCCTTACCCTCCGTGTGAAGGGGCCAGTTTGCAAACCCACAGGGTGGTACAACTCACATTATTGACCAAATTATTTCTAGAAATATGGCCTTCCTGTAAAATATAAGTTTAAATAGTTTATGGAAAGAGATTATCTGTACATTTAAGATTTTAGCATGAAAACCAATTAACACACGAGAAAGCCATTAATATTCTGATGCTTTTCTATAAAAACAAGATCTTAAGTTTCCCTTGGACTGTTTCTTTGCCTCTTGGATGTGTCTACCATATTTTGAAAGATTTCCTAATTGATATTTTAGATTGAACTCGTTGCAAATATATGTGTATGTGTATTCAAATTTTGAATAATGGTCTGAAGTTGATAGAGATGATTCATAAATATTTTTAAAAGTTAGCCATATGTCCATTTGTCATTGGGCCTTGAGGTCGTTTTTTGCTTTGCTTTTCTCACTTTACGTGAAACTATTTAATAACAGTAGTGAATAAAACTTTTTTCTGGGTATTTTTAAACTTCAACTTTAATTTTTCATCTTTTGTTTGTGAAATTATATTTAACAGTCTCTTTTTTAAATACTTTTTCTGGTTAAGGTTTTGTTACCATATGGACTAAAAGTAATAGAAGATAAAATATCATAAGCTGCCTAAAGCTATTGTATTTCTTTCATTATTTTGACATCTTTAATACTATGTCATGGTTTTAAATCAAACTTCTCCCCTCACTAAAGGCTCATGTTGACAGAGATAAATTGCTGAACTACTCAAATAGTTTTTTAACATTCTAACTTGTCAAACAAGAATAAGGTCATACAAGATCATGTTAAATGGGATGATTAACCACCATTAAAAGTCTGAAAATCTTTGTTTTTTCTTTACAGTAAAAGAACTACAAATACAAATAAATATGTGTATTTTTTTATAATTATCTTCTCTACTTTTTTTTTTTAAAGATTTTTTTTTTTCCTTTTTCTCCCCAAAGCCCCCCGGTACATAGTTGTATATTCTTCGTTGTGGGTCCTTCTAGTTGTGGCATATGGGACGCTGTCCCAGCGTGGCTTGATGAGCAGTGCCATGTCCGTGCCCAGGATTCGAACCAACGAAACACTGGGCCACCTGCAACGGAGCACGAGAACTTAACCACTCCGCCACGGGGCCAGCCCCAATATGTGTATTTTGAGTAATCATTTTGAAACATTTCAGGTCAACAGATTAATAAAAATCCAACTTTTGTTCAACAAAACCAACAAATAAGAATATGTTTTGTTTCATTTCTACAGTAGAGTTGAGGAAAGAGAGAGAAAGTTCCAAAGAAGTTGGAAGTTTTGAAAAAGCTCCAAAGAAACAGAAATAAAACAAAAGAAAAAAGAGAGAGAAGGAGTCAGTAAACTCTAAGATTAGCCCTAATGTAAGATAAAGTGCTCCTGTCATGTATTACTTTAAATATTTTGAACCTTGGTTCAATGTTAATTGGCTTACTAACAGTTTTAAAATATTCCCATCTCCTTGGGAAGCATATGGTTTGCTTTTATTTTCAAACATTAATGATTATTTTTAAAGAATTATTTTCCAATGGAATTCAAAGAATTTTATCCATGCATGAAGCCATAACTTAGAGTTGACATATTCACTCAACTCCTAAAAGTGTCCTGTTCGTGAATTTACTAGATACATAGCCTCAGTGGCCCTTAGAATTTCACAGCTCCTTGGATTACCTTTTTTTTTCTGTGTGAAATCATAGCCACCTCCTTCTACAGTGCCTAAAGTCAAAATCAGACTCTATTTTTTGAGCCATTTTCTTCAAATCAGATACAGATTTTTGTTCTACAAATATTCTATCAGGCATAATTTATCAACAAACATTATTTAAGGCAGGAAAAAAATGGGGGAAATCAATATTTTAACCACCGTTCACAAATTGCCAATTATTCTTTAAACCTTTGGATATCCTGTAAGTGAGCATGCCAGAGTGGCAGGAGAAGAGAGCAAGGGGGACCTATTTTTTTACTGGTTGTAACATCATCATAAAGCCATATCAGTATGGTTTATGCTTTATGGATATGATCCATCCATAGTACACCTGAAGTCTTAGCAAAATGAGAGGCTTTTGAAAGAATAGAAAGGCAGTTGGGTCTAGCTTTAATAAATGACAATTTTGCTACTCTTGTCAACATATGTTCTTCTATTATAACAACCGACATTTAACAAATATTTTTTTAAGCACCAACTATGTGCTGGGTACCAGGGATGCAGCTTCCTACTATGTGCTAAGCTCTTTCCCATCTGTTAGATATCATCATCATTATCCCCATGACTGATGCAAGGGGAAGCTGAGACAGAGAGTCAAGTAACTTGCTCAAGCTCGCACAGCTTGTAAAGAGTAATTCCTGGACTCTAGATCAGGATGTTTGAAGCCAGAATCCTAGTGCTTCACTTGCTATACGACCATGCATATCTAACTTTGGGGTTTCATTCAGTCTGCTATTAACCAGATTTTGCACACAGACTTCTCAGAATTAGATTTTGGGCTATCTCAATCAGAATCCCAATGACATTCTTTACAGAAATTGAACAAAGAATCCTAAAATTCACATGGGGCAACAAAAGACCCAGAATTGCTAAAGCAATCCTGAAAAAGAAGAACAAAGCCGGAGGCATCACAATGCCTGACTTCAAAGCATACTACAAAGCTACAATAATCAAAACAGCATGGTACTGGCACAAAAATAGGTGCACAAATCAATGGAACAGAATTGAAAGCCCAGAAATAAAACCACACATCTTTGGACAACTAATCTTCGACAAAGGAGCTGAGGGCATACAATGGAGAAAAGAAAGTCTCTTCAACATATGGTGCTGGGAAAGCCACATGTAAAAGAATGAAAAGTGACAATTCTTTTTCATCATTCACAAAAATAAGCTCAAAATGGATCAAAGACCTAAAGATTAGACCTGAAACAATAAGTCTTCTAGAAGAGAATATAGGCAGTACACTCTTTGACATGGGTATCAAAAGGATCTTTTCAGACACCATAACTCCTCAGACAAGGGAAACAATAGAAAGAATAAACAATTGGGACTTCATCAGGCTAAAGAGCTTCTTCAAGGCAAGGGAAAACAGGGTTGAAACAAAAAACACAACCCACTAGTTGGGAAAAAATATTTACAAGTTATTTATCTGACAAAGAGTTAATCTCCATAATATATAAAGAACTCACACAGTTCAACAACAAAAAGTCAAACAACCCGATCAGAAAATGGGCAGGGGACATGAACAGACATTTCTCCAAAGAAGATATACAGATGGCCAATAGGCACATAAAAAGATGCTCATCATCACTAATCATCAGGGAAATGCAAATCAAAACTACACTAAGATATCACCTTACACCTGTTAGAATGGCAAAATAACCAAAACAAAAAGTGACAAATGTTGGAGAGGTTGTGGAGAAAAAGGAACCCTCATACACTGTTGGTGGGAATGCAAACTGGTGCAGCCACTATGGAAAACAGTACGGAGATTTCTCAAAAAATTAAAAATAGAAATGCCTTATGACCCAGCCATCCCACTACTGGGTATCTATCCAAAGAACTTGAAATCAGCAATTCCAAAAGTCCCATGCACCCCTATGTTCATTGCAGCATTATTTACAATAGCCAAGATGTGGAAGCAACCTAAGTGCCCATCAACTGATGATTGGATAAAGAAGATATGGTATATATATACAATGGAATACTACTCAGCCATAAAAAAGGATAAAATCATCCCATTCACAACAACATGGATGGACCTTGAGGGTATTATGTTAAGTGAAATAAGTCAGATAGAGAAAGACGAACTCTGTATGACTCCACTCATAGGTGGAAGTTAAACATAGAGACAAAGAGAACTGATTGGTGGTTACCAGGGAAAAGGCGGGGGGGGGAGGGCACAAATGGTGAAGTGGTACAACTACAACATGACTAACAATTATGTACAACTGAAATTTCACAAGGTTGTAAACTATCATAATCTTAATAAAAAGTTTTAAGAAAAAGAAATAATGATGCTATTCAGTTATGCAAGAATTATTTCTTTTTCTCTCAAGAGAGGAAAGGGGTAGATATGTATGGCCTGCTATTTCACGCATCATGATGTGGAAAATAGCTGTAGTTAGGAATTACGTCTATATTGATCTAAGATGTGAAACCACCAAATAAGAAATGATTATATTTTTATAGTATAAAAAAAAGAATTAGAATTTGGGCCAGGATATCTACTCAGATAATATTTACTTAACCTTGAGCTAGTTACTTAACTTCTCTGTGCCTCGGGTTCTTCATTTGTAAAAGGAGGATATTAATAATACCTACCTGTTGGAGGAGGTCTTCAAGAGGATGTTGACCTGCAAGCTGGACTGGGGCAATTGGAGGCTCCTTACCCTCCCCCTCCATCCTTGGAATGTATGTTCTGCCCACTATTCTGTTAGCAGGAGCCATTTCAAGGACACAACCTTAAGAGAACAAGGTTCATTGAGACCATGGCGACAGTATACGGGACTGAACCACAATAAGGCCTTTTTTAAGATGCTGCCAGGCAGGTACAGAGATCTATTCATCTTGCACTCACCCAAGACAAACCTCATATATAGTTCCCTTGCTTATGAAACCCGCCACCTACCCATCTGGAGTGGTCTGCCTCCTTCTTTGGTCTCTCCCAGGCACTCCATGTACAGAGGCCAGTTTCAGATTTCATCCAGAAGCTTCCAAGTTTGTGAACCAACACTACCTCACCGGGTTGCCCTGAGAATTAAATGAGTTAGCGTTTATGAAGCATTAGAAAAATGTCACATGCATAGTGAAGAGTATTATTAAATCTTGTGAACAATGTATTATTTAGAATTGTGTTCTTATAGATTTTCAGTTCCCCAGGAATATTCGGTTTTTGTTCTGTTTTTAGTTCTCTACTTGTGATGTTGGAGGATGGAGAGTAAGACAAATAGTAGCAGCTGTTCAACTGTTGGTGTTAAAGGAAGAAAGCTGCACAAAAAGGCGGTGGGAAAACATAATTACTTCAAGAGATACCGAAAGGAAGAAAATAAGAGAATAATATTCCATGTCAGAAGGAGGGTTTGTAAAAGCTACTCTAGAGTAACACACACACATGCACGCACGTCCTGATAATCATCTCTTTAGAAACCAAAACCGGGGGAGTTGATGGTACTAACCAGCACATTAAATGTAAGACAATAAATACGAGTGGTAGGGCAAAATGAGCAGGATATAATAACAGTCACATCCTCAGAGGCCTCCCCCTCACTTGTTCCCAGCTGTTTTCTCTCTGCCACCTGCTCCTGTCCCTGAGGCAGCCATGTTGAGGGCTATGGTTAGCTGCGTCTCTGGCTTCCCACTACCGTCTCTATATGCCACGTGCAGCTGCCCTCCCCCCTCTATCTAACTCCACCTGCAGCCTTTGCTACACACTGGCCCTTTTAAGCTTTTAACCAGGCACCAGTGCTGAAGTTTGTTGTTCCTACCAATGGAGGTATTCAAAATCATGAGGAATTCTCTGAACCCTAAACATGATCAGCCTTGCCAATAATTTTAATGGACTTTTTTGTAGCAGTGGGTGGTAAGGAAGAAAAACCTATCAATTCTAGCAGCAAATTGCATGAGACTGGCTGTAAATGATTAACCATTACAAAGCCAGTGGAGAATGTGCTTAGAGTCTCTGGAGTCAGGGGAAAATAAACCCTTTAAAAATGACCTCTTAGGAGACGGCTTCTTTTAACTTCAAGTCTGCATTTCTTTTTTCAGTTTTCATTCTTTTCATTTATGTGATAAGCTTTGACTTTCTGTTTCTGGTTTTGACCTTTCTCCTTAAGAATCCTAAATAGGGCCTTTCCTTCCTGTGTGTGAATGTGCGTGTGTGTGTGTGTGCGCGCGCTTCTGCTCGTACATCACTTGGTAGGGGCAGGTAGGAAGGTAATGACACTGTAATACATGTTTTTGAGACCTTGGCTAGGTCACTTCCTCAACGAGGGCACTGCACTTATTTTATCACTTCCAGAAGCAAACTTATATAATTTGATGGTTCTGTGATTTGATAAGAATTGACCTCGTGGTTCACAAAAGTGGTCTACTCAGTTTCTAACTATGAAAAAATTGTAATGCCCTTGTTAAACTGAAAAAAGTAATCATTTAAGTTATTAATTTATGAAAGGAAAATCAGAGGAAAGTAAAACTCCCACCTGCCAAGACATTCTACTTTTTACTAAAATCTGCTTTATAAGCTTGGTCAAAGGCTGAGGCAGTGTAACCAATTGGTTCCAAAATATGGTTGTTTAAAGACAGTGGAAGCGTACTATTTTCTTGTTAGATCCCTGCAGTGGGCATCCAGGCTGGCGGGTGCAGGTAGCTCTGCTCACGGTGCTCACTCAGAGACTCAGCCTCCTTGCACCCTGTTACTTTGTCAGAGCCAGGTCTTCATCTGCGTGGTGGAAGCCAGATCACAGGCAAGGCGTGTATAGCTTGCAGGAAGTGGAAAACGGGTGTGCAAGCCCACTGTCTCATGGTCCAGATGCTGAAGCAGCAGAGATCACTTCTACGCACGCCTCACTGAGAAGAACTTGGTCACATGACCACCCTGCTAAAATTGGGGCGGGGAAACGTCGTCTCTAGTAGAGCCTCCAGGAGCCTCTCCAGGAAAGGGAGAGCCAAGTCTGGCGGACAGCCAACTGTCTCTGTCACATCCCCTTAGTACCCCAATCTGGACTTTGGTAAAGTTCTCGATATTCTTGATCCTATTTTTAAGTATCCAAAAATAGGATCAATAACTTGTTTTGGAAAAAATAATACTGAGTGTAGGATGTAGGATGGCAGGAGGTAGATAAACAGACAATCTCATACACTCTCAAGGATATGCATGTTCATTATCTTTCTGGGGGATGTTTAGTAGCGAGCCCAGTACAACATCCTTCATAGCGGAAGTAGGGCTGGTACAGTCAGTTATTACACAGCCTTGCTGTTTGGTTGTCAAGCACACACACAGAATGTAAAGAAATATTTCGTATTTCAGAAGAGAGCCACATCCTCCAGCACAAAATGAATCCAGAGTAGTGCAGGGGTTTGGAAGTGGCTCCTTTACTCTCTTCAATTTGTCCTTGGAATATTTATGTCCATCTGTCCAGGCTGACAAGGCTATCCGTATGCCCAAGCCTTCATAATCCTTGGGGAAAATCTCTCCTACCCTGCCCCAATCGGCAATCTGTAATTTTTTACCTTTTTGACACCTTTCCCCAGAATCTGCTTCCTTTAGCAAAGCAGGGTGTTAATCATTTGGATTCATCCAGATCCGTTCTGGTAGGGGGGAGGCTGCTGGGTGAAGCACTGCAAATGGAGTGTCCAAGAAAAATCAATGTCTTCATCCTGCCACAGTGACCTCCTCTTAGTGTAACTCTTGTTCATGGTTTTGCTTGTGGACGAAAATAATCCATAACCAATCTATAAACGAAAATTTGGGTGAGTTTATTCTGAGCTTAAATTTTAGGATTATAACCCGGGAGAGTCTTTCCACAAAGGAACAGAGCACTCCAAAGAAGTGGGGGTACATAGGGTGGTTATATACCCTCAAAGAGTATGTTTCACATATAATTGAAATGTCCCTTTTACAATAGTCACGAGGCTGCTCTGTCAGCACAGCGATTGATGGAAACGGCAGATAGGTCTGCTGTCTCAGTGAACGCCGCAGGGTGGCAGGTGTGTTGCCTCAGGCTGGGCGGTCACAGATGAGCGCTGCAATCGGTTCCCAGCCTAGAGAAAGATGCTTAATCTTTAAGGAGATGCCAACGTTGGGAGGGGGAGAGCAGTTGCACCTTTATCTCAAGGGCCTTTTGCTCTTGCCATAGGGAATCTCTAAAGCAGATATACAATGCATGCTCAATGGCCTCGGTCAGGCCCTTTTGGAAAGACAAGGTCAGGCCAAATTAGGTTTACACAAAATGGCTTCCTCATATACTCCAATATATCCTATTACTTGCCATTTTTATTTGTCATGCTGAAAAAAAAAGAAGAAGAAGAAGAAGAAAAGAAAAAAAGGACTTTTCCTTTTCTTCCTCTGCCTTAAGTCCTACTGAATGTTTAGAAATAAAGGGTGCAGGGTGATCTCCATAGGCTTCTCCAGCTTAGCTTGGGTCAGATAAGGTCTGGGCTATATTTCCTCTTGCCCCTACAGGGAGCTGTCCTTTGTCTTCCACTTCAGAATCTGAACCACCCCCCATCCCCAACCATCCTTTTCACCTTTTCAACCCTTTCCAACCTATTTCTTAGTGTTTTCTGCATCACACTGATTAGGTCCAACAAGCTTACATTTTAACAGCATGAAATTTTAATCTATGGAGGAGGCCTGGCCTCTTTCTTTGTTGGGGTGGTAGTTACACCATGCCTATCCAAGGTTGAAGATTGATGACCACTCCCCCACCACATCCCTCTTATCTTGCTCCTCTGTAACATTCATCTCCTAACTTCTCATGGAGGTGAGAGAGGCTCTTCTTTGGCCTCCCTCAGAGTCTATTAATTCTGTCATGGATGTTGGTGTCAGTGTCCTGAAGCCAGGTTTCCCCTCCCCCATCAGCCTTCTCAGGAGTAGGAAGCTTCCGCCTAACAGATGGCACTTCAGTCTCTATTTGGTAACGCAGATTCTAATTTGTTTCTTGTCAGGGCTGTCTCCTAGCAGTCAGGTATGCCTACTTGAGATATTGGCACTGTTGCTGTGTGAGCAGGTGCTTGGTTTTCAGTGTTACGTAGTCCTAGAGAACCAGGCAACCTTTAAGCTTCTTGAAGTTTTTTAATTTAGTGATATATGGGAGTGAAATTATTTTGTTCTCTTGTCATAAACAGAGTTTGCAGGAAAGCTGGTGCAACTGTAAGATGATGAAAAGGAGACTAGAGAAATAGCTTCTTAGTAGCATTATGAATTTGTCTTTTTCTCTGAATAGAGAAATACTGCAGTTTTTTGGATTTGGAGACGTTTTGGGTAATGAAGTCTAGTCTTAGATTTTTTTGATAATCCATAAATTAGAAGATATCTAAACTACTTCAATCCTTTTAAATGTATTGAGATTTGTTTTGTGGGCCAGCATGTGGTCTTTCTTTGTAAATTCCATGTGCATTTGAAAAGAATGCATGTTTTGCTATTGTTGGTTGGAGTTTAGTAGAAATTGTTAATTAGGTTAAGTTGGTGGTTAGTGTGGTTCAACCTTCTGTGTCCTTTTTCTTGATGTAAGGACAAGAATAATGACTTCCAAGCTCTTTATATGTCACAGATGAAACGAGAAGTGTCAGGAAGTTAAGATAAAAACCTGTAAAATAAACTCAAAGAAGCACAAGGAAGGAAATAAGAAAAATGAGGGCAGAAATTAATGAAGCAGATGACAAGCTTTCTGATACTGAAAATCAGCAAAAGAAAAAATATTGGTTTGTTGAAAACTGAGAAACATCTAACAGGACTAATCAAGATAAGAGAGAATCACAAGCATAAGAATATCAAGGCTGAAAGGGGTGTGTCTCACTAGAGATCTTCCAGGCGTTGAAAGTAAGAATATATTAAGATATTATAAACAATTTTATGCCAATAAATATGAAAATGTAGATGGTATGGATATACCTGTAGAAAATATCACTTATCAAAACCTACAGAAGAAATAGATATCTAAATAGACCTATAATAATCAAGTATTCACAATTTCTATAATGCAGACTAATATTAAAGAAACTAAATCTTTAATATAAAACCTTCCCAAGAAGAAAACTCCAGGCTCTGAAAGATACACAAACAAGTTTTATTTTTTTAAAACTAAGTAAGAAGGGGGCCAGCCCTATGGTGTAGTGAAGTTCCAACGCTCCACCTTGATGGCCCAGGTTCACGAGTTCGGATCCTGGGCGTGGACCTACACCACTCGTCAGCCATGCTGTGACAGCATCCGACACACAAAATAGAGGAAGACTGGCATGGATGTTTTCTTAAGACTAATCTTCCTCAAGCAAAAAAAGAGGAAGATTGGCAACAGATGTTAGCTCAGGGCGAATCTTCCTCAGCAAAAATAAATAAATAAATAAATAAATAAGAAATAACGCCAATACTTCACAAGCTTTTCCAGTAGAGTACAATTTTGGGAGGGATAATGCATGTGGGATACTGGGCAGCAATGGAGTGATAGAGAACTGTCATTTGCCAGGATCTCTGACTGCCTGGCAAATAAACCCCATTTATATTTCTTTTAAAAAAATAAAACTCACAGCACATATGTCTTTGTAAGAGGCAGAGACTTTATCCCACTATGAAACCTAAAGAATACCCGAAGTTTCCTTCCTTATCTAGGATTTTTGAATGTGGAGGAAGAAACACAAAGACAGAGAAGGTTAGAGAAAATTCAGTGGTGAGTCAGTATGGCACCCAGACACCACAGTTGGATCCTAACAGACTCTTCCTGTGGCAGGACCGTGGATATGTTGTCTGCTTCCCACTTGTGCTGAAATCCTACCCATTTATGAGCCAGTCTTTAACTTTCCTGTCAAATCTGTGAGCTACAAAATAGCTTTGTAATGAATTTCTTTTCTCCTTAGCTTAGCCAGAGTTCAGAGGTAAATCTTCACGCATTTCCATATACCCTGGGGTGATATTGCTGAGAAAGTAGTAGCTCCTTTCACAGCCCATTGATGAGACATTGCAGTACCTTCTAGAAACCTGAACTAATTAGCGTTAATTTCTGCCATTCCCAGAGTAAGGTTCTGGCCTTTAGAGAAGACATCCTTTCCCCACTTGAAGACTCTGCTACTTTCTGTCACCTTGAATCTTTCCACTGGGCTGTTTCCCACACTTTCCACTCTCATTTAGGATGACTCTGAGAGTTTTAGGTTACTTAATTTATGACTGCTGAAAGATAGTACAGTCTTCAGGATGCGGGCCTTTTCCCATCCCAAATGGCAAGCATTCCCTCAGTAGAGATAGTATCAGAGGTTTGAACCTGGCAATGTAAGAGAGCATCTACATTTTTATTTCTCAGCCTAGACCAATCGTAAAAGCAAAAAGTACAGTTTCTAGAGCTACTATTCACTGCTGCTTATTGATGCCCAATTTAGTACTGGTAAGGACATTGGTGGTGGTTTGATATAGGTCTACACTATAAAGAGTACTGCAGTTTATATACAACTTAAAGTTTAACTACCATATCCTTCTTCACATCTAAGAATTTTAATTTATGAACGTGGTAACAGATCTAATTGTCAGACTGAATCAGTCTAGCTAATTCCATACGTTTCTTTACTTGAGGGTACTCCTGTTATAATACCACTTCAAGCCTTCCAAGTTGGCATTTGTGTGAAATATTATTAGGGTCGAGAAAATTCAATATATAATGCAAATGCTCAGCATGGCTGCTCCCAGGCTTCTTCCAGCTTTCTCTCTGAAGGATCTCGAGGCCCTCAATACTCTAAAATCAGAAATGCTTTCTGGCTCTGGGCTTATCCCCTGTTGAGAAACAATGTGTTCCTCATACGTCACAAAGTTGCAGAAGTGCCAACCCTTAACCAGCTCAGTTCCAGCCCTGCCTCCTTCAGAAGTCTATATACTCAGGCTCCTCCAAAGCCCTTCTGAGGACATCAGAACTTTCAAATAGTTCATATCCCCTCCTGCTGTTAAAAGGTAGCTGGACCTTGGAAATACCCTAGGTCACTCTCTTAAGACTGGAAAAATTCTACCAGACAGGATTATCTCTCTTCTTGTTATTCTCCGCATTCATGATTATCCGACATAAAATCACAGATCCTAGCCAGACAGTCTACAATATTCTGAATTTAAAGTACAATTTATTGATGAAACTTTTGTTCAGTTCACAATACTCACCAAATCCTAATTTCTCTGGAGTCCACGCATACCATGATGATTATCTCCTCCTAAGCATTCCATGAAATGAACTTTCTGTCTTTAATTAAGAATTTCTAAATATGAGCTCTTAAATCATTTATCTCAGGGTAATTTTTCTAAAACATATGCCCCATTATGGTGCCCTATTCTATAAATTCATATAGCTTTTCTCCTAGATTATAGGTTTACCTTTAATAATTCTCTATATTCTTTGGGCCCCAAAGAATTACCAAGGACAATCTAAATTAATGTCTGAAGCCCCTCCACAGCTTCCCTGCTTCTACCAACCTTCTAAATGACTGTGGGCATGAGTACACGGAATATGTTCTGAGATTATGGTAACAACCAGAAGAGGGTACCACTCAGTAACACCTGTCTTAGCCTGGGTTTGCCAGAAAGCAGAGCCTGAGGAAAAGGCTTATCTGCCAACACCTTATTAGGGAATGTGACAAAGGCGACAAAAATGGAACGGAATGGAATACTTAGCAACAGAATACTACTTAGCAATGAAAAGAAACAGACTATTGACATGCACAGCAGCTCAGATGACTCTCTGGATAATTATGCTAAGTGAAAAAACAGTCCCAAATTTTATGTACTGCATGATTCCATTTATGTAACATTCTTGAAATGACAAAATTAGAGAAATGGAGAACAGATTAGTGGTTGCCAGGAGATAAGGAGTCTGTGAGTGAGGGAGAGAAGTGCGTGTGACTGTAAGAGAGCAACACGAGGTATCCCTGTGGTGATGGATTTTCTGTAACTTGACGGTATCAATGTCAGTATTTTGGCTACTTTATAAGATATTACCATTGAGGAGTAAAGTGTACATGGGATCTCTCTGTATTTCTTACTTCATGTGAATCTATAGTGACCTCAAAATAAAAATCTCAATTTAAAGAAATGAGAAAAAGTCCTCTCCACCATACATACGGTTATCATTATTTCACCACCATTCAAGTGCTAAAACCAAAGTATAACCCCCAAATCTTACCTTTCACCTGCATCTGACTCCATTAAACCACAGATGAGAACCTTAGTAATTGAAATGCACTGCATGACAGAGGTTATCACCATGCTACATAACTCCATGAATGGCTTCCTTCTTGCCATCTGACTTGTGAGCGAACCAGTTGCAGAATCCCATCCTGAAGGCCAGCTTTCAAGGGCCGCTGCTAGTACCGTACACTGGATCCCTAATATACAGAATCTGAGACAAAGCTTAAATGCCAGTACTTCACTGGGAGTATGATCTAGGAAGCAAAAGTGAGAGATAGTGAGAGCAAAACAGGTAAGGATAGAGGACTAATACAAAGATGGATTATCAAGTTAGTAACCACTATGGATGACTGGTTATGTGACAGTCAGAATTCTAAATCTGTTCCCCCAAGATACCCACCCCCTGGTTATTCAACCAAACACCAATCTAGGTACTACTATGAAAGGACTTTCCAGATGTAGTTAAGGTTACTAATCAGTTGATCTTAAAATAGGGAGATTATTTTGGGTTATGCAGGTGGACCTATTCTAATCACATGTGCCCTTAGAGGCAGAGAAATTTCTCGGCTGGAAACAGAAGAGAAGAGGTTAGAGATGGGGCAAAAGGAGAAGTCAGAGAGATTCTAAGCGTGAGAAGGATTCGACATGCTATTACCATCTCTGAAATGTAAGGGCCCACATGCAAGGACTGGAGAGAGGCCCCTAGGAGCTAAAGGCATCCTCCAACTGACAGCCTGCAAAGAAATGAGAACTTTGGTCCTACGGCCATGAGGAACTGGATTCTTCCAACAACTTGAATGAGCTCGTGATTGAATTCATGATTGAATCCCAGAGCATCCAGAGAAGAGTCTTGATCAGCAGACACCTTGATTTTGGTCTTGTGAAACCCAGAGCAGAGAAGCTCATCAAGCCAGCCTGGACTCGTGACCTACGGAGCTTGAGACAAGAAGTTCATGTTTTAAGTCACTGAATTTGTGGCAATTTGTTACAGTACCAACAGAAAATGAATAAAATTTGCTGGCTAAAATGCAATTCAGGACTATATGCGTAGGAAAATAAAGAAACATTTATCTGTTCATTCCCATCTCACATTAGTGAAGGTTACTTCCACTTTTGAGTTATGCATGCATGAGGATCCAACAGTTTCCCAGCACCTTCCCACAACACAGCATCAATAAAAAAGCCCTAGGGCAGGAAACAATTAGGTGTGATGGGAAGGCCTGAGGCAAGGTGCCGCCAGGCTGCACATGTAAGAAGAGGCCGGAGTCGAAGTTATTCTCGTGTTCACTCTATAAAAATGAAGACCCAATGGGACGAAGAGAAAAGGCTTTCTTTTTCTGGATCCCAGATCTATAATGCATCCAGTTGTGACTCTTTCTAATTCACACAAAGGTGCCATACATCCTAGCACCAGTTCCGCTGGGGTGGCATAAGGGAGGTTAGTGGGGTCAAGAAGGCAAGGGTTCAAGGTGCTGGAAGGGCCATTGCTATGGACTGAATGTTTGTCCCTCCAGAATTCATATGTTGAAATCTAAGCCCCCAATGTCATGGTATTAGGAAGTGGACCTCTGTGAAGTGGTTAAGTCATGAGGGTGCAACTCTTGTGAGAGCAATTAGTGCCCTTTAAAAGAGACCTTGGAGAGCTCTCTCCCTCCTTCCACAAGAGGACATGAGAGAAGAAGGCTGTCTGTGAACAAGGAAGCCAGCTCTCACCAGACACCAAATTTGCCAGCACCTTGTTCTTGGACTTCCCATCCTCCAGAACTGTGAGAAATAACTCTTTGCTGTTTAAACCTCCCAGTCAGTGGTATTTTTATTATAGTAGCCTGAAAAGGCTAAGACAGTCATGGAACTAGATACCAGAGTAATTAAGGTTGGTAGTGGGACACGGCAGAGGAGAAACCTGGGCCACACAGAGGCATGGGCCCTGGCATGGAGTAGAAGATAGGGATAATGGTATAAAGGTGGTGTCCTTAATGAGAGTGGCTGCTAGTGCCTGGCATACATTTTCCAACAGCATCCCTATCTGTTTATGGATGAGATCTCCCTGGACCCTCTGAGGCATTCTGTTTTTTGTTCTTCTACTTTGAATCCCAGGATGCTACTTTGAATCCCAAAGAATAGGCTCTTATTTGTCCTTCTTCTTTGACGCAACCAAGCACATCTAGGTCCAGACCACAGGCTGGGTCCTAAGAGCTGGAGTCCCTTGCCTACGGGAACATCACCTTTGGAAGGTAGCTTGTCCTCTCCTGTGTGGTGGTGGGAGGTGCCCTACTGCCTCCCCTTCCCAGCCCTGCCCTCATCTGAAGATTTACTGGGCTCCAATTCCCCAGTATTGCGAACCCCCTTTGTCTTCTCCTTATCCTGGATCCGTCACTTACTGGTCAGGGAAACATGGGCCAATCTTCTGACCTTCCTTTGCTTCCACTTCTTCATCTATAAAATGGTGATAATAAAAATATGTACTTTATAGGGCTGTGGTTTGGCCTAAATGGGTTAACATAAGTAAAGTGTTGCAAATAGTGCCAGAGCTAGAGTAAGTGCTTGCTATTATTATTATTATTATCAGTATTATTATTTAATGGCAAAGATTCAAATCAGCCTAAAATATAGAGAATTGATTAAATGAATTATAATACAGCCATAAAATGGAATTCCATGAAGTTGTTTAAAAATGAAGACTTATAAATATATTAATTTGGAGAAACTGCAGAACAGCTTTTATAATATATGTGTAAAACAATATGGCAAAGTAATATACACTTATATGTGCTTATATATGCCTAAAATTGCTCAGGGAAGATACACAAGAAGATAGTAATAGTAGCTTTTCTATTTGGGGCATAAAAATTTGACAGATGAGTGACAGTGGGGGAAGAGAGATCTTCCACTGTACGTTTTTACACTTTTCAATTTAAGAATCATGTAAATATATTATCTATTCAAAAATACAGGAAATGCCTTAAAAATGAAAACATAAAAGGAAAAATTCTAACTAATTCACTGGAGCTAAGGAACTCTAAATCCATGTGCAAGAGTCATGCTCCTGAAATCTAGGTTGCATGAAGTACAGGATCAGTCTTTTTTCTTCTTTGAGAATTTCTAATCAATTACAATACTGCGAGATGAGTCCTGAGATCTCAAAAGACCTGTCTCATGGTGAGAGTGGCACCTGCAGGACAAACTGAGAACTTATTGATTTATTTACCCTTGCTGAGCAGAAGAGCTAATGGGGCATGGCTTAAGGAGGGCGACCATGGGTTACCCACCAGAATTGCTAGACAAAGAAGTTTGAATAAGCGCTGATGGAAATACTGCAAACAAAGGCATGTTTCATGTAGGACATGCAGGTAAGCGCTTCCCACTCACTAGTTGTGTTGTTCAACAAAGGCATTTAACAGCCTCAGAGACATGTTCATCAGGTGTAAAATACGGAGAATGAGGCTGATTTTTCAGAGCTGTATGTGCATAAAATAAGTTGTGTGAAGTTCATTTTTCAGCTCCTGGCACATCTAGGAGTTCAATAACTAGTAGCTATGGGCATTGTTAACAGCCACTGTCCACTGATTCATTCAGCCCAAAGCCCAGCTTGCTGCAAATCAGCCCATTTACCACCTTTCAGATGGATCCAGTCACACCAAGCACAAGGTAATTTTTGAGGTTATACTGCAGAGTCACAAAGCCCAGCCACCTAAGCAGTGATCAGGGTCCCACTCAGGGTCCTTCTCCCTTGTAGCACTTGGTTTCTGGGACTCCTGTGTCCTTGCTTCAAGATTTCCCTGACCCAGCAACTCCCTGCCCGCGCCTCCTTGTCTCCCTCACTTCTTACTTGTGCAGAGCAGCGTCTCTCTCCCACTTTACACTTCTGTCAAATAAAAAACAAATTTGGACTTAAGTAAGCAGAGACTTTATTCAAAAAGACTATTGTGAAAGGAGAGGAAGACTTTGCAATAGGGAGGACAAAGCTCCCGACCGTAAGATCTATGAGCATCTCAATGATGAGGCAGAGGACTTTCGTTTTACGGGGAGGAGTAAACCAGAAGTGAGGAGTGGGATGAGCAGGTGGCATGATCAGCCAGTTGAACAGGAAATGTCTTTCTTTGAGGTCAGTGATCCAGAGGGGTTGTTAAGGAGGACTCATTCCACCTTCTAATGCTTGCTTAACCTCTGCGGCCAAAGTTCTGTGCTCTGCGGGAAGGAGAGAAACCTGCCTGAAGTTTGCTCAGGGTAAGTTAGTGGATATTTCAGCTAACCTTTTATGACAAATAGGAATTTGGTGGGGGGTGGGGACGGGTCTGTGTCTGTCTTTGTCCTAAGTAACCAAGGGGATCATCTGCGCGTCGTATTTAAGTCATATGAGGGAAGGATGATTCTTGATTCTTTGCAGCAAGCCTTTTCCTGGAACACAAGAGGATGAGAAGATTTCTCAACCATTGCAATTTTCCAGGAGCACAGGCTCAGGGAAAGTTCAACATGGTCATTTCCAAACTAGCACATCATGTCGCACCTCTACTGCTGGTAATTTGGGGCTATTTGCTCACCACTCTCTGTCTGCATTTCTTCACCTATCTGTATTTTCCAAGCAAAAGAATTACTAAATTATAAATTACTCTACATATGCATATATACATATTTTACTGACAGCAGAGAAATTTATCTATGCAATCATAGAACTTTGCACGTGTCTTATATGTTACCTGATATACTTCAGGATGCCTTTCCTAAGACTAACATTCTCCCAAATAACCACAATAACATTATCCTACCTAAAAATTAATATCAATTTTATAATATCTTCTGATACCTAGTCCACATTCTATTTTCCTAATTGTCCTCCAAGTGACTTTTATTGCTTTCTCCCCCACTTGAAACAATATCCAATATAAGTTCACACAGCATTGAATTTTATGTCATACTGGTTTTCCTGACCTTTGCTAATCAAAGCATGGTCCACAAATCAGTATTGTCAATATCACCTGGAAGTGGGTTTGAAATGCAGAATGTCAGGCCCTGCCCAGGCCCACTGAATCAGAAGCAACTTTTAAATGTGCTTCCCAGGTGACTCGATGCACCTTGAGGTCTAAGTGCTGCTCCAGCAGTGTTTTCACTTGTCCTCATGATATTGGACTTTTAAAATGTCTAGAACAGTTGCCTTTTTGTTCACTACCACTTTTATAGTCACTTATGAATGTAAAAGTCTCTTACACCCATTCTAGAATGTTTGGAAAATGGCAGTTTATTTTCTACTGTGCACTTTTCTGTGTCTGAGCACGCTTTGGTATCTTAACAGCATCTTTTTCCTTTTCCTTCCATCTTTCTTTTGATCATATAAGTAATATATGAATGCACCCTATTGTAAAACTTTACATGATTTAGGCGTCTTACAAAGAAAAGTCTACGTCTGCCTTTATATTTCCCATCACTTTTATTCTCCTCTTAAGATGTAGCTACTGTCAACTAATTTATATTTATCTGTACCATTCAGGGTTCAGTCAGGGAAGAAGAACCATGGTGAAGATGATGGAAAGAAGCCATTCACTGTAGGAATTAAACCTTACAAAACTGCTGGAGGTGGGGAAGTGAAAGTCTGGAAGGGAGTCAAGTCCGGGAGCTTGCAGGAAAAGCTGGGAAGCCGTGTGTGTCCAACCAGCAATGTGGGCTCTGGAGCAGGAGCTAGTGGAAGCTATTCCCTCTGCATAACTTCCTCTCTGTAGATCCACAGCCAAGCGTTTTCTGAGGAGCCCCAGGCTGCTACTGGACATCAGGGCCAAAGATTAGAAAGACCAGATGGATAGGGAGCTTTGATCCAGTGTCCATCACCATATGTGACTATGGTGACCTTCTGAGAGTAATAGCTGCTGTTTTACTTCTGACTTCCAAATCTTATACAAGTTCTCTTTTGGCCAACTCTAACCTGGATTGGAAAAGAAAGCACAGTCCAGCCCAGCATCCTCCTGAAACTCTTTAAATAAATATGTATATATGTGTACTCACATACTTTGTTGAAATGGAATCACTTTGTTCAGATTGTTAACCTCTTGCACCTGTCACTTCACAAAGTCTTTTGAGGTCAGTCAGTACATATTGTATTCTAGACCAAACTACCTCTTTTTAGTTTTTGCATCCCATTAAGGTAGCATTTTTCAAACCACTGGTGACATCCCTCAGTGGTTCATAAAATTAACTAGTGTGTCAAAGGCACAATCAAAAAGAATAGAATAGAATAGAAAATAGAAAAGTGCACCTCACTTTGTAAGGATAACTTTTGCTTTGTGAAACGTTTGTTTTAGATAAACGCATGTGGGTGCCTCTGGCACAGCCTGAAATACACAGCTTACTGTGGGTAACAGTGGGTAAGAAAAACATTGCCTTGGGATTTTTTTTTTCTTTTTTTTTCTTCTTTCTTCCACTACCTTCCTTCCATTTTCTTGTTTGGTCGTTCATTTTGACAGGTAACCTGAGTTTTGAAAATAATAGAATAATACATGGGGTTAATGGTTTTTGAAGTAAAAGGAATAGGATAATACTACCTGGGGTTAGTGGTTTTTGAAATAGAAGGAGTGAGAGAGAAACAATTAAACTCACCTTTAAAAAAAATCGTAATACGATTATAAATAGTATCTTATCTATTCTCAGTCCAAAGTTGCTAGTGAGCATTAGGAGAAGATTCTTCTTCAGTAACCTGAATGAGAAAAGGTTGATACGATCTGAAAAATCAAATGATGTAGCCTCAAAATAGCCAAAAAAAATCTCTTTGGAGAATGTTGAATTTGAAGACATTAATTGATTCAGTTCCTGAAAGGCCACAGCCTGTGCTGATTTGTTTGGTGATGGAGACCTCTAGAGAGCTCATGTTAGAATTGCAGCAAAAACTTTTTTTTTTCACTTTTAAGGGCTGACTTTGGTTGACACATAGACGTTTGAAACACTAAAGAAACTTAGAGATCATTTAATTCCGTATTCTTGGATCCTCCTAAGACTTATTACTCACCTTTTATATACCAAGCACTTTTATAAATAATATTGAATTTGGTTTTCTCAACAATTCTGTGAGGTAAATATTATCACTTTCATTTTTTTAAATTTATTTTTATTTTTTCTAGCTTTATTGAGGTATGATTCAGGTATGAGCTAATAAAAATTGTGTATATTTAGGTTGTACATTGTGATTTTTTTTAAGTGTATAATGTGATGATTTAATATACATATATATTGTGATCAAGTTAATTAACACAATCAAATTAATTAACACATCCATCACCTTACATAGTTACCTTTTGTGAAGTGAGAACACTTAAGGTCTACTCATAGTAAATTTCAAGTATACAATACAGTACTATTAACTGTACTCACCGTGATGGACATAAGATCTCCAGACTTATCATCTCATAACAAAAATTTGTGCCCTGTGACGAACATCACCCCATTTCCCCCACCTCCTGGCAACAACTGTTTTACCCTCTGGCTCTATAAGTTCAACGTTTTTAGATTCTGTATATAAGTGACATCATACAGTCTTTGTCTTTCTGTGTCTGGCTTATTTCACTTATAATGTTTTCCAGGTTCATCCATATAGCCGTAAATGGTTATTATCAAAAAGACAAGAGATAACAAGAGCTGGTGAAGACGTAGAGGAAAGGGAATCCTTGTGTGCTCTTGACGGGAATGAAATTGGTGTAGCCACTACGGGAACAGAAGGGAAGTTCCTCAGAAAATTAAAAATAGAGCTACCATATCATCCAGCAATCCCACTTCTGGGTATATAAGCAAAGCAAGTGAAATCAGGATCTCAACGAGATGTCTGCACTCCCGTGCTCACTGCAGCGTTATTTACAACAGCCGAGACCTAGAAACAACCTAAGTATCCCTTGAGGGATGAATGGATAAAGAAAATGTGGCATATATATACAATGGCATATTATTCACTTTCATTTCACAGATGAAGAAATGAAGACTCAGGAAGTGAAGCGATGTGGCTAAAAACAGAAAGCTAGGAAGTAAGAGAGCCGAATCTAAAACTTAGGACTCCAAATTCCTAGGCCAGCCATCGTTCCAATTACTATAATATTAAAATACTGCACCTTTTTAGTGAAGATGACTTAGAGATCATTTAGTCCATTTTCTTCATTCCTAAGTGGGGAAAAAAGAGACACAGAAAGGAGACAAATTGTCTGGGGTCACATAGCTAGTAAAGAGCAGAGTCAAGGTTAGCATTCCTGTCTCATGGTTTTTAATCCTCAGCTGTTTCAGTTATGCCACATGAGACTAAATGCATCCTACTTAACAACAATGTGGAAGGACTAAATATAACAGAATGGTTTTTAAAAAAGAAGAAATCACTTCTTAGAAAAAAAACCCTAAAAATTCTAGATAAAATATTTAAAAACAGATTTTTAGTTCAGGAAAGTTAATTTCCTGAAATAGGAAGTTGAAATTTTTTTAAGTGAAGGCGGGAAAGTAGAAAATTTCAGTGGACAAAAAGGAATGAACAGAGTAATCAAAGAGGTGAGGAATTCAGAGGCTATAGACTGCTCAAAGGGCATCTTAGAATTATGGTGACCCCTAGCTTTCTCTCTGGTGGTCTCACAGGACAGTAGAGTAGGAAGAAAAACATGGAAATTTAGACCTCCAAAACATGGAAATTCAGATGGGATCGCACTGGGACCCCAATGGAATAAACCCTCAGTTGGAAGGGTGAATTCGAAAATCCATCAACGTGACAAATGCCTACACTCGTGTAACCACTACCTTAGTCAAGATGTAGGACAGTTCCACCACCCCCAAAATTCCCTTGTGTCACTTTGTGGTCAAACCTCTTCCCACATCCAGCCTCTACAACTGCTAATTTTTCTGTTCCCACAGTTTTGCCTTCTCAAAAATGTCATGTAAATGGAATCATAGAGTACTGTAGCTTTTTTTTTTTTTGAGGAAGATTAGCCCTGAGCTAACATCTGCTGCCAATCCTCCTCTTTTTGCTGAGGGAGACTGACCCTGGGCTAACATCCATGCCCATCTTCCTCTACTTCATACGTGGGATGCCTACCACAGCATGGTGTGCCAAGCGGCGCTGTATCCGCACCCGGGATCCGAACCGGTGAACCCCGGGCCAACAAAGCGGAAGGTGCGAACTTAACCACTGTGCCACCGGGCCGGCCCCTACTGTAATTTTTTTAGTAAACTTTTTTCACTTACCATAATGCCTTTGAGATACATCCACATTGTTGTATTTTTCTTTTTATTGCTGCGTAGTATCCCATTGTATGGATGGAACATGGTTTGATTATCCAGTCACAAACTGAAGGATATTTGGGTTGTTTCCAGTTTTTTGGTGTCTGTAAATTAAACTGTTATGAAGATTCATGATTAATTTTTGTGTGCACATGAGTAGGATTGTTGAGTTTTATGACAAGGATATTAAACTTTATAATAAACTACTAAAATGTTTTCCAAAGTGGCTGTGCCATTTTGCATTCTCACCAACAGTCGTGAGACTCCAAGTTGCTCTCACTCCTCCTCAACGTGTGGGTATTGTCATTTTTCAAATTTTAGCCATTCTGGTAAGTGCAGTGGTATCTCCTTGTGCTTTTAATTTGTACTTCCCTGAGGACTAATGATGCTGAACCTTTTTTCATGTACTTTTAATCTTTTCTTGGTGAACTGTATATTCAAATCTTTTAATCATTTTTGATTGGGGAATTTGTTTAACTACTATTGAGTTTTGAGAATTGTGATTATATACGACTTTTAGTTAAACTTTTCATTTTTACATCATTGTAGATTCACATGCAGTTGTAAAAAAAGTGATAGAGAACCTACGTGTCCTTTACTCAATTTCCCCCTATTATAATGTCTTGCAAAACTATAGTATAATATAGTAACCAGGATACTGAGACTGATACAGTCAAAATATGGAACATTTCCATCAGCAAAGGGGTCCTTCATATTGCTCTTTCATAGCCACATCTCCTTCCCCCTTGCCTGTACCCTCTGCTTAACCCCTGATGACAGCTAATCTGTTCTTCATTTCTAAAGTTTTGTCATTTCAATAATGTTATACAAATGAAGTAATATATTATATAAACTTTTGGGATTTGCTTTTTTTCACTTTGTATAATTCTCTGGACATTTATCCAAGTTGTTTCACGTATTAATAGTTGCTACTTTTGTTTCATTTTCTCTATTGTTTTTTTCAATTTTACTGATTTCTGCTCTTTATTACTTCCTTTCTTCTGCTTGTTTGGGTTTATTTTTCTCCTTTTATTTTCTAACTTCTTGAGGAGGGAGCTTAGATCATTGACTTAAGAATTTTTTCTACTTTATAATGTATGCGTTTAGTGCTATAAATGAAGTTTGATGAGTCAGGATATGGTCTATCTTGGTATATATTCCATGGGCATTTGAAACAATTTGTATTCTGCTTTTGTTGCATAGAGTGCTCTTTAAATGTCCATTAGATCCTGTTAGTTGATGGTGGAGTTGAGTTCTATATCCTGTTGATTTTTCTGCCTAGTTGTTCTATCAGTTGTTGAGAAAGGGGTATTACAGTCTCCAACTATAATTGTGGATTTGTCTATTTCTCCTTTGAGTTCTGTCAGTTTCTGTTTCATATATTTTTCAGCGCTGTTGTCTGGTGCATACCCATTTGGATCTCTTTTTAGTGGGTTGACCCTTTTATGGCTATGTAACTGCCCCCTCCATCTCTGGTAATGTTCTTTGCTCTGAAGTCTACTTTATCTGGTATTATACTGTATATAACCATTCCTGTTTTCCTTTGATTAATGTTTGCATAATACATCTTCTGCCAAGTTTTTGCCTTCAACTGGTCTGTATCATTATACTTGGAGTTTTTTGTAGACGGACTACAGTGGGTCATGTTTTATAGTCCACACTTCCAATTTCTGTCTGTTAATTGATATATTTATACTATTTACACAATGTAATTATTGATATGTTGAGGTTAAAGTCTGCAGTTTATTTTTTATTTCCTTTTTTTCTTCTTTCTGTTTTTATTTCTCTATTTTGTCCCGGCCTTTCTGTGGATAAGCAGAAAAATTTTTAGAATTCTATTTTATTTGTCATTATTTTTGAGTGCATCTTTTTTGTATACTTTTTGAAGTAGTTCTTCTAGATATTATGTTATACATACAAAACCCTTCATAGTGTACTGATGTCATTATTTTACTAGTTCAAGTGAAGTATAGAAACCTTACCTCCTTTTGTGTTCCTTTTTTCTCTCCCATTTATAATGTAATTTTTAAAATGTTTTCTGTACCTAGAGTGTTATATTGTACATATCAGACAGTGTTATAATTTTTCCTTTAACCATTGAACATAATTTAGAAAACTCAAGTGGAAAAGGAACGCCTATTATATTTTCCCATATATTTGCTTACCACGTTTTTTCCCCTTTCCTGATGTTTCAAGGTTTTTTTCCATCATCTCCTTTCTATTTAGAGAAATTAATTTATCTTTTCTTTTAGGATAGGTTTGCTGGTGGCAAATCCTTTCAGTTTTCCTTCTTTTGAGAATGTCTTGATTTCCTCTTCATTTGAAGGATATTTTTGCTTGATATAAAATTTGGGGTTAGAAATTCTTTTCTTTCAGCACTTGAAAAATATGATGTCACTTCCTTCTGGCCTCCACAGTTTCTGATGAAAAATTTGCTACCATTTGGATTGTTTTCCTCCTATAGATATGGTATCACTATTCTCTGGCTGTTTTCAAGATATTTTTCTTTGTCTCTAGTTTTTAGAATTTTATTTATGATGTGCATTGGTGTGGCTTTCTTTAGGGTTTATCCTATTTGGGGTTCACTGAACTTCTTGAATCTATAGATTTATGTTTCTTGCCAAATTTGGGATTTTTTCAGCCATTGTTTCTTTAAGTACTTTTTTTAACCCTGTCCTCTTTATCTTCTCCATATGGAACTCTATTGACAGAAATGTTAACTCTTTTCTTATAGTCCCACAGGTTTTGGCTTTGTTCATTTGTTTCAGACCATTTTTCTCTTTTATTTAGTTGGGTTAATTTCAATTGTTCTATTTTCAATTCACAGATTCTTTCCTCTCTCCCCTCCATTCTGGTGTCAAGTTCATCCACTGAGCTTTTTATTTCAGTATTGCATTTTTTAGTTCTGATATTATAAAATGCCTCTTCTTAGCATCTTCTATTTCTTTGCTGAGACTTTCTATTTCTTTCCTGAAGCTTTCTATTTATTTTTGTTTGTTTGTTTTTGAGGAAGATCAGCCCTGAGCTAACTACTGCCAATCTTCCTCTTTTTGCTGAGGAAGACTGGCCCTGAGCTAACATCCGTGCCCATCTTCCTCTATTTTTAGATGTGGGACGCCTACTACAGCATGGCTTTTGCCAAGCAGTGCCATGTCCGCACCCAGGATCCGAACTGGTGAACCTCGGGCGGCCGAGAAGCAGAACGTGCAAACTTAACCGCTGCGCCATTGGGCCAGCCCCAAAGCTTCCTATTTTTTAAAATTTATCTTAAGAAGGCTCATGATTGCTTATTGAAGCATTTTTATCATGGCTTCTTTAAAAGCTTTTTCAGACAATTTTAACACTACTGTCATATTGGTGTTGACACCTATTTATTGTCTTCTTTTCATTTGGTTTGAGATTTTCCTGATTCTTGCATGACAAGAGATTTTCTATTTAAACCAGAACACTTTCATATTAAATTATGAGATCCTGGATCTCATTTAAACCATCTGTATTAACTGGCTTTTTTCTGACATTACTTCATCAGGAGGGTGGGGGATGACTCATTACCGCAACATGGAGGTAGAAATACAGGTTACTCACTCAAATCACCCACAAGTGCTTATAGTTACTGCTGGGCAGTAGCAAGCGTTCCAGCTCCCCCTGTGGCCTTCACTGATGCTGTGGTGGAGTTGGCTTTGTTACCACTGGGCAATGTGAAGGTCCTGACTCACTGCCAGGCCTCCTCTGACACCACAATGGAGGAGGAGAAGGGTGCCTTCTTATTCCCAGGTGGCAGTGGAAGTCCATTGACACCATGGTGGAGGGGGCTTCATTACAGACTTGCGGGAATGAAAGTGCCAGCTCTCTGCTTGGCCTTCTCTGACGTCACTTTGGTGGGTGTGTTGAGGGTCTTGTTACAGCTTCTCCAGGGTAGAAGTCTATGCTCCCTCTTGGCCTTTGCTGGCATGAATAGAAGTGGATTTACAGTATTTTTCTGTGGTGTTTGGCTGGGGCAGAGTAGCTATTGTCTAAAAGTTTCTTGTCTTGCTAGTTTGCTCCTTTTCTGGTTCTTAGCTAGAGAGAGCAGGCTTTTAGTGTGGCTATTTTTGCCTGCTCCCATGGGAGTTTCTGGCTTACTATCTCTTTATCTCTGAGTCTGCAAGGTATAAGGCAAACAAAAAACAAAAACCAAAAACCCAGGGAACTCTACTGTGTTGTTCCTCAGGTCTCAAGGTCCCTGGCTTATCTGCATTCTTCTTTCCACCTTTCAGAGTCTTCTAGGTTCTTTTATGTTTACTGTTTAGGATTTTTAGTTATCCTTATTGGAGAAATAGAAGAAAGTATATCTACTCTATCTCTCTGGAAGTAGAAGTGATTATACAGTCACACGTTGCTTAACGATGGAGATACATTCTGAGAAATTCGTCATTAGGTGATTTTGTCGTTATGTGAACGTCATAGAATGTACTTACACAAACCCAGATGGTATAGCCTACTACACACCTAGGCTATTTGGTACCAATCTTATGAAATCACCGTCATATATGTGGCTCATTGTTGACCAAAATGTCATTATGCAGCACATGAATGTGTACTTGTTGCAAATATTTTCCCCCAATCTATGATGTGTGCTTAACCATGTCTTTTGGAGAGCAGAATTTTTAAACAACTTACTTGAGGTAAAAGTGACATAGAGTAAACTGCACATATTTAAATTTACAATTTGATAAGTTTTGATACATGTACATACTCGTTAAACATCTCCATCAAGAAAGTGAACATATTCATCATCCTCAAAAATCTTCTTTTCCTTTTTAATCCCTCCTTCCCACTCCTGCCTGCTTCCCCACACCCAAGCAACCATTATTGCTACAGATTACACTAACTGCTACAGATTGCACTGCAATATGGACACACTGTCGCTATAGATTATTTCGCATTTTCTAGAATTTTATATATATAGCATCATATGGTACATACTTTTTTTTCTGCCTTCTTTCTTCAAGCATGATCATTTTGAGATCTATCAATAACTCATTCTGTTTTATTGCTGAGCAGTATTCCATTGTATGGATATGTTACAATTTATCCATTCCCCTGTTGAGACATTTGGTTTGTTTTCCAGTTTTGGTTATTACAAATAAAGCTGCAGTGAACATTTGTATACAAGTCTTTGTATAAACATATATTTCTTTTCTTTTGAGGAAAAGAGAATGGCTAGATCACATGGGAGGTGAATATTTAAGTGTTTTGGATACTGTCAAACTCTTTCTCAAAATTCCCACCAGCACTGTGTGGGAGTTTCAGTTCCTCCATGTAACTGGCAACACTTGGATTGGACAGTCTTCTTAATTTTAGTCATTCTAATAGATGTGTAGTGGTATCTCATGGTAATTTTAATTTGTATTTACCCAATGACTAATGATACTGAGCATCTGTTTATGTGCTTATTTACTATTCATGTATCATATTTGGTGAAGTTTCTGTTAAAATATTTTGCCATTTCTATCAGGTTAATTTTTTCTTATTGTTGAGTTTTGAGAGTTATTTATATATTCTGGATACAAGTCCTTCCTCAGATATACGTTTTGCAAATATTTTCTCCTACTCTTAAGACTGTCTTTTCGTTGTCTTTACTTTTTAAAGGGTGGAAGGATTTTTATTTTGGAGAAGTCCAATTTATTACTATGTTCTTTAATGGATTATGCTCTTGATATCTTATCTAAGAAAATTTTGCCTAATCCAAGGTCACAAAGATTTTCTTCTATGTTTTCTTTTCATAGTTTTATACTTTTAAGTTTTACCTTTAGATCTATGATCTTTTCTGAGTTAATTTTTGTATTTGTGTGAGATATGGATCTAAGTTCATGATTTTGCATATAGATAGCCAACTGTTTCAGCACCATTTGTTTAAAAGGCTATTCTTTCTCCACCGCATTGCCTTTCTGCCTTTGTGGGAAAAAAAAAAGTCGGTTGTCCATATGTATGTGGGTTTATTTCTCTGCTCTTTATATCAGGGGTTGGCAAACTACGGCCTGTGGGCCAAATCTGAATGACCACCTATATTTTAAGTGTCCGTAGGCTAAGAATGACTTTTATGTTTTTAAATGGCCTCATTCCAAATGGTTATGTAAATACCTACATAAGAGCTTCAATTTTGGTTCTTGGTCACTAAGCCTAAAACATTTAACTTACGTGGCCCCTTAAGAAAAGTTTGCAAACTCTTGCTCTATACTGTCCCATTGATCTATTTATCTACTCTTGCACAAGTACCATGCTATTTTGATTATCATAGCTTTATAACAATTCTTGAAATCAGCTAACAAGCCCTTTCAGATAGCAGAAGTTTTAAATTGTCATGAAGTTCAATTAATCAATTTTTTCTCTTACAGATGATGCTTTTCATGTAGCATGTTGAAAAAATCTCTGTGTAATTCAAGAATACAAAAAATTTAGCTAATCTTTTCTTCTACAGGTTTTATAGCTTTAGGTTTCACATAGGTCTGCAATCCATTTTGAGTTATTTATTTATTTATTTATTTATTTATTTATTTATTTATTTATTTATTTTTGGTGAGGAAGATTGGCCCTGAGCTAACATCTGTTGCCAATCTTCCTCTTTTTGCTTGAGGAAGATTTTTGCTGAGCTAGAACCCATGGCAATCTTCCTCTATTTTGTGTATGGCATGCTGCCACAGTATGGCTTGATGAGCAGTGTGTAGGTCTGTGCCGAGGATCCAAACATGTGAACCCTGGGCCGCCAAAGTGAAACACACAAACTTAACCACTAGACCACCAGGCTGGCCTCCATTTTGAGTTGATTTTTGTATATGGTACAAGGTATAAGTCAAAGTTCTTTCTTTTTTTCTCCTCTCTATATATGATGTCCAATTGTTCCATCATGATTTACTGAAAAGACTATGCTTTCTCCATTGAATTGTTTTGAAATCTTTATCAAAAAAATCAGCTGAATGTGTAAGCCTGGGTCTATTTCTTTTTTTTTCTCATTTTTGAATTAGAGATATAATTGACATATAACTTTGTGTAAGCTTAAGGTGTGCAACAATGTGTTGATTTAATGCATTTATATATTGCAATATGATTACCACTGTAGTGTTAGCTAACACCTCCATCACATCACATAATTATCATTTTACAGTAAGAACAAATAAGATATTTCTACAATTTTGAAACATATAATACAGTATTGTTGACTATAACCACAATGTTGTGCATTAGATCTCCAAAACTTATTCATCTACCTGCCAGTTTTTTTTTGGTTCGTTTTCTTTTTTAAGATTTTATTTTTTTCCTTTTTCTCCCCAAAGCCCCCCAGTGCACAGTTGTATATTCTTCGTTGTGGGGCCTTCTAGTTGTGGCATGTGGGACGCTGCCTCAGCGTGGTTTGATGAGCAGTGCCATGTCCGTGCCCAGGATTCGAACCAACGAAACACTGGGCTGCCTGCAGTGGAGCACGCAAACTTAACCACTCGGCCACAGAGTCAGCCCCTACCTGCCAGTTTTTACCCTTTGACCAACACCTCCCCAACTCCTCCACCCCTTAACCCCCGATAATCACCATTCTACTTTCTATTTATACTAGTTTGGCTTTTGTAGATTCCACATATAAGTGATATCATACAGTATTGGTCTTTCTCTGTCTGACTTCTCACTTACAAAAACCCTCAAGGTCCATCCATGTTGTCACAAATGGCAAGATTTCCTTCTTTTTTGTGGCTAATAATATTCCATTGTATATATGAACCACATCTTCTTTACCCATTCATCTATTGCTGAACACTTAAGTTGTTTCCATATCTGGGCTATTGCAAATAGTGCTCAAGTAAACATGGGAGGGCAGATATATTTTCAATATCCTATTTTCATTTCCTTTGGATATGTACCCAGAAGTGGCATTCCTGGATCATACGGTAGATCTATTGTAAATTTTTTGAGAAACTTCCATACTGTTTTCCATCGACTGAACAAATTTATACTCTCACCAACAGTGAACAAAGGCTCCCTTTTCTCCACATCCTCACCAACACTTTTTATCTCTTGTCTTCTTGATGATAGCCACTCGTGGAGGTGTGAGATGATATCTCGTGGTTTTATTTGCATTTCCCTGATGATTAGTGTTGTTGGGCATCTTTTCATGTACATTTTGGCCTTTTGGACATCTTCTTTGGAGATCATCCTTTTGGCTCCTCTGATCATTTTATAATTGGATTATTTGGTTCTTTGTTATTGAGTAGTATGAGTTCTTTATACATTTTAGATATTAACCCCTTATCAGACATACGGTTTGCAAATATTTTCTCCATTTCATTGATTGCCTCTCCATTTTGTTGCTGGTTTCTTTTGCTGTGAAGAAGCTTTTAGCTTTATCTAGTCCCACTTGTTGATTTTTGCTTTTGTTGCTTGTGCTTTTGGAGTCATACCTAAAAATTTGTTGCCAAGACCAATGTCAAGGAGCTTTTTCCTGTTTTCTTCTAGGAGTTTTGTTGTTTCAGGTCTTATGTTTAAATCTGTAATCCATTTCAAGTTAATTTCTGTGAATGGTTGAGGAGTTTTTTGATGGAGTCTTTAGGATTTTTCTCTATATAAGTTCATGCCATCTGCAAATAAAGACAATTTTACTACTTCCTTTCCAATTTCGATGCCTTTTATTTCTTTAACTCGCTTGATTGCTCTGGCTAGGACATCTAGTACTATGTTGAATAAGTGTGGTGAGAGTGGACATCCTTCTCTTGTTCCTAATCTTAGAGGAAAAGCTTTTTCAAACTTTCACTGTTGAGTATGATGTTAGCTGTGGCCTTGTCATTTATGGCCTTTATTACTTTGAGCTATGTTCTTTCTATTCCCAATTTGTTGAGAGTTTTTATCATGAAAAGATGTTATATTTTTTCAAATACTTTTTCTGCATTTATTGAGATATCTTATGATTTTTATCTTTCATTCTATTAATGGGGTGTATCACATTTATTGATTTGTGTATGTTGAACCATCCTTGCACTCCAGGGATAAATTCTACTTGATCATGGTGTATGATCCTTTGAATGTGCTATTGAATTTAACTTCTTACTATTTTGTTGAGAATTTTTAAATCTGCATTCATCAGAGATATTGGCCTGTAGTTTTCTCTCTTTTGTAGTGTCCTTATCTGGTTTTGGTGTTGGGGTAATGCTGGCCTTGTAAAATAAGTTTAGGAGTATTCTATTCTCTTCAATTTTACGGATGAGTTTGAGCAGATTGATATTAATTCTTCTTTAAATGTTTGGTACAATTTACTAGGGAAACTATTTGGTTCTGAGCTTTTCTTTGTTGGGAGTTTTTTTTTCATTACAGATTCAGTCTCCTTACTTGTTATTGTTCAGATTTTTCTATTTCTTCATGATTTAGTCTTGGTAGGTTGTACGTTTCTAAGAATTTATCCATTTCTTCTAAGTTATCCAATTTGTTGGTTTATAATTGTTCATTGTAGTCTCTTATGACCCTCTGTATTTCTGTGGTATCAGTTATAACGTCTCCTCTCTCATTTTTCACTTTATTTATTTGAGCCTTCTCTCTTTTTTTCTTAGTCTGGATAGAAGTTTGTTAATTTTGTTTACCTTTTCAAAAAAACCAGCTCTTAATTTTGTTGATCTTTTCTATTTCTTTTTCTGATCTCTATTTCACTTATTTCTGCTCTGATCTTTGACACTTCCTCCCTTCTGCTAATTTGGGCTTACTTTATTCTTCTTTTATAGTTCCTTGAGGTATAAAGTTAGGTTATTTATTTGAGATCCTTCATTTTTTCTTAATGTAGTCATTTATCACTATAAACTTCCCGCTTAATACTGCTTTTGGCACATGCTATAGGTTTTGATAATTTGTGTCTCCATTTTGTTTGTTTCAAGATATTTTTTTGACTTCCTTCTGATTGTTTTCTTTGACTCATTGTTTGTTTAGGAGTGTGTTGTTTAATTTCCACATATTTGTGAATTTTTCAGTTTTCTTCTTCTTATTGATTTCTATTTTTATACCATTTTGGTCAGAAAAGATACTTGGTTATCAATATTCTTAAATTTCTTAAGACTTGTTTTGTGACCTGTTGTATGATCTATCTTGGAGAATGTTCCATGTGCACTTGAGAAGAATGTGTATTCTACTGCTGTTGGGTGACATGCTCTGTGTATGTGTGTTTGGTCCACTTGGTGTGAAATATAGTTCAAGTCCAATGTTTTCTTATTGATTTTCTGTCTGGATGACCTGTCCATTGCTAAAAGTGAGACATCAAGGTCTCCTACTGCTATTGTATTACTGTCTCTTTCTCTGTTAGATCTGTTAGTATTTGCTTAACATATTTAGGTGCTCCAATGGTGGGTGCATATATGTTTACAATTTTTATATCTTCTACATGAATTAACTCCTTTATCACTATATAACGACCTCCTTTGCTTCTTCTTATCATTTTTGGCTTAAAGTCTATTTTCTGTCGTATAAGTATAGCTACCTCCACTTTCTTTTGTTTTCCACTTACATGGACAATCTTTTTGTACCCCTTCACTTTGAGCCTACAGTGTGTCTTTAAAGCTGAAATGAGTCTCTTATAGGCAGCTTATAGTTGGGCTTGTTTGTCAATCCATTCAGCCACTTTGTGCCTTTTGATTAGATTATGTTTAGAGTTATTATAGGTAAGATAAATGAAGACTTACTAATGACATATTATTACTTGCTTTCTGGTTGTTTTGTAATTTCATTGTGTCTTTTTCCTCTCTTCTGCTTACTTTTGTGAATTGGTGAGTTCCCATAATGATATGCTCTGATTCCTTTCTCTTGATCTTTTGTGAATCTACTATAAGTTTTTGCTTTGTGGTTATCATGATGCTTACATAAAACACCTTATAGAATAACAGTCTGTTTTACTGTGATAGCACCTTAACTTCAATTTTATACAAAAAATACCCTTTTCTTCCTTCCTCTTTTGTGTTTTTGATGTCACAATTTACTTTTTATATTGTGTATTCATCAACAAATTATAGTAGCTATGGTTGTTCTTAATACTCTTTTCCTTTAACCTTTATTCTACAGTTAAATGGCTTACATATCATCATATTACAAAATTAGAGTTCTAAATCTGGCTGTATATTTAAGAAAAAGAGGAGCAAATTAAATACAAAATAAGAAGAAAAAAGAAGTAATTTAAAATTAGAATAGAAATCAATGAAATTGAAAACACGAAAACTATAGAGAAAACAAACAAATAGCTGGCTCTTTGAAAAGTTCAATGAAATTGGCAAGCTTCTGGCCAGCTTTGCTAAGAAAAAGGAGAAAGGACACAAATTACTAATATTAGAATGAAAGAGGAGACTGCTACAGATTGCATTGACACTGAAAGGATAACAAAAGAATACTATGAACAAGTCTATTCCCATAAATGTGATAGCCTAGATGAAAGGGATGAATTCTTTGAAAGCTACAAACTGCCAAAACTCACACAAGAAGAAATAGACAATCTAAATAGGTGTATACCTATTAAAGAAATTGAATCAGAATTGATCACCTTCCAAAAGAGAAAGCACCAGGGATAGATAGGTTCACTGGTGAATTCTATCAAACATTTAAGAAAGAAATTACACTAATACAATCTCTTTCAGAAGATAGAAGCAAAGGAATACTTTCTAACATTTTTTAAGGCCAACATTTTCTAATACCAAAGTAGACAAACATTATGAAACAGGGAAATTACAGACCAATATCTCTTATACGCATAGATGTAAAAATCTTCAGTAAACTTGAAGACAGATCAGTAGGAATTACATAGTCTGAACAACAGGCAAAAAGACAATTGAAAAAAAAATGAACAGAACCTTAGGTATCTATGGGACAATAACATAAGATACGACATTTGTGTCATCAGAGTCCCAGAAGAAGAGTGGAGAGCTGGTGGGGCTGAAAAAGTTTTTGAACCAGAAATGGTGAAAAATATTCCCCAAACTGATGATAGACATAAACTACAGACTCAAGAAACTAAGAGAACCACAAACAAGATAAACTCAAAAAAGTCCATTCCCAGCCACATCATAATCAAACTTCTGAAAACTAAACAGAAAGAAAAAAATCCTAAAAGATCCAGAGAGAAACAACACAATTCAAATAACAGTGAAATTCTCAACAGAAACCATAGGGGTCAGAAGAGAGTGGAAAAATATATTCAATTGGAAGAAAAGTGCTATCAATCCAGAATTCTATATCCAGCAAAAATATCTTTTAAGAATAAAGGTAAAATGAGGACATTCTAAGATGAAGAAAAAAATAAAAGAATTTGTTGTCAGCAGACCTGACTTAAAAAATTGCTTAAGTAAGTTATTCCACAGAAAGGAAATAATAATAGAAAGAAACCTAGAACATTAGGAATAAAGAAAGAGCAATGGAATGGATAAATATAATAGAATCTCATTCTCCTTATGAGTTTTAAAAATTATTATTATTAGGCAATTGAAAGCACATCATAATACTGACTAATATGTACATATATAATTAAATAATATATTAACAGAATGGATAAAAGCTATGACCAAACTATATGCTAATAGAGGGAAATTCATTTTAAATATAATGATGTTGCTAGATTAAAAGTAATCTAGAGGGTAGAAAAAAGTAATCTAAAGGGTAGAAAAAGTATACCATTCAAATGCAAATAAAAAAGGGAGTGGCTATATTAATATCAGGTACAGTCTACTTCAGAGCAAAGAAGAAAGAAGCAGTACATTACATAATAGCAAGGGTTAATCCACCAAAAAGACATCACAATTCTCAATGTATATACAGCACACAACCAAGCTTCAAAATATATGAAGCAAAATCCAACAGAACTAAAAAAGAGAAATAGACAAATTTACAACTACAACTGGAGACTTCAACACTCTTCTCTCAGTGATTGATATAACTAACAGAAAGAAAATCAGCAAGGATATAGCAGAACTAAAGAAATACTATCAATCAATAGGACCTAATTAATATTTATAGTACCTTCCACCCAACAACAGAAGAATAGAAATTCTTTTCAGTTGCACATGAATATTCACCAAGACCATACCTTTGGTCTTAAAACAAGCCTCAACAAAGTTAAAAGAACTGAAATCATACAAAATATGTTCTCTGGCCAAAATGGAATCAAACTAGAAATCAATTAGAAAGAAAATAGAAATATCATCAAATAGTTGCAAATTTAACCACACACTTCTAAATCATCCATGAGACAAAGAAGAACTCCAAAGGGAAATATAAAATTACATTGAACTAAATAAAAATTAAAATAAATATAAATATATCAGAATGAATGTGTGAGATGCAGCTAAATAGTGCTTAGAAGGAAATTTTTAGCACTAAATGTTAATATTAGAAAAAAAGAAAAACCTCAAATCAATAACCTTAGCTTTCACCTCAGGAAGCTAGAAAGGAAGAAGAAAATTAACTTAAAGCGAGCAGAAAGAAGGAAATAATTAAAACAATAGAAATCAATGGATTGAAAACAGGAAACAATAGAGAATATCAACTGATCAAATCAAAAGCTAGTTGCTTTAAAATACCAAGGGAATTGACAAACTTCTAAAAGGACTGACACAGAAAAAAAGAGAGAAGACGCAAATTACCAATATCAGGCATGGAAAAAGGAATATCACTACAAAGTCTGCAGATACTAAAAGGATATGAAGGGAACACTACCATTAACTGTATACACATAAATTTGACCACTTAGACGAAATGAATTAATTCCTGGGAAACCACAGCCTATCAAAACTCACCAAAGATGAAACAGATAATCTGAATAGTCCCATAATTACCAATTAAATTGATTTAGAAATTAAGGAAAAAGAAACCTGCAGGCCAAGAGGGTTTCAGTGGACATTTCTCCCTAACATTTAAACAAGAATTAACACCAAGTCTGTGCAATCGTTTCCGGAAAATAAAAGAGGAGGACACATCTCCCAACTCATTTTATGATGCTAGTATTACCCTCAAACCAGACTTAGACAGCTGGGACAAAATAAGAAAACTACAAACACAAAAATCCTCAACAAAATATTAGTAAATTATATCCAGTAATATACATGAATTATGTATATAAGATACGTATTTATAGGATATGTATAGTTTATGTATGTAAGAATTACATGTCACAACTAAGTGAGATTCAATTTCAGAAATAAAAGGCTAGCTCAATATTTGAAAATCAATGTAATTCAACATATTAACAGGTAAAGAAGAAAATCCACAATTATAAAAATTGTCACAGAAAAGCATTGAAAAAATGTTCAAGACCCATTCATGATGAAACTCTCAGAAAACTAGGAAGAAAGGGGCATTTCCTCAACCTCATAAAGAGTGTCTACAAAAATCTACAGCTAACATCACAGTTAATGGTGAACAACTAAATGCTTTCCCTCTAAAATTAAGAATGAGGAGAGAATGCTCACTCTTACCACTCCTATTCAACATAGTGCCAAAGTCCTAGGCAGTGCAATAAGGCAAGAAAAGGATATCAAAGCCAGACAGATAGTAAAGGAAGAATCAAAATTGTCCCTATATGCATAGGATACGATTGTCCACCTCAGTTGTCAGCCACCTTCTTCTGAAAGAGGCTAGATGGTAAATATTTTCAGCTTTGTAGGCACTATGGTCTCCGTCACAACTATTCAACTTTGCTATTCTAGTATGAAAGCAGCCACAGGCAAAACATAAACAAATTAACATATTCTTAAGAGGGTTTAATTACAAAACTAGACAATGGCCTGAATTTGTCACACAGGCCATAGTCTTTAGAGCCCTAGTCTACATTAAAAAATACCCCACCCTCAAAAACACACCCTAGAACTAAGAAGTGAGTTTAGCAGGATCACTGGGTACAAGGTCAACACCCAAAATCCAATCATATTTCTATATACTGATAACGAACAATTGGGAACCAAAATTAAAAAGACAAAACTAATTAAAATCTCTCAAAGAATGAAATACCAGGCATAAGTCTGACAAAAGATTTACAAAGCTATGTGCTGCAAAGTACAAAATGTTGATAAAATAAGTAAAAGAAACACCAATAAAATGGAGAGAAACACTATGCTCATAAATTGGAAGCCTTGACATAGTAAAAATATCAGTTCTTCCTAAATTTGTCTATGGATTTGATGCAATTCATGTCAAAATTCTTGTAATTTTTTTTGTAGATATAGTCCATCTTAATCTAAAATTCATATGGAATGGCCAATAAAATAGACTAAAATGTTTTTGAAAAAGAAGAATAAAGTTGGAGGAGTCAGACCACTTTGTTTTAAGACTTGCTATATAGCTGCAATAATCAAGACAGGTTTATGGAGATAAAGATACATGGATCAATGGAACAGAATAGAGAGCACAGAAATAGACCTACAGATGGATGGCCAGCAGATGTTTGACAAAGGTGCAAAAGCAATTTAATGAAGGAGGATAGTTTTTTTGTTTTGTTTTTTAAAGATTTGCACCTAAGCCAGTGTCTATAGCCAATCTTTTTTTTGTTGTTTTTTTCTTCTTCTCGACAAAGCCCCCCAGTACATAGTTTTATATTCTAGTTGTAGATCCTTCTGGTTGTGCTTTGTGGGATGCCATCTCAGCATGGCTTGATGAGTGGTGCCATGTCTGCACCCAGGGTCTGAACCGGCGAAATCCTAGGCCGCCGAAGCAGAGCACGTGAACTTAACCATTAGAAGGATAGTATTTCTAACACATGGTGCTGGAATAATTGGACATTCACAGCAAGAAAAATAAACTTTGATGTAAACCTAACACCATGTCAAAATTAACTCAAAATGGAACATAAGTCTACATGTAAAATGTAAAACTATAATATTTTCAGAAGAAAACTTTCAGAAAAAATCTTTGTGACCTAGGGCTAAGCAAAGATTTCTTAGACATGACATCAAAAGTACAATTCATAAAAGACAAACCGATAAACTGGACTTCATCAAAATTAGAAACTTTTGCTCTGTGAAAAGCCATGCTAAGAGGTTAAAGAGACAAGCCACAGATTGGGAAAGTATATTTGCAAATCACATATCTGACAAAGGACTTGTATCTAAAAGATGTAGAGAACTCTCTGAGTTTAACGGTAAGAACACAAACAACACAATTAGATTGAACAATGCGAAAGATTGAAGCAGACACCTAACCAAAGAGGGAATACGGGTTTCAAATAAGCATATAAAGAGACGTTCAATGTCATTAACCATGCTGAGTGAAGAAAAGCCAATATCTAAGGATTACATACCATATGACTCCACTTACATAATTTTGAAATGACATAATTATAGAGATGGAGAACAGATCAGTGGTTGTCAGGGGTCAGGGAGATACATGGTGAGAGGGTATGACTATAAAAGTGCAGCACAAAGGAGAGCCTTCGTGTTGATCGAACAATTCCATATCTTGATAGTGATGGCAGCTACCTGAATCCAGACAAACGACAAAATTTCATAGAACTATACACACATGCAAAAAATCAGTGCATGTAAAGACTGGTGGAATCCAAGTAAAGTCTGTATCTAGTCAATAGAATTGTGCCAATGTCAACTTCCTAGTCAACATATTGTACAATATTAGCATTGGGGGAAGTCAGATGAAGGGTACACAGGACGTTTTGGCACTATTTTTGCAACTTCTTGTGAATCTATAGTTATTTCAAAAGGAACTACTGAGCTGCCACTTCTACTGCCACCTCAACAGCAATTTTATGCCAATGAACTTGAAAACCTAGATGAAATGAGTGAATTTCTAGAAAAATACTACTTACCAAAACTGACTTAAGAAAATCTAAATAGCTCATCTACACACATTAAAGAAAAAAAATCAAAGTTATAATAAAATTTCCCACAATAAAAACACCAAATAAATTCTACAAAACTTTCAAGAGTAAACGTCATCCAAGGGAATAAAGATGCGACATTTCACAAGCCACGTGAGTAATGTCATCTGTGCCAAGTTTTCCTCTACAATAGAAACATATACTGTTAAATCGATTTTATTTTCTCCAATATCTTGTAACTTTTAGATTATCTCTATTCCAATGATTCACTCAGAGTTTGGTATCAAGGATACTTCATAAATTCTGATAAAGCAACTAGCTGATCATAACTCTCATTTTACCAGGACTCCTATTGATGTGGTTCTTCCTAACATCTTAAATCTTAAATTTCTATTTCCTTTATATGTACTTGGGCATCTTTCCTGAAACTATTGATATATGTGATCCTGTATCTAGTAATCCTAACATTTTCAATTCAATTACATTTTAATAGATAATATAGAGAAAATCTTCTGATCTGGGAAGATAAAAGAATGCCAAATTTCTAGTTTGGAGCTCCAGGTTTTCTCTGATTTTTGGTCAGAGTTTTTCTCTGTTCTTTTTGGTTGTGACAGTCCATTCTTTTTCTGTTTTTGTTGGAATGGTCGAGATTCTTTGGTTTGGGGCTCCATGAAGGTCATTTGTCCCTATGTGGTCTATTGTTCTAACTCTTGGAAGTTGCCTGTCCACAAGATGGATATAATGCTTTTCATGTCCATAATAAATGAGGGATATTTCTTTTTTTTTTTCTTTTCTATTAGATTTCTTGATATGCTTTTTTTTCTCTATTTCTCTCAATTCCACTCTGGTATGCATTAGTCTTCTCCATATCTTTCAGTAGTCTAACCATCTCCTAATTGTGTTTTTCTCAACTGGGACATCATTACATCCCACCTGTACTTTCAGTTGCTTCCGTAATTGTAATTTTTTTCCTAGAGAGATCTTGCCTTGTAAATATTCTAATCTTCCTTTCATCTAAACTTATCTGAACAACAATTTGTCTTATATTTGTGCATTATGCCCATGATAATTCTTCTAGTTTAGTCAGTATTGTTTTGCTTTTCTATAATCTTTTTGTAATTTAGCTTTTAAACTGTTGTTTGGAGTTGGCCATTCAATTTCCCATACTGTAAATATCCATTTCAGTGAAGACTGTCTCTGGCCTATGACCTTCCTGGTATCTGAATGTCAACCCACCCTTTGTTTTTAGCTTTGGTTTAGTAATATCAATATGACATCCATATATCCATATATTGTCATGTGGTTTATAATTCTCCAACCTGATGTCTGAATTCTTTAGCAATATTTTGTAATTATCAATATTACATATTACCACTATTCTTGCCATATTATGTATTCATTATTCTGTAGTTGAGCCTATCTTATGGCCACTACGGCATAGAATTTTTAGTAATCATAACTAGTCACTCTCTGTAATTCCTGTCATCCAGATTGTTGAAATGTCCCAGCAGAGTGTCATTTGACCAGCCCAGAACCCCCTGGTCATTGTCTTCATCACAATATTTACGATGTGCAGCGCCATCTGCTTGGAAGCACAGGGTTCTTTCTTCCCTTGTTTTTTCCTAATTCTGTCTAGATCCTGCACTACTTTGAATCGTAGTCATCACATCCTCTTACAGTCTAGTTTTCTCTTCACTTGTTGTTCCATACATTATGGGAACAGAGAATAAACCTTCCTTCTATTTTAGGCTTAAACATAACTCCATGTTTATTTTCTCTAAATAATCATTCCTGCCTAGTTGGTTACCCCAGTAAATATTCCTTTCACTGAGTTACAAAACCTTTTAAATTTATTCATGGTTTAAAATTACTAATGAATTTCTTTCAGCTCTTGACCTCAAATTCTATTTAGCTTTAGTCTTATACACATATAGGAGCATATCACTCTAGAAATGTAATGCTGTGCATATATGCATAAGGCCAACAGAGACTCAGAAGAACTTTTATGTTCTGAAGGTGGGGAAAGGTCAGGCTCAAGTTTAATCACCATCCCGGAGGAGAAAATGTCATGTCATTATGTGAATAAATACATGTTAGTGTCAGTTCAGTTAAAAAAGGTATAAACATAATTTGTGATATGTTCCCTTGAGTCACCAAGAGTTTTGAAAAATGGCCCCCAATCATGAGCACAGAGAAGAGTGGGGAGATGGGGCTATGCTGGGATTTGATATTAAGAGATTCACAAAAGCTAAATTGTGCTCCATGTGAGGAGTTTACTTGCAGAAAGTTGAGAAAAGCTGAACATGCATCAAGGTGGGGGTTGGGCTGAAACAGCCATCAGCCTTGGGAGTGCAGCGATGCTGAAGGATACGTAGAGCACAAGAAGATGCTGGCTACTGGTTACTGAAAAACCACTGTGCTGGGCCCCAAATTCAGCACATTAGGTGTACTCTTTATAATATCACACCAACTCTGCAAACGGGGAAGGTTTGTGCCTATGAAGAAACTAATAGGTGAAGAAACTAATGCTCAGAGAGGTTACAGTTCATTTACCCAAAGTGACAGGAGAAAATGTGAAGCCAAATGTACGAAGCTACGCAACCTACACTGATCTCACCACTCAGCCCTCCTACCCAGTGGGACCTGTGTAAATCTGTCTTTGGCACAATTTCATCAGTTGTTGGTAAGACATTCCTGCTTAGCTATTCTAGTAGGGACTCAATATTCACTCCTTCTGATACACGTCTCAGGAAAAACTGAAATCAACTAACAAAGATTCTCAGTTTGTCCTGCAGGTGCCACCATAACCATAGAGCATCTCCTTATTGCTCTTCTGCTCTGATCTCTCAGGGCTGTGCTAGACCAGAAATTCCAGAAGATAAAAGAAGCCAAATTATTTAGCTGATGGTTCATATGGGTAAACCCACTCGTGTGTTTGAGTTTTGTAGCTGCAATATATATATTAAGATTATATTTTTCCTTTTTTAAAAAAGCATTTCTAATTTTTTGAATAGAGAATATTTACATGATGCAAAGATCAGAAAATACTAAAAGGTATATAATAATTTCCCTCCCACTGCTATTCCCATCTGCCCAGTTCTTATTCATGACCCTTCAAAACAGGTAACCACAGTTATTAGCCTCCCATATCATTCCGGAGAGTTTTAATGCATATATACATAAAAATATAAATACATCATCTTGCCTCCCTTTATTACAAAAATGGAAGCATATTATACAGACTATTCTGTACTTTGTTTTTTCCCCACACAAAAATCTATATGAGAGCTTTCTAAAGCAATGCATAAAGAACTTCCTTACGTTTCCTAAACAACTGCATAGTATTCCATTGCATGAATGTATAATTACTTATTGATGGACGTTTATGTCAATTCCAATTTCATTATTATTATTTATTAATAATAATAAAACATAGCAATCTATATTAGTTTTCTACTGCTGGCATAACAAATCACTACAAACCTAGTGGCTTAAACAATCCCATTTATTATTCCACGGTTCTGTAGATCAGAAGTCCAGGTGAGTTTGACTGGGTTCCCTGCTCAGGAACCAGTAAGGATGAAGTTAAGTTGTTGGCCCAGTTAGGCTTTTATCTGGAGGCTCTGCTTCTAGTCTCATTCAGGTTGTTGGCAGAATTCAGTTCCATGGGGTTGTGGGACTGAGGTTCCTGTTTCCCTGCTGGCTTTCAGCCAGGAGCCACTCTCTGACCCCAGAGGCAGCCTGTGTTCCTCTCACACAGCCCCTTTATCTTCCAACCAGCAAGGGCACTGCATCAAGTCCTTCTTACACTTGGAATCTCTCTGACTTCCCTTTCTGCCATCAGCAGGAGAAGGCTCTCTGATTTTAAGAAGAAATATGATTGGATCAGACCCACCCAGATAATCTCCTTATTTTTTAGAAATTCTGCTTACCACCCTATCACTCATCTTGCACTTAGAGCATTTTTCTAAGTGCTTTATTTATATTAGCTCACATAATCCTCACTACAACCAATTAAATTCAGTTGTTACTTCCATTTTACAGATGAATAATCTGAGACACAGGGAGGATAAATAACTTGTCTATCATCACAAAACTGTGAGTACGGAGCCAGGAGCCAAATGTAGGCACTCTGTCCCCAAACCTGTGCTCCTGAGCACTTCCCTCTACTGCTTGTTGCAAATGGAGTTGCAATGAATAATTCTTTACATTAGTCACCACATCCACCAGAGTCCTGCAGGAAACAGAGAGTATATTCAAAAGGGTTTAACTGAAGAGAGTATATTGAAGCAATTATTTACAGAGAGATGGGCAAGATTAAGGGAATCCATGACGGGTGGTAAAGATCAGAGATTAGCTAAAATCTGAAGAGGGTGATTTTACCATCCCTAGGCTTGAAGTGAAAGGGCACAAAGAGGCTCACATGAACTGGAGCTGTGGAAGATGGCTTCTGTGCCAGGAGCTATGACCAGAGAGGAATACAGCCATTGCCAGAATCACAGTTAGGCAAGGAGGGAGTGAGGGAAGGCAAGCCTAAGTCCCTGGCCTCTCTCTCCTCCTGCATAGGTCTGCATTATTCTGGTCTCCCTGCATTACTTAGTCCCAAATGGAAGCCAGAGGGCCAAGAAGACTGGGTGATGCACTCTCTAAAGTTAAGTGCTGGGGCTCAGAGTAAAGCAAAGACGAGTAGAGAATGGTTATGAGTGAGAAGTTTGGATCACATAGTGTCTTGATGTCCTGTGGTCAGAAATTCAATGTTAACCAGGGTCCAGTTGCAAGACAGGAATGCTTCTAAAATGGATAACAGGTACTTACCAAATAAGCTTTAGTTTAAAACCCTCCAGATCTGCCTTGTGATGTTGGGCTTGCAAAACATTCATATAGCATCCATATCTGCCATTGTCAAGTTCCACTGGATCTGCTGGGCCATAAGCCCTAAGAGTAAGGCAGTTGCACCTTAGCCTTGATCCATGGTGTGCTGGATAGAGCTCATACTGGCTGACGAGAACTGACCGTTAAATTTTCAGGACTTTTGTGAGTTAGTTGATGTCACATCGTTAGCTTGGAACTAACCAGGATGGGCGTGCTTATACAATAAAAGGTAGCAAATGCTACAAATCAGGCTTTTTTGCCTTTCTACAGAACTGATTGTTAAACATTTACCAGTATGCCACCGGCCTTCACCATCTCTTGCTCTAGGTTCCAATAAAACTAGTTGTCTTATGAGTTACCCAATAAAGGGGCGATGCAGCCAAACATGGAATATCTTGGCTCTACGTTCCACAGAAGCTCATTATACACTGTCCTTATATTTGTAATGAACTCGCCAGGTGTAGCAACTTCTCTCTCACACAGATGCCCGGACCATTGAGCCCCTAGAAACTTCATCAATAGAGCAGGGTTCTGTGCTTTCACAGGGTTTATCTCCTACTGTGTGGCAAGCACGTATCTTACTAAGGCACCCATAGTGCTTGCTACTTCCTGTTTACCAGCTCCAATTAGTATAATGTCAATTTAATGGAACCATGAGTCAAAATACTCTGATTACCACCTGGACCCTGTGACTTATTAAAATAATCACTCTCATTTTATCTCTGACGGTCAAGCAAAGCCACGTGGCACCTACCATTCCAGGATCCTCTCATTCGCAGTGAAATCAGGACCAATTCTATGGAGGCGAATCCCGTTATTATCACATACCTACTAAATCTAGCTTTTTTAATAGTGCTTTTTAAGGATGCTGGTGCTCCCTTCATGCCTTGATAAATAAAATGTCTTCTGGTCCTCTTGCTGGTTATCAATTGGGATGGGAGTTGGCTATGCAACCTATGTATAGATAGATCCATTTCAACATTCCTATCAACGTAAGTCTTCCAAGTCTGCCCCATACAGCTTGCTCAAAAACTTCCAGCATGACAGCCTCCTTAACTGTAGGCCCAGTGCCCAAGCTTCAGGTAACCACATCCAGATGCACTAGCTAACACATTAAACCACAAATCCTTTGTGAGGATTCATATCAATACATTTTCCCTGATACAACTTTATGTTTCACCTAACACACTTAGAATCAATGTTCGTGTTTGTTCCCTAGACTCCTGCCAATACAGATGGGCAAGTTTACTTCTTCAGAGTAAACTTTATCTCCTCCCAGAGAAGACCTTGAACTTCTACCTTTGGGCTATGCTGGTGTTTAACTCTCATTATGAGTCTGGAGGTAAATAAGGGATGGTGAGGCTGAGTGGGGGAAACAGTGGCTCCCCTTATGAGGTGACTGTCCTAGGTTAAGCCAACAAAGGAAAGTTATGAAGGGGAAGTCAATTTCCCATGGGAAAGATGGGTAAAGGATGGTCTGCTTACTCAGGCAAGGAAGATTCAGCCAGATTTCAGCGTTCAAATTTCTTAGCCTCATGTATAGTTACCCAGTGTTCCCATTACAACTCTCAGGATCTCACCCTCATTAACTAGTGCCTTAACTGGCATATGATATCTGGAGAGGTTGACCTTTCAAATGTTTCTCTGCAACACATACAGTTAGCCTTTGGACCTAATTTTCAGCCACGTGTGCCCTCTGCATAAGAATTTTTTTAAAGCTACCGTTGAGGTTTTTTCATTCTCTTCTTGCTCCTTGAGTTGAAAGTTCAAGTATTTAGGCTTAAATATTTTTTTCCTTTTCATAAGTTCTGCAGTGCAATCAGGAGCAGCCAGGCCACAAATTGTAATCACCATTGTTGCCAGAGCAATTAAGAGCCATAGTAATTTGATCATGCCTTGCCATCCACTTCTACTGCATTTTGCACCAGTGGTAACTTGAGTAATCATGATATTGCTACATGCTATGGATTATTAGTATCCTCCTTCCCCCTGGCAGAGGATATCTGTGAACTTATCAAAGATATGGGCAACAGAATCCCAGAATTCCATTTTGAGTGTTTGTTTCCTTGGGTCATTCTTCATATGAATTACTACATCAGTCAGGGCTCCCACAGGAAACAAGTGGCATTTCAAGGGGTTTAACTGAAGAGAATTTAATGAAAGAAATAGTTTAAGAGGGATGGTGTATTAGTCAGGGTTCTCCAGAGAAACAGAACCAATAGGTAGGATATATATAGAGAGAGATTTATCATAAGGAGTTGGCTCACCCGATTACGGAGGCTGGCAAATCCAAAATCTGCAAACCCAAAGTCCCAGCTTAAGGTTGAAGTTCAGTAGCTGCTGTGGAACCAGGAAGAGATGATCTTCCAGTTTGAAGACCTCAGTAGGAGAATTGTCTCTTATCCAGGGTAGAGGGTCAGCCTTTTGTTCTGCTCATGCCTTCAGCTGGTTGGATGAAGTTCACTCACACTATGGAGGGCAATCTGCTTTACTCAGCCAACTGATTAAATGTCAGTTTCATCCAAAAACATCTTCACAGAAAGACCCAAAATAATGTTTGACCAAATATCTGGGCACTGCATGGCCCAGGCAAGTTGTAACATAAAATTAACCATCACAGATGAGTTCGGTTAAGGGAACTGAGAATGGATGATGAATACTCAGGGATTAGCTGCAGGATAAATCTTTTATCAGCATTTGGCCTGCAGGAACAATGAGGAAGAATTGGTGTTAGAATCTGTAGCCACGGAAGGGGCCATTTGACATTAGCTGTGGTGATAGAGAAACAAAATCTCTTCCATAATCACACTTGCCAAGGCAGGAGTCAGTGGAATAAATATCTTGATCTCTCTTTTCCTTCCCCTTGCAATTTCCTGCTGATGACTCACCTCTGCATTAACCCAACCTAAAAAGAAGTCAGAGGGCAGAGGAGCTTGTGCGATGCAGTTGATAGAGTTCAGCCTCCTGGACCACAAAGTATGACACAAAAAGGACCGAAAATGGAAATGGAGTGGAGAAGCAAAGAGAGAATAACCAGAACACTGGTCTTTCTCTGGTACAAATATATATCTACACTGAATTTATAGAAGCAAACTTTCTGGGTCAAAGGTAGAGGCATTTGTAATTTTTATAAAATTTCCAAGCTTCCCCTACTTAGGATCGTAGAAATTTACATTCCCTTTGGTCTTGTATGTAAATGTATTTTACCCCACAGCTTGTCCAACCACGTGTTATCATACATTTGGATTTTTCTCAATAGGGTAGGTAAGAAATGTCATCTCTGTGTAGTTTTATTACGTATTTTTCTTTTTTATGAGGGAGTGTAACATCTTTTTATATAAATTAATAAGAACTCATTCAATTACAAATGGTAGAAAACTCAACGTAATCTGGTTTAAGCAACAGAGAAGAAATAAGATTTACATAAATGAAAAGTCAGTGAGTATATCTAGAAACACACTATGATCCAAGGACTCAAGGGATGTCATCAAGCCCACCTCTGCTCCCTATCAGTCTCTGTCTCTCTCTTGCTCTACTTTCTCTTTGCTTGGCTCTATTCTCAGATAGACGCACATTTTGTAGTGGCCCAAAGCAGCACGAGGCTTTCATCTTCACAGTTCCTAGTTTGACACAAAGACCCAGCCCTGACTTTCACGGATTTCAATTGTGTTAGGTGCCTGTCCTTGAACCATCACTGCAGACAGGGGGATGTATTGCTCCATTTGCCCAGGACTGAGTCACAGGGTCATATACCTTTCTACTCACGCAAATGTCTTGAAAGATGTCCATGTCAACATAACGCAGGAATACTACTCACAATAAAAACTGTGCTCATCCACATCCCAGAAGGAGATGGAGTAAACAATCCCAAACTCATAAATAGTTATTGCTCCAATCCGGAATCTCTAGGTGAAGAGTATTTTTCTCGGTTGAGTCCTAATAAGGATTCGCATAGTCCAGCAAACTACAATTAAATGAAAACCATACCTCACATTATACACTTATAGGAGTGATAATATTAATTGAAATAAAACCTTTCATTTGGAAAAAAGGAGGAGAAACAGCACACAGTGGTCACTGACCTCGCACAATTACCAAGGCACCTGACCCTGAGGTGAAGGGAGCTCATTATTCATATGATGTGGGCACCCTGGAAGGTTCTCTCTCCTCTTTATCTTCCATGGCCCCATTTGAGATAGGGAGCTTCTGTGAGGATGCTCTTTCTATGGGTTGCATCTGTTTAACATCTCACTTCCTGAAGGAGTAGGTTTGGGGGCCTGGAATAGCCTCAAAGATTGAACAATTGCAGGCTACTATTTGTTGGGTTTAAGGTTTCCCTAGCTGTGAATCTCCCTTAAAACATGAGAAGACAACAACCCTGGAAGTTAAGTATTATTATCCTCATTTAATAAGTGTAGATTCTACAGCTCAGAAATGTTAAGTGGCTTTGCCTCAAGCCATGCAACTGGGGAGTGAGAAAGCGAATATTTATAACCAGAGGTGTCCACCTTTACCTCTCCATTCCACACTGCTTCCCTGTGTACCTTATATAAAAATAGTTTTGTTTGCAACATCTCTATTATTATTAGCAAAACCTTTCATATCTAGCAACACTAGTGGGAAATTCTTGCTCACGACCCCTCCTCCATGCCCTACTAAATTCCTCTGTCAGACAAAAAAAAAAAAAAAAGAAAGAAAAATTTTCACTTTGTCCTGCAGGTGCCACCCTCATCATAGAATATCTATTTCTCGTTTGCAGCATGCATCTTGCAGGGCTGCAACAGACCAGACATTCTAGAAGATGTAAGAAGCTGGCTCATCCAATTCATGCCCTTTAACGCCATCATCTATAACCTGTTTTATTGTTCGGTAGCTCCTAGGTACTAGTTAGAACATTTTCAATTTTTAACTTATTTAATGTTTGAATAGGTAAGGTGTTTCTATGGTTCAAAAACAAATAAAAACTACAAAAAGAATATAGTGAAAAAAATTTCCGTTTTATCAAGTTCATACCAATGTTACTAGTTTCTTCCAGAGTGCTTTTTATTCATATTCAAGACCATTTTTTTAAAAAACTGCCTTCTTTTATTTTGGATGATAGTGTACAATAACATTTTCTCTCTATCTTTATTATTCCATAAAACACTATATCTTGGAAATCTTTGTATATCAGTCCATCAAAATTTTTCTCATTTTTTAATAGCTTCAGAATGTTCCCATTGTATGGCTACAAGTAAATGTATGGTCTCAGTTTTCTATTGATGAACATGTAAGCTGAATTTTTGCTTTTAAAAACATGCTAAATTAATAAGCCTTGCATATAGTTCATTTTGCATATGTGTAAATATATCTGAAAGTATTTGGGGATGCTTACATTTGCAATGTTTATAGGTATTTCCAAATTGCCCTCCACAGGGCTTGTACTGGCTTAGGCTCTGGCCAGCCATGTATGAAACTGTTTCCCCACAGTTTGGTCAACACAGTGTGTTTTGAATTTTTGCCAATTAATCTGAGAGTAAAATAAAATGGTCTTTCAATTTTATTTTTTCTATCCGTTATTACTTAGTGAGTTTGAGCATCTTTTGGTTTAAAAGCCATCTGAATGAGTTAGAATCTTTTTGATTTCAAATGATAGTGAGTCCCACTCCATACCATAAGCAAGACGCTTGTTTTCTCATGATTAAAAAGTCTGGAGGTAGATGCAGAATTTCCAATGGGACTTAATCCAAAGGTTTAAGTGTCACCAAGGCCTGTGATTTCTCTCTCGCTTTCTCTTTTTCTCTCTCTCTATCTTGCTCAGTTGCTCACTCACTCTCCCTCTCACTCTCTTGCTCCAGCTTCCTCCCATCTTGGTCCGATCCTCAGACAGCCTCTGCTTGCCCTCATTCTCACTGACTGCACTGAACAGGGGAGGCAGCGCTCTGCTTGGCCAGGCCTGAGTAGTATGATAAAGTCACAATCCCCCAAACTTAGATGGATTGGGTGACAGTTCGGGATTCCGGCTATCCAGTGAAAGATCAAAGTAGTGTGATAAGCCCTGGCTGGAGAAGACCACAGATTTGTGCTGTAACCCACGCCTTTGACAGCTCAACATCCACACACATATCCTTCTAGTCTCACGTAATTCTTAAAAAACACCCATGCCTCAACTGCAATGAAGCCAAAGTTCCAGCCACTGGAACCTATATAACCATAATGTGCACATGAAGGGACAGAGAAAAAACAGGATAATTATAAAAAACATCCCTTTGGTAAGGAGGAAAATGGGAAACAGCACAACATGGTCTCTGGTCCACAGCACTTTCCATGACACACAGGACAGGAGGAGCAAGGCATCCCTGACCTGGTGGTGATGTGAGTTCTTTAGCCAACCTGGCTGCTCTGGTCTGTTCTCCGGAGGATCTCCTTTGTCCTGTATCTTCTATGGTCCCTCTGAGCCAGAGGTTATGGACAGGCAGGCCCCTTCTGGGGGCTGTGTCTCTTTAGCATAGCAGCTCTCTTCATGTTGGAGTGGACTTGGGGTATTCAGGATTGCCTTAGGGTTGAATAATTACAGGTTGTTGTTTGCCAGATTTGGGGTTTCTCTAGCAAGATAAGTCTCTTAAAACACTGTGAAGCATGAACCTACAATATGGATAGCATATTTCACCTTTTACAAGAATAGACACTATAGCTCAAAACTGTTAAGTTCCTTTACCTAAAGCCACATAGCTGGGGAACAACAAAGAGTGAATGACAAAGCCACATTTGTAACCAGAGGTGTTTAGCTCTAAGATCTAAATCTCCAATCTGTTTATATGAAAAATAATGTTTGCAATAACTAGCAACTCAAATGGGGAAACTCTCCATTCCTCATCTATGCCCTGCCAAACTCCTCAGATGCCGCCTCCCATCTCCCCATGGAAAGCACAAAGAATCAAACTGAAATGTTCTCAGTTTACCCTGTAGGTGCCGCTGTAACCACAAGATATTTCTTTCCAGCTCTGCGGCCTGATCTCTCAAGGCTGGAAAGGATCAGAAATTCTAGAAGATGGGGTCAGTCTACATACAATTCAGTCTAAGGACCCCCACTCATGAGTTCAGAGTTTCATAGCTGCATCATTCAAGTTAGGACTCTTTTCTCCTGAAATTTTATTTAGTTCACTTTGAATAGGTTATACAGTTACAGAGTTTAAAAATTAGAATGTACAAAAAAGGTCTTATTTGAAAAAATATCCCTCTGTTCTGTCCCTTATTCACCAATTTCCTCTACATAGCCTTTACGATGGTAATTCATTTTTTCCATTCTTCTAGAGATTTTAATACCTATGCAACCAAATATGATCAGAGATTCCTTCCCCCATGCCTTTTTAAGCCAGAAATAGCCAGCTATTCGCATTGCCCTGTTCCTTCCCTTTTTCTCTACATAGCTACATATTATGGAGACCTTTCCATTATCAGTTCCTGAAGAAATTCATTCCTTATAAGGGATTTAGAGTCGTCCACGTGTGAACGAAACCAATTCCCCCAGTGATGAACAGTTGGGTTGATTCCTATTGTTTGAGCTTCCAAACAACGCTGCACTGAATCACCGTGACTATGCCTCATTTTGCATGTCTGTATAATCTGTGGGACAAATCACACAAACGCGTAATTGCCAGGTCAAAGGATACATGTATTTGCAATTTAACAAATATGTCTCATTTGCCTTCTTTAGGGATAGTTAGTTCACACTCTCACCAGTAAAATATATTTCCCCATAGTTTGGCCAACGTAGTCTGTGATCAATTTTAATTTTATTTTTTGTCAATATAATAGGTGGGAAATGCTATCTCAGTTTTAATTCATAGTTTTACTGTGAGCAAGGTTGAGTGACTTTTAATATGCAGCATTAGAAATGGTTAGGGGCCTTTCAATTGCAAGCAAAAAAACCTCCCTTGATCTGGCTTTAGAAAAGGGGATTTACTGTCTTTACAACTGAAAATTCAAGGATGAATTCAGAGCTTCCGGTACGCCTGGATACAAGGTTCAAACGATGCTCTCCAGCCCTGTTTGCTTTCTCTTTCTCTCTCTTTCTCTGCCCTGTCTGCTTTCACTTGCTGACCCGGAAGCCCCAGGACGCATGCTCATAGCCCTTTCTGTGGGCTGCATTTATTTAGCATCTCACGTCTACTGACGCAGCTTCGGAGGACTGGGGTTGCCAGAGGCATTGAGCGATCACAGGCCATTTTGTGGGGGCAGCACTGGTATTCCTTAGGCGACACAATTCACTTAAAATGTTAGTAAGCAACAATACGATAAGGTAGATACCATCGACATTTTACAAGTAAAGAAACTATGGCTTTTAAAAGATATAAATGCCTTTGCCTAGAGCTACATAGACAGTAAATGATAGGGAAAGTATTTGTACGTAGGTGTATCTGACAGTAATTCCACAGCGATTAGCAAAATGCGTTTGTCTAGGAACTCCCATAGAAAAGCAATCACCACCTTCTCGTATCTCATGCCCTACGGCCAACTCTCAGAAAAATAAAAATAGGAAAAGGACCAAACAGAAGATTCTCAATGTGTCCTGTAGGTGCCACCATTGCCACGGGATATCTCTTTTCAGCTGCGTAGCACAAATCTTTTTGAAATTCTAGAAGATGGAAGAAAGCCTCCTTGTTCAATTTATGCGGCTATTTCCACACCAGCATTCCACATATAACTCAGAATTCTAGAACCCCACCGTTGTTATTGTATCTTTCTTTTTAAAAAATATACATTGAAAATACTTGTGAAGAGTTTATGTAGTTCCAAAAATTTAAAAACACGGTAAAATAAAAGGTATACAGTGAAAATTCTCTCTCTCAGTCTTATGCTTTAAATCTCATGTCCCAGCCCAACTCCATGGATAATTACTCCTCTGAGCTTCTTTTCCATCTTTCCTAAAATATTCATACACATACAAGCAAATATGATGATATTTTCTTTGTCCCTCTACTTTTATACAAATATTTTACACAAAAATCTGTATGTTAAAATATTTCATGGGGCCAGCCCAGTGGCGTAGTGGGTAAGTTCATGTGCTCCACTTAGGCAGCCCGGGTTTGCAGGCTGGGATCCCAGGTGTGGACCTACACACTGCTCATCAAGCCATGCTGTGGCAGTGTCCCACATACAAAGTAGAGAAAGATTGCCACAGGTGGTAGCTCAGGGACAGTTTTCCTCAAGCAAAAAGAGGAAGATTGGCAGCAGATGTTAGCTCAGGGCCAAATTTCCTCACCAAAAAAAAAATTTTCTCTTAACGATGTGTTTGAAAGTTATGTTCTATTAGCACAAAAAGAAATTCCTCAGTTTTTTTTTTTTTTTTACAGCTTTACATATTCCCTTATACGGATATACCATAATTTTTCATTTGTCCAGACCCTTATTGATAGACGTTTACAGTGATGTTTTACTGTTACAAATAATGCTGTAATGAATAAATATTCCTTCATTTTATATGCACATGTACAGTTATCTGTAGAATAAATCCTAGAAGTGACATTGTTGAGCTAAAAAGTAAATGTATTTGTAATTTTTATAAAGATTTCCAAATTATCTACCACACAGATTGTACCATCTTCACACTCTTACCAGCAAAGTATGATAATTCCTCTTACTCCATAAGTTGGTCAGTATAGTGAGTTATCAAGATATTGGATATTTGCAATTCTAATAGTTAAAAAATGGTATGCCAGTGTGGTTTTATTTTTATTTCCCTATTTTAAGTGAGGTTAAGCATCTCTCCATTTATTGTCTCTCTTATTGAGCCAGGGATAGAGTCAACTTTACCCACACTATGTGGATTGAGGATTGGGGTAAGGTTCAGATATTAGGGTTAGGGCTTTCTTGAGGAGAATTACAGTTGTACAACCTAAAGGAAAATGAATGAGTACTGAAGTGGATATGCAGTTTCCATGCTTATCCTTCTTCTCATATACACATCTTAAGAAATGCTCATGTCTACAGAAAAATTTAAAAATCACTCACCCTCTTTCCACAGGGAGACAACCTAGTCTTCAAAACTGGTAAATCTAGGCGATAGGCATTCTTGGTCAGATCTAGGCTTTTAATTCTAGCAATAGCAAAGGGAAACTTATGGTCACAATCTCCAACCATATGTTCTAAACTCTTCTGCCTTTAAAGGAGGGAACGAAGTAACAAAAAATTCTCAATTTGTCCTGTAGGGGCCACTTTGATCATGGAATATTTCTTTTGAGCACGCAGCTCTGATCTTTCAGAACTGCAATAGACCAGAAATTCTAGAAGGTGGAAGAAGCCTGATAGGTCAATATAGGTCAAGAACAGTTCAGTGCCAGGATCCCTACACGCATGCTTGGTTCTAATGAATTAGTTAGAACTCTATTATTTTTTTTAATGAATTTATCAAATTTTTGAATAAGTAATTCATTTATATGGCTCCAAAATAAAAAGAATAAAGGGATATTCAGTAAAAAAATAAATTCTCCTTTCCAAACTTGTCCTCCATCTGCTAAGTTCCCATGTCTGCTCCACAAATATGTAATGACTCATTAGTTTCTTGCATGTCCTTCCAGAGATTTACATACATATGAATATATATTCTTCTGTTTTTATACAAGTGGTAGCATAACATTAATTGGTTCACAAAACAACATATCTTAGGAATAATATATGTCAAAATAAAAATTCTTGAATCTTTTTTTAACATCTTTATAGTATTTTACCATATGGATATACCATACTTCATTTAACTTCTTTTTTTTTTCCCTAGGAAGATCAGCTCTGAGCTAACATCTGCCACCAATCCTCCTCTTTTTGCTGAGGAAGACTGGCCCTGAGCTAACATCCATGCCCGTCTTCCTCTATTTTATGTGAGATGCCTACCACAGCATGGCTTGACAAGCAGTATGTAGGTTACACCCAGGATCCAAACCGGCGAACCCCGGGCCACCAAAGTGGAACATGAGAACTTAACCTCTGCGCCCCTGGGCTGGCCTCCTTCATTTAACTTTTTGATGGACTTATTCATATCTCTCAAGAGGTTGATTCATATCTCTTATTGTTGTATACAGTACTGTAATGACTAATCTTATACATAGGACATTTTTCACATGTGTAAGTACATTTTTAGAACAAATTTCAAGAAGGGAATTTGCTGGGGCAAAAGGTTCCACATTTTTTATTTTAACAAATAGTTCCACATTGCCCTTCATAAACATTGCAACCAACTCATATTTCATCAGCAATGTATGAGGGTGCTTACTTCCTCACAGTTTGTTTAACATAGTATGTTACTGAACATTTGAATTTCATAATCTGAGTCATATTAATTGTTTAATTATATTAAAATAATAATATAAATTCCGTGACATTTGGAACATAGTAGATTGACAATAATATTTGTTGTAGAGTCGACTATATCCCAGATGTTGGGTAAAAGCCTTCATGTACAGATAGTGATCAAGACACAATTCCCTGCACTCAGGGAAGTTTAGGAACTATTTGGTCAACCAGATAAGAAAGCAGGACATTTTGTCCAACTAGAGGTGGGTGCAGGGAAGAACAGAAATTTGAGAACCTACCAACAGTTCCCTATACCTATACAGTAGCATAAGGGTGGGGAGGAATAACGAGCCATGAATTTGGAGAGGTAATTATAAGAGTATATTATGAAGGGGTATATTTGCAGGGGCATATTATGAAGGATCTCGTGGGCCTGGCAAAAGCGTTTGGCTTCCATCCCAAAGCAGAGGGGAAGTCCTGAAGGGTTCTAAGCAAAGAAGTGTTGTGAATGGATGTGTGTCTTAAAATCTTCACTCCAGCTGTTGTGCAGAGAAAAGACTGGAAGGAAGCAAGACTCTGTAGAGAAATTAGGATAGGCAAGAAATAATGGTCATTTCAACCAGGAAATGGCAGTCGAGATGGGGAGAAAGGAATGAATGTGAGAAACATTAAAATGTAGAAACTAAGTATAATAATTGATTAGACTGAGACACTGAAGGAATGAGGGGTTTTGGGGAAAAAGCAGAAATTTCTAGCTCTTACAGCTGTGTGGATAGTGGTGCTATTCACACAGATAGTAAACACAGAAAGAGGAACAAAAATTTTTAGAGGGAATGGAGAGAAATGATAAAAAAATGCATATGATAATCATGAGATGTCAATGGCATAACCATTGGAGCTATCTAATTGGCTGTTACACATACAGGTCTGAAGCTCAAGAGAGAGATCTAGGAGACACCAGTTTGAAAGTCATCAGCATGTAGATGCTAACTGAAACTAGGAGCAGATAATATTGTCAGGATGAATGTGCAGAGCAAAATATGAGTCTAGAGTCTATGATGGCCTTGGGCCCAACAATATTTTAGGCGATGGCTGTGAACCACGATTACATGGTAGAGGCACTGGGGAGCTTGTAAAGAATAGTGATTCCGGGACCTTATCCCCTAGACCAATTAAATCAGAATCTCTGGGGCTGGGGCCCAGGCATCAGCATTTTTTCAAAGCTTCCCAGGTGATGTAACATCCAGCATGGTTGAGAGCTCTAGCTTACAGAATAAGTAGAAGCAGAGGAGAGTTTGGATAAAAACCTGGGCAGTATGGCATCATGGAAGTCCAAAGAAGAGAGTATTTAAAAGAAGAAGAGTGGGGCCAGCCCAGAGGCATAGTGGTTAAGTTTGTGAGCTCCGCTTTGACGGCCTGGGATTTGCAGGTTCAGATCCTGGGTGCAGACCTATACACTGTTTGTTAAGCCATGCTGTGGCAAAGTCCCACATACAAAATAGAGGAAGATTGGCACAGATGTTAGCTCAGGGTCACTCTTCTTCACCAAAAACAACTCCCAAAAATTAAAAGAAGAAGAGTGGTCAGCAGTGTTATGTGCCTTGAGAAGTAGCAAAAATATGTCACTGATAGCTTGAACACCATCCAGAATGAAGGAGGATTGTCAGATTGCTGTAGAATATTAGTTAGGATTCTCATGCTAAAAGCCTTCAATAGCAATGGCTTAAATGAAACAGAAGTATATTTCTCATTCAAGTCCAAGAAGTCTGTGGATAGTCAGTTCAGTCTGGAATTGAATTCCATTGTTTCAATTCCCCCAGAGCCTTCTATCCTGTTCCCTTATCATACGTGATTTCCATTCCCAAATTTATCTCATGGTCCAAGTCAGCTTACAGTTTTTGAGCCATTTTATCCACATTCCACCAGCAGGAAGGAGATAAAAAATAAGAAGGGCATACTGTCTCCTTTTTAGAACATTCCTCCAAAGATGCACATATCATTTCCATTAGCATCCCATCAGTCAGAACCTAGACACACGGATGCACAGAAGCGCAAGGGAAACTGGGAAATATAATCTCTATTCTAGGCATTCTGGTGCCCAGCTAAATATTGGAGTGTTATTACCATGGAAAATGGGGCAACTGGATTATGGGGACAACTAATTGTATCTTTTAAAAGTGGGTTGAAAAATGGGAGCAAAATAGAAACAGAATATGAGAAAGTCTTTGAAGATTTTGGCTTGGTAGAGGAAAAGAGCATCCGACATTCTCTACCTGGGGACAAGAGGTCACAGTGCAGTTTTAAAAAAATGATTCGAATGTTCATTGATTTACAATGGGAGCGACTAAAACGTGATTAAAAGTTATGAGAGGTCCCAACAGAAAGAGAGAGTTTGCAATTAGAGAAGACACAGGAAAAATTGATGAAGCCAGGCAGCTGAAGAGGCAGGGAGGGGTGGGCTTCCTTTTTTGAGCCGAGCTTCTCAAACTTTTGATAATCTTGTCAAAGTGCAAATTCTGACTCAGTAGGTCTGTGTGGGGTCTGAGGTTCTGCATTTCTAACAAGTCTGCTGCTGCTGTCCTAAACCTCAGTTTGAAGGGGTTAACTCCAGGCAGGAGAACAGGTGGGTAATGAGACTGGGGGAAGATACAGCTATTTTGTAAGGAGGGCAGGAAGAAGTTGAGGGGTCCTATCTTCAGAGTTTCCTTCTCTCAGTGAAGTAGTCATGAGTTTATCTACTAAGAACTAGGATTGAGCTTCCAGGTTGGTGAACATGTGGAGATCTGGGAAGAGTGGTGGGCTCAGAGAGCATGCAAACTCCACACCCCTTCTCACATATCTTGCCCTATGCATCTCTTCCATCTGGCAGTTCCTGAGTTACATCCTTTCAGAATGAACTGATAATCTAGTAAACAAAAACAAAAAAATTAGAATAGAGGTAGTACAGTAGGGTGTTTGAGGAGAATGGAGAAAGTTTGTAAGCTGTGATAAAGAATGAAAAAGGATGACTAGAGAAATATAAGATGGTCAGGCAACACTGAGGGTTTAAATGAGGGCAAAGACCACCTACTGGTAGTGAAACCAATCTGCATGGTTATATGGTTTTCTCTAACAGTACTCGGCAGCCCAGGTGTAGAAACGTAGAAGATGGATTAACTGTTTTGAAAAATGAATTTGATTTCATTTGGAGAATAGCTACCACCATGCCTGGCACCTTCTAGGCCCACCAAAATGTTAATATCCACCTCTCAACTGGAAACAATATAAGAAATGAAATAATATTAATAATGGTCAGGGGCATCCCCAGCTACCCTTTTACTTACATACCCTTTTCATTTATGTCAGTCAAGTCAACACGCCTGTTACCTGTCCATGCTCTCTTATCACTGCATAATGCTTTTTAACTTTGCCATGCCTATAAATTACTTGAGGTCCTTGGTAAAGATAGATTTTTACCTACTCCCAGAGATTGCAGCTCAATAGATTTGGAGGTCAAGTCCACATATCTGTGATTTTTAAAACATTCTAGAGGATCATTATGCAGTTGGTCCATAGACAGCACTGAAAAATACTGCCCTTATCAGGCCTCTTTGCAATTAACATCCTTCCACCTTTGCTATTCTACTTGGTGCACATGGAATTCTTCTTTTTGCCCATTGTTGATTTAAAATCCCAGTTTAATACTAATTTCTTCCAAGAATCCTTAACTATCAATTTTACTCCATAATTAATGTACTTCTTCAGTATTTTGATAGCTATCCCTAGATGATTACATGCATGGTGGTATTCTGTGCTTGCTCATTACGTCATGTAACCTTACATTTCCCATCTCCTATACCACTTTAGACTGCAGTCTCCCTAAGTGTAGGGACCTTGCCTCTGACCAGAGCACTGTTTGACTCTGGAAGGTGCCCAGTAACTGTATGCTGAATGAGTAAACAGATAGGTGAGCAAATATGAGAATGTACACAGAGACTCGAGAAACCGAAAAATTGATGGGGATACCAAAAGCAAGCAGTGCATGGGAAAAGAAAGATGTGAGAAACAGAATAAAGTAAAGAAAAAACCAGGTTTAGCAGGAAGAGAATCATTAGAGCCTGGAAGACAATGTGGGTGACTTAATCACAAATAGTTTTAGGAAACATGAGAAAAAGAGTCTGCAGGTAGCTTGAAATAGACTCTTAAGTACCTGACAAACCTGAGAAAAATGCATAGTGAGAAAATCAGTGCATTGAAACCCAACAAAGCTTCAATGTACCGTCCCTTTTCAATCACTTGGAAGGAAAATGATGTGTTTAGTACATCCTACTTCTTCATGTTTGGACCTTTAAATAGGGAATTTGGATTCACGGACTGTAGCCAGCTTCGATTGTCTCTCCTTCCGGCATACTGCTGTACTCTTTAAATGACACCAGCCTTCTAAGCCAGATTGATTGTAAACTTGAAAAGGTTGTGTGTGATGTAATGAATAACACATGCTACTCGCTCAAGCACATCTCTGGAACAGCACACATCCAGGATCCTGTATGTTCTCATAGTTTAGAAAAGATTGGGAGGAGATCTTGCAGGCAAGCCAAAAGAAAACTTCCTGTTACGCTCACTTAATAAACTGCCCTATCTTGAATTCATTAACTCAATGAATACACAGTAATTAAAAACTATTTTTGGCATTCCGTAAAGATAAATGAATGGGTGGATGAATGGATATAATATGTCAATCAAAGTGCAAGGTGTTATGAGGACAATCACATAACTCAAAAATGGGACCTGCTCTTAATAGAGACTGCAATTTAAAAAGGAAAACAAGACATAAATAACCCTTTTTGAGGAAAATGTGATAAGTGCCACCATACTTATACATTTTACTATGAAATAGCGAATACAAGGAAAGAAGGAATTATTCCCAACTGGAGTGCTAGAGAAGAACTTAGTAGGAAGTTATGTTTAAGTCGAATCTTGAAGAATCTGGATGTGCAGATTTCAGAAAAGACATTTGGGGCAAAGAAAGATCATGAGGTGGACTGTTGGAGATGTGTGGATGATGGAGAAGAGTTTAATTTGGACAAGATCTGGAGTTTATGAAGGATCAGTTTGGGCAACAATGTTGGAAAAGTACATTTAGAGTTTGTACGGAGGTCTTTTTAAGTTTTAGATCTATGACTTAAAACAGGATGATTAACTGCTAATATTTATTAAATGCTTATTCTGGGCCAGGCACATTTTAATTACATAAATTATCTCACTAATGTTCCCAATAACCCCATATATAGGTTCATGAGGTCCTTCTTATTAGAATATAATTGATGCTAGGAAAGACTAGTCAAAAGATCCCCCTTGAAATGGAATCCATGATTTCATGGTAAATTACTGGGGGAATATGTTTGATTAGAACATCATCTTTAAAAAATTATTAACATTATGACAAACTTTTAGTTTATCTTTCATTAACAACACATATATATTATGATTGCAACTTTGTGCTAATTCTTAAAAATAATAAAGAATAATTCAAAGTGGGTTTTTTTTTAGGGAGGGGCATATTTTTTCCAAGGATTGCATAGTGCGATATTCTTCACTTACATTTCTATTTTCAATGTGATCATAAAGAGGACTGATTTTGCAAAATTATTTGAGTTCTTCATGAATTTCCTCAGAACTTTGATATCAAAATTATTCTCCTTTGAAATGCCTATCATGTCATTGTTCTGGTTGATTTTTTTCATGAGTGTTAACATATTTAACTCTTCAAATATTTGTCAATGGCTGTGTGTAATTCAAATAGTTTTCCACTTTTATTGACTTCATGACATCCTGCAACATTTATGCCATTTGCATTTTTTGTTTTACAATCATTTGCATTGTATTCTTTTTTTTTTTTTTAAAGATTGGCACTTGGAAAAAACTGTTTGCCAATCTTTTTTTTGTTTTTTTCTGCTTTCCCTGGGCCACCGCAGCAGAGCGCGTGAACTTAACCACTCGGCCACAGAGCCGGCCCCTGCATTATATTCTTAATGGTCATTACTATTATCTGAAATGAAGAAAGTTCCAACATTCAGTGAGAATCTGACCAATACAAACATTGATAGACAGGATCAAGGCACTTGAGTGGGGTGTCAATTGAAGAGGCCAATTTGTTAGTCAATATTTTCATATTATGATGTTTTATTTCCCTATAAAAGCTTGAATAATACATACCGGGATGATGAGAGTTCCTGTGTTTTATGGTTCCCATTTTGCAGATGAGAAAATGGAGGCCCATGGAAGTCAAACACTGTGCCCATGGCCATACAGCTCATAAGTAATAGGATCAGAATTTGAAGAGTCTGACGTAGCGCTTAACTGCTAAGCAGTGCAAGGGTGGGTCAGGTACTTCTAGTTATCAGTTAGGGGTACCACAAATTTACAAAACAAGGGAAGTTCATCTTTCCTGTATTGCCGGCTCATTTGTAAATACTCCTTTCCCTAACTTCTTAAATTACACTGATTCTTAATTTTCAATCTTTTTTCCCTAACGTATATAATTGATGCATTTCCAGACTGTGTTAGCTCCAACCCACAGGTCTGATATAATAATCTCTTCGTTGACCCATAAATCATTTAGAAATCTGTTTTTGATGGTGTGTTGGGAGAGGAAGTAGAGACCCAGCAGGCGCTCCAGGCCATGCCAGGTCCCCAGAGCCCCCATCATCGTTCACTGGTTCAGGCAGGAGCTGAGCTGTACTTGCCAGGACTGCAGATGTGGGAAGAGATCCACGGGTGTTTCTTCAGACTTGTTTTGGAACCATTGTGTGGTTAGTTTTTGTAAATGATGTATATGTATTAAAAAAGAATGTGTGTTCTTTAACCATTGGGTATAAGATTTTACTTAAGTATATTAAATCAAACGTTAATTTTCCTGAAACATAGTCTAAATCTTTGCAGTTTTTTATTTGCTTGATTCATGAATTACGGAAGGAACTGTATTAAAGTCTTACAATGTGATTATGGGTTTGTCAAATTTTCATTGTAATTTTGTCAATTGTTTTTATTATTTTGGGTTTATTATTTTTAAGTTTAGAATTTTTGTATCTCCTTGGTGATTTTGTTCCTTATCACTGTATCGTGTGCTTTTCCCCTAATACAAACATTTTAAATTTTATTTAAAGACTATTTCATCAGACAGGTTTTAGCTGTACCAGCTTTCTTTTGGTTAGCATTTTTCCAGAGTGACTTTTCCATCCCCTTAGGTTTTAACTTTTTTGTGTCATGTTTTGAATATATCTCTCCTAAGTAGTAGAGCTGATTTTTAAAAAATCCATTCTAATTCTATTTTTTAAACAGTGAACTAAGTTTATTTAGATTATTATCATTATGGATATACATGGATTGATTTATGACATCTTATGCATTCTATTTAGCATATTTTTTTGTTTCTTTTTCAGGATTCTACTTAATTGATAGTTTTCTTTATCGATCACTGCCCCTAGTTCAAAAGTTATACATTCTAGGATCTTGAGGATATTACGGTAAGTGAAATAAGTCAGATGGGGAAAGACAAATACTATATTATTTCACTCATATATGGAATATAAAAAACAAAAGAAAACAAACAAACAAGACAAACAAAAACAAACTCATGGAAGCAGACAACAGACTGGTGGTTACCAGAGGGGATGGGGGTGGAGGGAGGACGAGATGGGTAAAGAGGGCCAATTATATGGTGATGAATGGAAACTAGATTTTGGTGGTGAGCACAAATAATGTACATAGATATCAAATTATAATGTTGTACTCCTGAAACTTATATACTGTTTTAAACCAATGTTACCTCAATAAAAAAAGGAAAGATTGACAACAACAAAACGTAATATAAGATATTATTAAAATTATTGTATTTGAAATTAATCAATGGACAACAATTTTTTAAAATTTTACATTCTATTTCTCTCTCTTTAGTGGTATCTTTAAAGTTTTAACACAAATCCTTAACATAATGTCTAAACTCAATCAATAGTTTACTCCTTCCTGAAAATTAGAAGGATTTTAGAATGCTTTAACTCCAAATTTGATTTTTTTACATTCTATAGTTTTCTAGTATTTTTGTTTCATTTTGTTTTTATATCCTCAAATTGTCACTATTGTCGTTGCTAATGCTTAGATATATCCACATGTTTATGAACGTGATTGCTCATCGCTGTCTTTTATCCTACTCCTTCTGCATGATTTCAATTTCCTTCCTTATGAAGTATATCATTTAGTAGTTATTTTTAGCAAGGGTCTTTGAGCAATGAAATTTCTAGTTCTTTGCTTGAGACACATTCTCAAATAACAATTTAGCTGAGCGTACAAATCTAGGTTGATAGTTACTTTCCCTTAGCACTTTGAGTGTATTATTTGACTGTTTTCTGGTCTTTGTTTTTGCTGTTTACAACTTTTTGGATTTTGTCCAATTGTTGTGCCTTTGTTGATTAAGTGTCTTTTGTTTGTTGTTGCTTTTAAAATTTTAGGTTTTATAGCTTCACTGTGGTGTATTTAGGTGTAGATTTCTTTTTATTTGTCATCCTTGGAAATCATGTGTCTTGATTGTATGGGTTCATCTGTTTTGTCACTTCTGGAAAATTCTCACAGCCTGTCAAGAGTGCTTCTCCCCCATTTTTTCTATTCTTTCCTTCCAGAACTCCTATTAAGGGTGTGGGGACCTTCTGATTCTTCATTCCATGTTTCTTAAACCATAATCTGCTCCCTTTTCTATCTCATAATTTCCCAGTGCTGAATTCTATCTGATATCTTCAATGAGAACTTCTAGTTCGCTAGTTCTTTGAATGTCTAATCTACTGTTCATTCATCAATTAAAAAAATTATCTAGTATATTTTTCTTTCCTGTTCTTTTTTCTGATGTGCCTACTATTTCTTTTTCATATTTTCTTGTTCCTTCTTGGGGTTTCAGTTAGATCGTGTCTTAATGATTTTAAACATAATTTATATTTTACTTCAGATTTTCATTCCACTATCTTAAGTTTTGGGTTGATAATTCTGCTGTTTTTTTCTCACTCTCACTCAGTGAACGTGTTCCTTGTGTGGTTTGTAATTTTTTATCATGAGCTCTCTTCTTCAGCATGACTATTGTTTCCTATAAGAACTCCATATGGCCTGCATTGTGGGACTATCCCTCCAGAGTACTTGGTTTGGGGCAGAAGTTGAGGGTATTTTTGGCTTAGGGCCAATTATTATATTAATTTCTAAACCCGGAGTTGAGGGTTTAACCTACTTGGGTAGGCTAAGTTCAAACCCTGAATCTGTTTGAGGCACAAATCTGTGGTATTAAATTATCGGGAACAACTTATTTGTTGTTAATTCTCTACCCAGAACCCAGGCAGAAACGTATATAAACATATCTGTTGTCTCTCTTGCTGGGGAACAAATTTATTTCTTAGTCCACCTTTTCACTGAAGGTGTAGTCCTTTCAGGCCATCAGCTTTATGTGGGAAACAGTTCCAACTTTCTTCCTCATTTGGGCCCTGTATTAGTCTGCTCAGGCTGCCATAACAAAATACCATAGGTCACGTGGCTTAAACAACAGAAATTCATTTTTTCTCAGTTGAGGAGCCTGGAAGTGCGAGATCATGGTGTCAGTATGGTTGGGTTCTGGCGAAGGCTCCCTTCTGGCTTGCAGATGGCCACTTTCTTACTGTGTCTTTGTACAGCAGGGAGAGAGAGAGAACGTGAGTTCTCTTGTGTCTCTTCTTATAAGGGCACTAACCATTAAACCAAGGCCTGATCCTCATAACCTCATCTAACCATAAATACCTCCAAATGCCCCATCTCCAAATACCATCATATTGGGGGTTAGAGCTTCAACATACGAATTTCCGGGGGACACAAATGTTCAGTCCGTAACAGGTCCAATCCTTTGTCTATTGTCCCCTTGAGGATATGAAAGCCAGACTTCTGGTTTACCAAAAGTGAGGCCCTCACTCACCACACACTCTGTTGCAGCATCAGCTCACACCCTTAGTGCTCTGGTCTTCCATTCCCACTATATTTCTGGAACCTAAGGACTTCATTTCCTTTCTTTGGATCAAGTATGCAGCGTGCCAAAGCGTTTTCAGGTCTTCTAGTGTTACCTTATTGCCAGAAGCAGACGTATCTCACACATGGCTTTTATCTTTAATTTGTGTGGCCTAAACTAGTCTGAATTTCCATTCCTTTCCTATTAAAAAAAGATGATGTACACAAGTATCATATTCATTCTGAGAAAGAGCAATTAGAGATAGCAATATGCTGCAAATTAAAAATGTTAAATATAGCAAAAACAAATACAGACTCCCTAATAATGCATTTTAATTATAATGCATTAATATAACACATTTTATCTGAGGATATTAAAGTGTCTTATAAGTACATTATAATTCCTTGAAGAGACCATGAATGTTTCCAACCCAGCAACCATAGAACAATAAAAGACCATTGAAATTTGATTGTAAATTAAATATTATTGATTCCCTTTTTAAAGATTATAAGTACAATTTCTAGAATGTTATGTTATTGGTGCAGAAAAGGGCATTTTTCTCAGGACATAAGTTGAATAATTATAGTGGTTTATTTCAAAGATGAGTCCTACAGGGTGAACAGTTCTGAGAAGAGTGAGAAGGAGTTAAATATACAAGTAATCTTGGTTGGAGAAAGTATAAACATTGGGAATTGGGGACCCAGGAGTCTCTTTATTGTCTTGCTATATCCCAATGGCTCTGAGACAGATCATATTCTCCCTGTGCCTTCCCTTTTTCCTCTAGAAATAAAGAGCAACAAGATTCATTGAAAAGATTATTTGCTGTTAACCATGAGGTCAATCCTAATGTACTTGGAGAAGAAGCTGAATGGAGAAGCTGAGCTGGCCTTCTTGGTAATGTACAAAGGCAGATTCTATTTGGAGGTTTAGATCTGTGGTAAGGGTAATCATTCAAAGGACAAGCCTGAAAATCATGGAATCAAACTGGCTTTCATGGTATCTTCCAGAGTAGGAATTAGTTCAAACTCAAGCCAGACCTCTCTTTAGAAACAGGTAAGGCTCAAGATTAAAGATTAGTTCACCAAACTTAGGCTAGGAAAGGAAGTCATACCTAATTTTAAGGCCAGCTCATTAAAGCCTTCAGGCATTCTCCCTGCTAGTATTTTGGGGACTTGTCTCGGTTCTAAATACCTAGGGATAATAGTCAGCCAACTATAAGGCCATACCAGTTGCTAAAATATGGAAAGACCTCTATAGCAGTTGGTAAAAAGCAACTTTCCTTGGTGTCCAAAGTGCCCTGGCCACTCAGCCCCTTTTTAGATATGTATTTTTATGTATCTTAACAGTCTGATTTTATGGGGGCCCTAGACTTTGGCAAAAGGGCCCATTTTGACTCCTTTCTTCCTGGACATCATTGCTGAATGTTCTCAGTAAACAATACCAGTGGATCCTAGACTTTTGCATTTCACAGATTAAATAAACAAATAAATCAATATTTAAATATTTTGCAAATTGACATAATCTTATCAAATTTCTATCTTGCCAGGTAAAGAACATTAATTTTAAAAAATCATCTTCTGCCATCACTATGCTATGTAAGCAAGAGCAGAAGGACACAAATTGAGAATAAAATCCCCTAGAGAATTTATCTTATGAAAATTCACTATACTGTCTTTCTATTTCTCATTTTACCAAGGACTAGTGAGAAATTAACTATGGATGGGTAGTGATTGGTGATATTTGCGAACCTGCACTGTGTTCCCTACACTAATCGGTTTCCAAGCTTAGCCCTAATGAAATTCAGTTGTTTCATTTGCTTCACAGTTTTGTTTTATGTTCCAGACCCTGGACTGCACCCTGACCCTAAAGTGTAAAATGAAGACAGTCTTAGCATTGGTGACGTCCTATCACTTCCTCCCTCACCGCTGGAAATGAACAGGAGCCCTGCAGTTCTAACATGTATATCTGGTTCTCTGTCTTGAGGCTGAACAGAGACCAACATTTTATAGCCTGTCCTTTTCTCCTTTCCATGCAACACATTGGCATTGCACATTTATTTGCGTGTGTATTATCCAATAATATTGGAGCTTTCCTGGTCACATGGATTGCTCCACTAATAATATGCAAATATGTAGTCAGGCCTTGATACCAGGCAAAATAGCCAATACATATGTTTCCTATAGAAAATATTTCTCTGGCTTTGACTAAAAAGTGCCTATAAGGGCCTTTCATCTCTATCCTCAACTACATCAAAGAATGAGTGCTTCTAAGGCATATTATAAAACTAGAGAAAAAGAGTTTTATCTGACACTTTTTACCAAGCTATTTGTGGAGGAAAGAAATGGTTTCAGTAGCAAAACAGAAAGGCATAATTGATTATACTATTCGGAAGCTGTTACAACATGAAACAAACATCATAAGATCGTAAGAAGATTCAGCTAATAATGTATTTCTGACATCAATAAAATTAGTTGTTTTTTGTCTGTGTTGTGAAATTTCCGATTTGTTTTAGCCTTGCGTATTATTCTATGATGGCATGATGATTCTCATTATGCTTCCCTAAGCCCTATCAGCAGATAGAGTCTAGACTCCAATTAGCTCTATATTTAGTTGAAATAGTCTGGCTTCATCTGTTTTCAGAACAGTTAATGTATTTGGCTCATTACTCTGAAAACACTGAGTACAATTTAACTCATAAAATGTGCATCCAGCGTTATCTTATGTAAGGAGCACAAAGATCTACAGTGTGATGATTTTATTCTTTTCCTATGGCAGTGAGTCAGGAAATAATAGCTATTATTTTTGATGAATTACTATGTACCAGACACCTTGTTCACCTTTGATATGCATTATTCATTTAGTTCTCACAACAACAAATTATTATCCCCATTTACATATTTAAAAGCTTACCTAGAGTCATGCACCTAGGAAAGGGCAGAGGCAGGACAGTCTGACTTCAAAGCCTGAAGTCTTAACCACTATGCTACAAGAAGTAATTGATTCCACGGACTCAAATTTTAATGCTAAAGTTTGTACAGACTATGTCCTCAAAGAGATGGAACCTAGTGTTTCAATTCTGACATGAGGGTACTTTGAACATGAAGATGGCGTTCATTTTTACTTATTCCTCCAAGAGGGTTATCCCCCTGCTCAACATCCTTGAGTTAATTTCCATTGCTCTTGGATAAAAATTCCAAAGTCTCTGAGTTTCTGGACACTTAGACTGTCCTCCATTCCAGGCTCCTTCACTTACTTGGTTCAACCACTCTGGCCTCCTACGCATTTTCCAATACTCCACACAGTTTCTTTCCTCATGGCTTTCTTCTATCTTCTTCTCTCGAACTCAAACATTCACTCTGCTCCTACACATACCTCCAGCTTCAATTAAATGTCATTTACAAAGAGGCCTTCTTGACTCTCCAACCTACACCAGATCCTCCTATACTGTTTTTCTATAGGGCCCTTTGTGGTCCATTATCACAGGTTATAAATATATACTTAATTTTGTGATTATTTCTTTAATGTGTCCCCATATCACTAAAATGTAAGATTCAGGTATCTCTGGGACTGAGTTGGTCTTATTCACCACTGAACATTTCTGAATCCTCCCACCCCATATTTGTTGCTAGGAATTATTTATTGATTAAATGAATAGTGATAGATTTATGAAGCTCCATTGTCTTTTCAAGCAGATGCCAGCTAAGGTTAGTCTGTATCCATGAAACCGAGCAAAGCTATATGAGTGCATGGGTTTCAGTCTATGCTCTTGGCTCTGGTGCTAGACTGAATGTTTCAGTTTATTCCTGAGCCATTTCCTTGAAACTGCTATTCAAGAAAACAAACATAAGCATAGGACCGACTATTCCCAGGAAGTTGCTGTAGAGCTTAGAGCAAGATGGAAGACAAGAGAGGGGAGACTCTGCCTTATATTTTTGGAGCTGCAAAGTGGAAATGTCACATTTCTTCAACACTGACCACAACGGTTAAAGAAAGTGTCTATTCTGAAGATGGTGATGAAGAAGATATTTTTTAAATTCTTAGACTGATTTCTTCATTGTTGCAAATAGCCAAAATTAAAATATGTATAGGTAGGATTAAATAAATATATAGGATTATAGAATCAACAACATTTTTAGAGAATCTGGTAGGAACAAAAAAGCATTGGTGTCTTTGAGGTCATTAATTCTTAATGCTGAAGTCTATGAGCTTTGCACTTTTTCTATGCATGTTAAACATTATTATTTTATAGGAATGAGTGTGTGGAAGTGGGGCAGACAGGAAGGGAGAAATGCCCTGTTCAAAATCAATTTCATATTGCAAACTCTCTCATAAAAAATAGCTTTTTTTCATTACAAAGATAATTCATGCTCATTATAGAAATTTTAGAAACAGAAAAATATAAATAAATCATTCAAATCACAACAATTTCAAGAAAATCTTAGGTAACATATGGTGTATTTCTGTTCAGTCTTTTTGCTGGGTATCTTTTTAACATAACTGCAGTAAATTTGTATCAAACAAGATTGATTATAGTTTTTAGAGTTTATCTTTTATGATTTATAAAAGGAAATATGCCTGCAATTATAAAATATTTTGGGAAAATAGATAAAGGAAAAAAATGAGTATTACCCCATATGTCACTACCCACAGATACCTTCTAATATTTTGGCATATGTTCTTACAATCTTTTTTTGGAGTATTTTCTTAAGTTGTTATACTATATCATACATATTGGTTTTATAGCAGAGTTAACACAGATATTCACAGATCCTAGAATGTCACAGAATCATTTCTGAGGGCTAATAATTTGCTGCGTGTTTCATTTCACCTTAGTCTACCCATGTGGTTCAACAGAATAAAGTACTCTATACTCCATGCATTTAATTTAAAAACTCCCTTTACTGATTTCATGAGTGGGCCAATACACAAGATCAGATCGTCAAATCAGACTCTCTCGAAGAGTGCTTACGCAGTAACAAACTTTATTAATAATTTCTGGACACGGGCAACCAAGAGGCACGGACAAAGCAGACAGAGGTCTGGGACATCAAAGGCAGCTTCATGCGTCCCTTCTCCCCACATCAGATATGTACCTTATGACCCAGAATAATAGATGAGATTTCAGATAAGGTTTGGCAGGCTTACCTCACATAGCAAGAGGAGTGCTTAAGTTATGAAATATCTTCATTATATACTACAGAGCGTTACGAAACTTATGTGAGTTTCTTTACTAAGTAGTCCTTAGCAAGGTCATCCTGCTAAGATGTTCTATAGATAAGAACCCTTCGTCTTAGCAAATATTATGACTTAGGTCGTCATCCAATTCTCTCAGAAAGGCCTTGTAATTTTCATTATATAGGTCCTTCACTTCCTTAGTTAAATTTACCCCAAGGTATTTTATCCTTTTTGTTGTGATTGTGAATGGTATTGTGTTCTTGAGTTCTTTTTCTGTTAGTTCGTTATTAGAGTATAAAAATGCTACTGATTTATGCAAATTGATTTTGTACCCTGCAACTTTGCTGTAGTTGCGATTACTTCTAAGAGCTTTCCAATGGATTCTTTGGGGTTTTCTATGTATAAGATTATGTCGTCTGCAAACAGCGAGGGTTTCACTTCTTCCCTCCCTATTTGGATTCCTTTTATTCCTTTTTCTTGCCTGATTGCTCTGGCCAGGACCTCCAGTACTATGTCAAATAAGAGTGGCAATAGAGGGCATCCTTGTCTCGTTCCTGTTTTCAGGGGGATGGCGTTCAGTTTTTGCCCATTGAGTATGATGTTGGCTATGGGTTTGTCATATATGGCCTTTATTATGTTGCCGTAGTTTCCTTCTATGCCCATTTTGTTCAGAGTTTTTATCATAAATGGCTGTTGGATCTTGTCAAATGCCTTCTCTGCATCTATTGAGATGATCATGTGGTTTTTATTCCTCAGTTTGTTGATGTGGTGTATCACGTTGATTGATTTGCGGATGTTGAACCATCCCTGTGTCCCTGGTATGAATCCCATCTGATCATGATGTATGATCCTTTTGATGAATTGCTGAATTCTGGTTGCCAAATTTTGTTTAGAATTTTTGCATCTATGTTCATCAATGATATTGGCCTGTAGCTGTCTTTTTTCGTGGTGTCCTTGTCAGGTTTTGGTATCAGCATGATGTTGGCCTCGTAGAATGTGTTAGGAAGTGTGCCATCTTCCCTAATTTTTTGGAATAGTTTGAAAAGGATAGGTATTTAATCCTCTCTGAAAGTTTGGTAGAATTCCCCAAGAAAGCCATCTGGTCCTGGGGTTTTATTCTTTGGGATGTTTTTGATTGCTGTTTCAATCTCTTTCCTTGTGATTGGTCTGTTCAAACTGTCTGCCTCTTCTTGCGTGAGCTTTGGGAGATTGTAGGAGTCCAAGAATTTATCCATTTCCTCTAGGTTATCCATTCTGTTGGCATATAGTTTTTCGTAGTATTCTCTTATAATCCATTGTATTTCTGCAGAGTCTGTTGTTATTTCTCCTCTTTCACTTCTGATTTTGTTTATTTGAGCTTTCTCCCTTTTTTTCTTTGTAAGTCTGGCTAGGGGTTTGTCAATTTTATTTATCTTCTCAAAAAACCAGCTCTTTGTTTCATTGATCCTTTCTACTGCCTTTTTCGTTTCAATAGTATTTATTTCTGCTCTGATTTTTATTATTTCTCTCCTTCTGCTGACTTTGGGCTTTATGTGTTCTTTTTTCTCTAGTTCAGTTAGGTGTAATTTAAAATTGCTTATTTGGGATTTTTCTTGTTTGTTATGATGTGCCTGTATTGTGATGAATTTTCCTCTTAATACAGCTTTTGCTGTATCCCATATGAGTTGGTATGGCATGCTACCATTTTCATTTGTTTCCAGGTATTTTTTTATTTCTTCTTTAATTTCTTCAATGATCCATTGCTTGTTCAGTAGTGTGTTGTTTAGTCTCCACATCTTTGTGCCTTTCTCAGCTTTCTTCTTGTAATTAATTTCTAGCCTTATAGCATTATGATGGGAGAAGATGCTTGTTATTATTTCAATTTTTTTTAATTTGTAGAGGCTTGCCTTGTTTCCCAACATATGGTCTATCCTTGAGAATGTTCCATGTGCACTTGAGAAGAATGTGTATTCAGCTGTTTTAGGGTGAAGTGATCTATATATGTCTATTAAGTCCAATTGTTTTAGTTTTTCATTCAGCTCCACTATTTCCTTGTTGATTTTCTGTCTGGATGATCTGTCAATTGATGTGAGTGGGGTGTTGAGGTCCCCTACTATTATTGTGTTGTTTTTAACATCTTCCTTTAGGTCTGTTAATAGTTGCTTTATGAATCTTGGTGCTCCTGTGTTGGGTGCATAGATATTTATAAGTGTTATTTCTTCTTGATGAAGTGTCCCTTTGATCATTATATATTGTCCCTCTGTGTCTCTCTTTACCTGTCTTATTTTGAAATCCACTTGGTCTGATATGAGAATTGCAACACCTGCCTTTTTTTGCTTGCTATTAGCTTGAAGTATTGTCCTCCACCCCTTCACTCTGAGCCTGTGTTTGTCCTTGGGGCTGAGGTGTGTTTCCTGGAGGCAACAAATTGTTGGATCTTGTTCTTTAATCCATTTTGCCACTCTGTGTCTTTTTATTGGAGAGTTCAATCCGTTTACATTGAGAGTGATTATTGATGCATGTGGACTTAATGCTGTCAATCTGTCGCTCATTATCTTGTTTTCCTGTGTTTCTTTTCCTGTGTGCTTTAGCCTACCCATTTAATACTGCAATTTCTTATGCTGGGTTTCTTAGATTTTTCCTTATTTATGATTTGTGACTCTGTTCTGTATTTTATTTTAGTGTCTACCCTGAAGTTTGTATTTAGAATCTCGTGTATAATATAATCTATTCTCTGGTGGTCTCTTACTTACTTGGCCAATACTGATTTAGACCCTTTGCTCTTCCCCTCCTAAATAATTATTTTCATTTCTTATTCCAACTCATGTTATGAATTTGTAGTTACAGTGATAAGATCGTCCTTGCTTTGGTAGTTTCCTTACCTTTACCCTAATGCTATAGTTGAATATTTGCTATCCTGTTCTGGTTCTATCCATCGGTCTCCCTAGTTTGTGGATTGTGACCCCTTTCTCCCTTTTTTCTTTTTTCAGGTATGAGAGCCTTCTTGAGGATTTCTTGTAGTGGAGGGCTTTTAGTTACAAATTCCCTTAACTTTTGCTTGTCTAGAAAAGATTTAATTTCTCCCTCATATCTGAAGGAAATTCTTGCTGGATAGAGTATTCTTGGCTGAAGATTTTTATCTTTTAAAGCTTTGATTATGTCACTCCATTCTCTCCTAGCTTGTAAGGTTTCTGTAGAGAAATCCACTGAAAGTCTGATAGGAGCTCCTTTGATAGGTTATTCTTTTCTTTTTTCTTACTTCCCTGAGTATTCTTTCTTTATCTTTCCTTCTTGCCAATTGTACTACTACGTGCCTTGCAGTAGGTCTTTTTACATTGACAAATCTAGGAGATCTGAAAGCTTCCTCTACACACATTTCTCTGTCAATCCCAGATTTGGGAAGTTCTCTTCAATAATTTCGTTAAGTACACTTTCTGCTCCATTTTCCTTTTCCACGTTCTCGGGAATTCCTATGATCCTTAAATTCTTACTCCTCATTGAATCCACTATCTCTCGGAGATTTTCCTCGTTTTTTTTTTAATTCATAGTTCTCTTTCTTCCTCTGTCTGGAGCCATTCAGCCTGTCTATCTTCAATTATGTTAATTTGCTCTTCTATGGTGTCTACATGGGCATTCAGGGAATCCGTATTCTGTTTTGTCTGGTCCATTGTGTTTTTCATCTCGAGTAATTCTGTTTGATTCTTCTTTATAATTTCAATCTCTTTTGTGAAGTAACTCCAGAACTCATTGGCTTGTTTCTCTATCTTTCTCTGTCCCTCATTGAGTTTTTTTATTATAGCTGCTCTGAACTCATTATCACTTAGTTTACCTAATTCCAAGTCCTCAGGACTTAATTCTATGTTTTTATTGTTTTCCTTCTGGTCTGGGACTTTTATAAATTGCTGGATGGTAGAGGAGCATTTTTTCCACATGGTGGTAGAATTTGGTTGCAGTTACAGCCTGTTGCCACTAGATGGGGGTCGAGAGCCACGTGTTCTGAGCTCTCGCCTTCGGGCAAGATGGCGGCACCCAGTGCGCTTTTCCACGAGGGAGGGGCTGCTATTCTTGCAGCCGATCTGGATTCAGATCAGTTCTGTTCTCTGGTCTCCTGAGGCCCTGGGTTTATGGGGTCCCTGTGCACCGAAGCTTTCCCCCCTAGCGGGTTTCCACTGAACCAGCAGCAGGAGTCCTGGATGATCCCCCGGTCACGCAGCCCCTCCACCGCTCCTTCCCAACCAGCGCAGCAGGGATCACAGACTCTAGAGGAGGGAGCCACTTGCTCTCCTACCATTCCAGCGCCTCTGAGGCCATCAGCAGGTTTATGGTCTCTGCCTTCTTGGTATTGTAGGTCTCTAATGTGTTGGCATTAGATTTATTCTCTGAAATTCAGTTTTTCCAATCCTTTGTTGTATTTTGGAGGGGAGAGAATCCCGGGTCAGCTCACCCCGCCATTTTGCTCTGCCTAGAAGACCTGTCCATTTACTTTTTAATAGATGCTATTATAATTTCTATTCTAAAAGCCATATTTGATTCTTTAAAAAATCTACTATGCTAATTTTTTTGTAGTTTCTTATTCCCTGCAAGTATGTGCAAGCTTTTACTTCATTTATTTAAACTTATAAAACATAATTCTTGTAGAATATTTTCTGATAATTCTCATCTGTTGTCTTATAGTTCTGTTTCTGCTATTTTTCCACCTTTACTTATGTATAGTACCTTGTTTTCTTATATACTTTGTGATTCTACACTGTGGGCTGCATATTGTCCTTGAAACATTATTTGTGGAGAATTTTGATGCCTTGAATAAAGCTACCTTCTTTCAGAAAGCATTTTTATTTGTATTTATGTCAGGAGCCTAGAGGCATTACTAGTCTAAGACCAATTTAGATTAAAATTAAATTCATGGGCTTGATATTTTTTCAACTACTTAAATGATATGAATGTGGACTGCAAATTTTCACTAGGACCAGTTTGTAAACACAGCTTCTAAGGGAAAGATTTTATTTTTCCTCTGCTCTGCTCAGCACCAATACAGACACTTGGGGTTATTTTAGGTGGTGTAGGGGGATGAGTTTATCTCTTGTCATCCTTACCACAATGCTGCAGTCCTTTGGAATCTCAGCTTAACGTGGGGAGGGGTCCTAGTTGACTCCCTTCCATTGAGTATGCCCTGGAACTTGATGCGAAAATCAAAGTTCAAGTTTGACATAGCAACAGAGATTGGGTTGGTGGTTACCTTAGGGCAAGGGGGGCAGGGGGAGGGCAAAAGGGGGGATTAGGCTCACATGGGTGGTGATGGACTGTAATTAGTTTTTGGGTGGTGAACATGATATTATCTACACAGAATTTGAAATATATTACTATGTACATCTGAAAGCTATATAATGTTATAACCCAATGTTACTGAAATAAAAAAATTTAAAAGAAATAATATCCAAAGTCAAAAAAGAAAGTTCAAGTTTTCAGAAATTGGCAAAGGCCCTGAGGACAATAGCATCGAATTTCTGAGCCTTCATTTTCCTCTTAGGCTTCATAGTTGCTTACTTTCTTATCAGCTCTTTGATGCCTTTAAGATCTTTTTATTATTATTATTTGATGCAGAACTTTTAGTTGTGGGAGGTTTTGGTATTTGATACAGAATGCATGGTTCAGCGAGGGATTGGTCCCAACAAATTGATCCGCCTTCATCACAGAAATAGAAGTCTCCTTCATGTCTTCTGGATCCTCCCATATCCTTTAGCTCCCCTCTTACCCTGAAAACTTGCTATTATCCAGGTTTCCATCCTTGTATTCTTTTCTATTTGTGTATGTTCTCCCTTGGTTTGGTGACATCCACTGGCATGGGTTGATTGCTACATTCCTGTCTTCTACTCTGAGTTGGACATTTCCATGTGGATGTATTTGCCTGCACCCTCAAGTCAGAATCTTTTCTCATGAACCAGTTCCTCCTGTCATATTCATCTGTGAAACAACACTATTTTCCCAGGCATCGTTCTCAATATGTAAAGTCACAATTGATTCTTCTTCATCCTGTGTAAGCAGTGCCTCACAGTTCTCCCACAGGCTTGCTATCGTCCAACTTGGTCACGTCTCATCGAGCCATTGCTAACTTTTACCTGGGCTCCCTTTCTCTGTAATCTTCCACCTCTGGCCCATTCTGGGCATTTCCTCCAGTAGTGAATGCCCTTTTTACGAAACGCTTCATGGGTTTACATTTCTCAATCAAAAAAGCCCAGACTCCTTAACCAGTTGTCATGTGAGCCCTACATGATCTTCTTCTAGGCTTTCTTTTCAGGCTTGTACCCCACTATACATAGGCATTAGGCCAACTCGACAACTTGCAAATCTCTGAAAACACTGTATATTTTTCTATTTCTATACTCTTGTACATTCCATTTGCATTCTGGAATAATCTCCTTCATGTATCTCTCTTGAAATCTAATCATGCTAGGTCGAATTCTAAATGTTGCTACCTCTAAAAATATCTTCCGTCTTCACCCTAGCCTTTTTTTCTAATACCCATAGAATCTCTTATATATCAGATTGAATCATATGAGATTGAAGCTTTGATAGGTCAAAATTGGCAATTTCATTTGAGTTGACCTAAAACCTAGCTCAGTGCTTTATGTAAAATTAACACGTGCATAATAAGTATTCACTTAAATGAGTGAAGGAACATTTTGACAAAAATAAGCAATACAGTCCAACAATGAAGGAAGATAAGTCTAATTTAATACTTTCAGAATAAGGAGAATTGAAATTTTACTCCCCTAAATGTATGAAGTATTGTCAGTGTACATTCATATACACATACAGTAAGTGAAATTGCCCAAGGAAATCAGAAATCACTATGGCTGGAATTCAGAGAAGAATAAGCATAGCAAAAGTAGCAGAATTACCCATGTTTGCAGCTCATACTCACTTCATAAGGCTCAATGGAAACTGATAAGCTACATGTACCCAAATCTACTTTGAACTAATTGAATGCAAGGGACTCTTTAAGAACAAAGTGTTATTATTGCAACAATACTATTGAAAACATCATGTGGTAATTGGAAAATAAAGTCAGGAACTGCAATTTAACTTAAAAATTAAAGGAAATTCATTTAAGAGCTCTCTTGGCATTTCACTTCTTGTTGCTAAAAATCTACTTTTAAAAGCCAAATTAACCAGATTGTCCATTAACATTGATCACATTAGCTAGATAATTTCCAGGTCTCGATCTTACTTATGCTGTGTGAATGCAGCATAATGTGAAAGTGAAGACAATGTGTCTTTCTTTTTTTCTTTTTTTTGGGTGAGGAAGATTGTCGCTGAGCTAACATCTGTGCCAAACTTCCTCTATATTGTATGTGGGACACTGCCACAGCACAACTTGATGAATGGTGTGTAGGTCTGCACCTGGGCTCCAAACCTCTGAACCCTGGGCTGCCAAAGTGGAGTGCATGAACTTAACCACTCTGCCACCAGGCCAGCCCCTGGGGACAATGTATTTTGATGCCTAATGTACTGTTTTCACAAGAATCCTCTCTGCCATGTCCATTGTTAGTTAGAACTGCTTTGTATTACATAAGCATGGAAGTCCATTAACAAGGACTTCTCTGATGTCATAAAAACAATGTCTCCTCTTTGCCCTCTTGTGTAATGAAGGACAGAGTTCACAGATAAATATGAATGGGACTCCGCCAAGATTTCCTTAGCAGTACCTGTAATAAAGACGCTGAGCTGAAAGGAAAAATCCTCCTCCATTTGCTGAATTGGCTACTTCACTTCACAGAGCTGTCCTTACAGCTTTTTATCACCAGGGAAACAAAGAATGTACCTTGAGCTCAGTGCCAACCTTTGCAACTCTCCCTCTTAAAATGAGTACATTTTGTACCACCTGCAGAACAGGAATAATTAAGCAATAAGCTGAAAAACATGAATACAACTTGATACTTTTCTCAATGAACTGATATGTATCCAACTAGGAAATCAAGAATCTTGCTTTTTGACGGAATAATTTTTAAAAATATTTATGGCGATGTTTTCATTTTTGTGCAATGTTGTGGTTACTTTCCTTTTAATTTGCTTAGGATTGTATGGGTTTGGTTGTACTATTGGTGGAGAAACTCTAGCATCTGCTCTATTTCAAACCAGAAGAGCTCTCAGATGTATAGTTAATGGCCATCCAGGATGGTTGCAGTGTTGCGTAAGCTTATAAAGCATGTTTGCTGGGGAAAAGTCAAAACAAAAACACTGAATCAACGACCTGAGTTTGATTCACAGTTACTACCAATGAGGTGTATAATCTTGAGCAAGTCTTTAACCTATTTTTTTTAACCTTTTCTTCCTTTCTATAAAATTAAAATGAGACTATGCACTTCTTACTTTATTAAGATGCTGTAGGGATTAAAGTATATTTCATAAAAACTCTATGAGGTGCAATATAGCATGCATCCATAAGGTATTACTGTTGTTAATTTCTCTCACAGAAAGATAACAATGTAATGAGAACAAAGAATACTTTAGGAACCGTGAGTGCTATGCATCACTTAATAAAAGGTTGGCTTTATTTCCCCAAATACTTTCTTTTGCTGTTCTGCTACTATTATTCAGACCATTAAGGGAAAATGGTGCGCCCTGTGAACAGAATTATGTATGACCTATTCTGTAATGCAAGTGGGAGCTCTGTTCTCTGATTGCAGCATTGTAATCTCCCATTACAGCATGCATGGTAAATCATTCTGCAGGCAGAAGGCAGGTTGGATCCTCAGGTAATCTGTGAACAGTGACACTCTTTATAACAAGGCTACGCCACTCTGTCCTCCGTGTGATGATGGTGTCTCCAGCATACATGGTACTGCATTTCCACTAGACAGTTAGATGTAACGATCAATAAAAGAAGATCTATTTTTATTCTGTGGAGCAGCTTCTAAAAGGTGCACAATGAGTAAGATATACATTGAACAACATAGCAGACCAAGAAGCACAGATGATATCAATCAAACCAATGATAAAATAGTAATATCTTACACTTGTATGACACTTTTTTGGTAAAAAAACAAAACAGAAACAGAGCCTTCTCATGGATGATTTTATTTGATTTTCACAACAGCTTCATGCGGTAGGTAGGCAAATTACATTTACTGCCATTTTTACAGACAGTGAGAGGGGTTAAGTGACTTGTCCGAGCTCACAGAAATTTTATGATTCCTACTACAGCTCTCTTTCTAACATTTCTGATTATGCAAAAGGCAGACAAGAAACATTCCACCGATTATGTTGCTTTATTAAATTTTTGTTTCTCACCTTCTCCAATGGAGTTTGTGACTAGGTGGAGGTAATGTGAAAAGGGAAAGGAGAGACAAGAAGAAAACATAAAAACGGTATTCTTCAAACTGCACAAAATTCTAATGTATTGGGGCTGGCCTGGTGGTGTAGTGGTTAAGTTCACAGACTCTGCTTGGGCAGCCTGGGGTTTACCGGTTCAAATCCCAGGGGACAACCTACACACCACTCATCAAGCTATGCAGTGGTAGTGTCCCACATACAAAGCAGAGGAAGATTGGTGCGGACGTTAGCTCAGTGGCAATCTTTCTCACACAAAAAGAGGAAGATTGGTAACAGATGTTAACTCAGGGCCAATCTTCTTCACCAAAAAAAAAAAAAAAAAGTAATGTATTATGCTCATACATTTGGTTTTGAAATAGCCATCTAACAGCAGCATGTGGCATTCACTGGATTTTTTTCTGTAACTGAAATTAATTTGATTTTGATAATTTTACTGTAACCTTTGTGTAGGCACCTTAAGATGCTCTGAAATGAAAAGTATCAGTTGTTCATTTTTAATGATTTCCCAATAATCTGGATGCCTCCTGCCACATTGCCATACCTCCCTCCACATGTCACATACTCATACTGCTTTCCATGGCACTCCCACCAAATAAATAAATAAATAATGCATGTATGCATGCGTTAAGAATTTATAATTGGTCAGATAATTTTCTAGATTCTTTAGCAAATATTGTCTCCTTCCTGACTTGAAGAAACCGTAAGCTTTTCGACAGAGAAGGATCTCTTCAGTTAGGGGCCTGTACATTTTGAGAAATAGTGTTTGAAAGTGTTGAATGGAAGAAAACTCAATAAATGAGGATAATGTATAACTCTGGGGCTCCTAAAACTAGACGAGGGAGGTGGGAGTGTGACAGGTTTTTCATCAGTCTCTGCTCTTTTCGTATCTGGCATGGAATGGGTGCTTGGTAACTGTTTGCTGGTGGTTGGTTAGATGGGTGGATAAATTTAAAGTGACACACTCCAAGTGTAAACTTCCTGTAGAAATTATATCTTAAATATCTCTTGCACTTTTGAGCCCCAAATTGGCCCTGCAGGCCAATGTTGGGCAAAATCATAAAAAATTAAATTCTTTTTCACTTGACCTCTTACTCATCTTCTTGGCTCTTTGATTCACACAAAAGCGTTGAAGAACATGGTAGCATTTATTAATTACAGTGCAATTTTACATAACATCCTTATAATATATGTACGGCAGACATTATAATCAATACCCCTTCAAAGATTGAGAAACTGATGCTCAGAGAAAGGAGTGCAGCCAGGAATTTGGTCCAAGTTATCTGAATACAGACATGTCCTGTATCTTTCCTATCAGACTTTTCTCTGCTATCTCTTAGAATCTAGCTGTCAGCTACCTATCAATTATTCCACCAGTATTTATATGATAACTAATGATAGTGCTTAGACAATGCTTCCTAGGACACTTAAAGTCTGGAAAATGGCAGTTTTTTTAAAAACCTTCAGGATCCAAAGGAACGAAATTATAAAGGTCAAAGGATAAATTGGCAGGGTTCATGTGTTTGGTCAGGAAACCCCACTCAATGCTTCCTTGAAGTCACATTTTCAAAAGTCCTCTGTTGATTAATGTATGTATTCACACACATGGGAAGGATGGGAAGCAAAACAAAATTTTATTTATCTGTTAATGTCACATGCAGGTTCTAATCCTGACCCTACAAAGACATCCTTCATAATGTTCTCAATGACACACTTAATTTCAGAGTCTTAATACAACAAAATTACACTTCTTCAGTTAATTTCTTTGCTTGTTTGTAAGTGAATTCCAATTGGAATTAAGTTTTTGCCTGGAAAACATGATCTATTCCAAATTTCAGCATTTTCTGTGTCTTTTAAGCACTGTCCATAAAGGCCTCTGGGAAAAGGTTTAAATTTATTTTTGATTATTTTGTTTCTTGCCCACTAGCCCCTTGCCTCCCTTTCATTTTTCTTTATCTCAATCAAGGCCATCCTGATTTTAAACTTGAATTTGGATTCTGAAATCCTCAGGCAACACTAAGTGTTGTCCTAGTTAATAAACAATAGTTATTTAGTGCAAAATTTGTCTGTACCTTAACAAAAAGGGAAAGGGTAAGAAATTGGCAAAGATTTGAATAGTGTGCTTCAACCAGCAATATGAGACATGTTTAAAGATAATTTTCTAGGTTTGCACTCATATATTACTATACTGCAAATATAATTTTTAATATTTTAATAGCTATATTTGAATATAATTGGTGTTCTTTGCAATCCTGTGTGTTTTACTTTATGCATTTAAATATATTTTTCTGATTAGCAGTCCGTCTCATGCTGCTAAAGAGTCCATGGCACAAAATAGGTTAATAACTCTTGCTCCACATGCTGGGATACTAGAGGTCAAACAAAAGACAAAGCTCCAAACACTCATTTACAGAAGTTTAGTGACATCAACACAAAAGGGCCTACTTGTTGTGGTGGCGAAATAAAATTAATTTAAAATAGATAGAGAAGAGATATAATGAAGAGAGATAATGGATGTAAACTTAGTTTGTAAAGTGTAAAATGGTTATGTAAATAATGATGTTACTGTTATCACAAGCAACAATATTAGTGTAAATAATAATATTTACTACCTCTTGAAAATTATTCCTTTTGCCAAGCTTTATGGAGTTTCTAGGATTCCACTCCAGTGGAAAGAAAATTTTAAATTTTATTTAATCTTCATTCAGAAGATAAACTGAATTATAAACTACCTATGTCCTCCTTCCGTATATAAAGCTTTTATTTCCCACCCCCCCCCAAAAGAAAAGGATTTGTATATCTTAAGTATGGTAATTTCTCTGTTTCAAATTTTGTGCTGCATATTCTGGTCCCTAGGAATAACTGAAGATTCTGGAAAAATATCATGTAATAATATCTTTTTAATTTATAAAATGAGATTTTTTGAAATATGTATCTTCCTGTTTCTACAGTTTTCTCCTCTGTACAAAGATTTTACATTTTGCAGCCACAGAACTTGATTTTTTTCTATCTTCATTCCAAAATATCTTATGAAATGAGGCATAAATATCACCCTAGACAAGAGACATTTCATGGAGGAAATGGAAGAGGGAGTTGAGGAACTCTCTAAATTGATCTACAAATTCAATGCAATCTATCAGAATTCTACCTGGCTTCTTTGCAGAAATTGACAAGCTCATATTAAAATTCATATGAAATTCAAGGGCCCCAGAATAGCCAAAACAATCTTGAAAAAGAAGAACAAAGTAGGAGGGCTAGCAATTCCCGATTTCAAAACTTAGTACAAAGCAATAATCAAGACGGTGTGCATTGGCATAAGTATAGAAATAAAGATCAATGGGATAGAACTAAGTTAGCCCAGAAATAAGCCTATCTATGACCAACTGATTTTCAACAAAGACTATTCAATGGGGAAAGAATCGTCTTTCCAACAAATGGTGCAGAGACACCTGGATGCAAAAGAATGAAGTGCGACCCTTACCTTACACTACATAAAAAAATTCACTCAAAATGGGTCAAAGACATAAGTGTAAGAGCCAAAACCACAAAACTCTTAGAAGAAAGATAGATGTTAAGTGTAAATTTTCATGACCTTGGTTTTGGTAATGGATTCTTAGATATGACAAAAAAGCACAAGCAACAAAAAAGAAAAAATAGCTAATTGGTCTTTATCAAAATTAAACTTTTCTGCCTCAAATAACCTCATCAAGGAAGTGAAAAGACAACCTACAGAATGAGAGAAAATATTTTCAAATCATATCTGATAAGGGACTCATATCTAGAACATAAAAAGAAGCCTTATAACTCAATAATAAAAAGAGAATGCAGATAAAAAATGAGCCTGGGTGTGGAGGACTGAAAACAGAAGAAGTGGTTGAAGGATTGCATAAAAAACGATGGGCTTCCAAAACCCAAATTCCTTTGTTCCCCACCTCAGCAGAAGGCTCTCACTTTCGTGAGAAAGAGCAGAAGGCTCTGAATATGAAACTCCAGGTATAACTGAAGGCAAGAATAAGGCTCTGAAATGGAAAACAGAAGTTTTCAGGGAAATCTTGTATTTCTACCAGAATATTGCCAATCAGGTTTATACCCCCAAGCAGGAAATTGGGAGATTTCTCCCTGGAAGAACTGACCAGCCCAAGAGAAAATTTGAGGTATGCTCTCAAAACACAGTCAAGTTTTTGCTTAATCACCCTAAGTGGCCCATTAGTCAGCAAGCCTTTCCCCTCACACAGAACTTCTAATCATCAATCAGCTTTTTAGTAACATGCTCCTGAATACATAAATGCAGGATCATCAGATAGATTAGGGAAATCTCAACTAAGAAGAATTATATACAAAAACACTTCACACTTATACTACACATCTGTACACAAAAACCCAACTATAAGCAATATTCTTAGCTAAGAGAAAATATTAACCCATGAAATAAGAATAAGATACTATAAAAAGGAACCCTCAATAAATAAAAAAGAAGCCATGGAAATTCCAAAAAGATGGAGAGAACAGAAAGTTTTAAAAATTCAATAAAAGTGTTGGAGGATAAAGATGAGGATGTCTCTGAGAAAGCTGAAGTAGAAGATAAAGGGGTAGAAAACAGAGAGAAAGGAAAACTATAGGATCAGTTCACAAGATCCAAACTTGAATTACTAGGAAATCCATGAAAGAACAGAGAAAAAGGAAAAGAAGGCACTATCAAAGAAGTAATAGGATAAAATTTCCAAAAGCGAAGGTCATGATTTAGCAGATTGAAAAGACTCATCCTGCATAATGGATGAAAAAATCCATATTTAGGCACATTATCATGAAACTTTTGAACACTGTAGTTAAAGAGAATATTCTGCAAACTATCAGAGAGAAAACCAAGAATGAAGAAAACTTGATACCAAGGAAACAATAAAATTACAGACAGGAGAGAGATGAAGGAAAATTTCACGACAACAGTTGTGCAGATGGAAGGGGAAGAGACGAGGCTTCACTGGGACATTGCCAAGAAAGAAAAACGGACTTACAGAGTAGCTGATATGTTAGCCATATTTAGCAGAGTTTTAAAGTTCTGTGAGAAAATTTGTGGCTGAATTAATAATAGGTGCATATAAAAGTAAGGAAATTTTTTAAAAAACAATTATTAACCTTAGGGAAACAAAACAAAGAAAGGAAATACAGTCACTCTACAGCATGTAGTTCAACTATTACAATATTTACATATATTTTAAAATGTAAATATAGAACAATGATCTAACCAAAACTATGACATAACCAAAGTAGAAGAAGGGGAAAACGAAGAGGGAGAACACATTGCAGCTATTGACAATAGCCAAAATGTGGAAACAACCTAAGTGTCTATTGACAGATGAATGGATAAAGAAATGTGTTGGGGCTGGCCCGATGGTATACTGGTTAAGTTTGTGCACTCTGCTTGAGTGGCCCAGGGTGCACAGATTTGGATGCAGGGTGTAGAACTACACGCTGCTCATCAAGCCATGCTGTGGTGGCGTCCCATATATAAAATAGAAGATTGGCACAGATGTTAGCTCAGGGCCAGTCTTCACACACACACACACACACACACACACACAAAGAAAATGTGGTATATACATATGTATATATATGTATATGTATATACAATGAAATATTATTCAGCCGTAAAAAGAGAAAGAGGTCCTGCCATTTGCAGCAACATTGATGAACCTGGTGGACATTATGCTTAGTGAAAGAAGCCTGTCACAGAAGGACAAATACTGCAAGATCTCATTTATACAAAGTATCTAAAATAGTCAAACTCGTAGAAGCAGAGAGTGAATGGTGGTTGACAGGATCTAGGAGAAGGGGGAAATGGGGAGTTGTTCAACAAATATAAGGTTTGTGGGGCCGGCCCCATGGCCAAGTGATTAAGTTCGCATGCTCCACTTCAGTGGCCCAGGGTTCCTGGGTTCGGATCCTGGGTGCAGACCTACGCACTGCTCATCAGGCTGTGCTGCGGCATCCCACATTGAAGAACTAGAATGACTTACAGCTAGGATAGGCAACTATGTACTGGGGCTTTGAGTAGGAACAGAAAAAAAGAGGAAGGTTGGCAACAGATATTAGTTCCGGGCTAATCTGAAAACAAAAATAAATACAAGGTTTCAGTCATGCAAGATGAATAAGTTCTAGAGATCCGCTGCACAGCATTGTGCTTATAGTTAACATGACTGTACATTACTGTGTTCTACACTTAAACATTTGTTAGGAGAGTAGATCTCATGTTATGTGTTCTTACCACGACAGTAAAAAAGATTGACTTGGAAAATAAGATAATTATTAAGAATGGAGTCAAATGGTTTCCATTATAGAAGATAGACCAGTAATCCAAATGACTGGCCTCAATAGCTTTGGTAAATAGAGAAGTCTGAGTCTGCTTCTGCTTGTGCATTAGCATTCAAGTTATCTCAAAGATGGGCTGAGGAGGCTTTGGGCAGACCAGCATCCCATGAATAGAAATTCCAGAAGACAGGAACCATAGACAGAATGAAAAGAGTTTGATTAGGATGCTTTTTACAAATGTGAAACTGTCACATTTTGCTATGAGTCAACAAATAAATTTAAAAAAGAAAAAGAAAGAAAGAGAAGAGAGGACAGTAAAAGAGGAAAGTCATCATCTTCCTTATCAGGAAGTCAGTGTATAAGTCTAAAACTGAAAAATACAAAGTAGCAGTGTAGGAGTGCTGTTTTATAAACATGATATATTATGAGTGGGTGGAGGAATAAAGTTGAGTAGCCATTTATGGAAAGATTTTTCTTTAGCAGGAGAAATAAAGAATGACTTCATAGAGGAGAGGTCTTTATCAAATTTCTTTTGGTTGCAAGAAACAGAATCTCACCTGACCTGCCAAAGCAAAAAAGAAAGAAAGAAAGAAAAGGGAGCGGCGGGGGGGGGGGGGGTGGTTTACTATAAAGATACAAGGGTAGTTCCTGGAACTTAAGTATGGAAAGTACAGCTAATGCCTAGTGAGGGACTGGAACTGGGAATCTCGTGCCAAATGGAACAAGGGTTACTATATCTACCCCTTCAGAATCACAAGGTCTATGATCTTTGCTTTTCCTTTTTCATCTACCTTTACTACTATTTATAGAATGGCTTTCTCTACTTCTGAGCATGGTTCCTACAGAATGACATTCTCAGCCCCAAAGCCTACATCATCTAGGTCCAAGGGGGATCATCAGAAACTCACTAAAACTTCTGAATCCCAGTTCCAAATAACCAGAAGAGAGGATCTGAGTATCTCAACTTTGATCAGGTATCAATTCTGGCCATATTAGCAACTGTAAAGGTAGAGGGGTCGTTTATAACAAATAAAGCAGCAGAAGCCTCTACTGTGGCCAGAGAGTGAAAGGAACTCAAAGAAGGAGGGGTGTAGGGTAGGCAGAAATCCTGACAGGTGTCCATCATATATTTTCATGATAGGTATGTTTTGGGCAAAAGAGATATTGGTAAAGAATTCCAAGCAGAGGACAGAACTGAAGCAAAGCAAGCAAGTGCAGGTCCTGCGTGGATGCCAATATATGATTCTGTTTAGCTAGCAGGGATAATGCAGGAATGCAATGCAAAACAAGGTTGGAAACACAGATTCTATGACCTTCAGACCTAATCCCACTCTTCATCTTTGCCTCCTGGCTGAAATATCCAGGGTTCTGTTTGTCCTTTGCTGATGGTTGCTGTGTTTCGTAATGTTGGATTGCTTAGAGGATTTGAAAACCAACCTGTTCAGGCCTGTCTGCAAAAGCTTATAGAGGTAAAGGAGTGAAAGGTTTGTATGAGCATCCTGCCTAACACTGTACAAGGGAACATTTAATATCCTAAATCCTCAATTAAAATGGTTTCATAATTATTTTTCCTAGTGAAATTTTAACTAAATTTATACTTAAGAAGCATTTAAAGTACTTTCGAGAGAAAAGGTGATTTTTCAAGCGTCCAGTATAACATCAAATCCTGAATGCCATCACTTGACAGAGGAAATGATTTTATAAGAGAATAGAAAAATTTCCTAGAAAAATACCAAAGTAAAAAACAAACCAAGCTTCTTTGACAGAAGAAATAAAATGGACAAACATCTCTGAAGATAAATTTTTGAAAATGTGAGAAGACACTAATCAGCAAGATTAGGAATAAAACAATCAACGATGCTTCAAAGATTAAAAAGGTAACAAGTAGGTATTATGAACAACTTTACATGATGCATTTGAAAACTCAAATGAAATGGATAAACCTCTAGAAAAAAATATGACGTCAAAATTTATTTAGGAAGAAATGGAAAATTTAAAGTCATATAACCATAAGGGAAATTGAATCAGAAGTTAAGAATTTTTTTCAGACACTACTTTTTACAGACAGTGTTGCCAGCAATTTCCAACAAATAGTCAAGGAAAAAATAAGTCTTCAAACATTCAAGGAAAAATAACTCCAATCTCACACAGCTATCTCAGTGTATAGAAAGTGGGAATATTACTAGCTAGCTTTACTAGGCTAGTGTAACTTTGATACAAAACCCAGTGAAACATGAGAACAAAATTGCAGATCAATCTTGCTCATGAACACAGACACAAAATTAGAAACTTAAGAAACAGAATCCAGAAGTTTGTGTGTGTGTGTATGTATGTTTTAAGATAATGCATCATTTGGTTGACCCCAGCAGTGCAAGTCTGATTTTATGTAAGAAATAAATTAACATATATCACCATATTGACTGACAAAAGGAGAAATTGTATAATCATCTCAATAGAAATAGAAAGAGCAATTGATAAAATTCCACATCCTTTTCTAAATTAAAAGAAAATAAATTAGAAATAAAAGAGGCCTTCCTTAAATTGAGAAAGGGTAGCTACAGAAAGCCTACATCCAGCATTATATTTAACAGTAAAATATTTAAAGCATTCCTTTTGAGGTTATGAACAAGACAAGTGTATCTGCTACCACCATGTGTGTAATATTGTACTGGAAGGCTTAGCCAGTAATCAAGCAGGAAAAAGTAATAAACGGTATGAGGATTGGAAAGAAAGCTGTCATTACATATCATCACACATCATTACTTGTGGATGTAAACTTTATGTGGGAAATCCAAAAGGAGCTACAAATAAATTATTAAAATTAATAAGGTAATTTAGCATAGTTGTAGGATATAAACCTCAATATACAAAAATAAATTTCAACAAACATAAAATGAAGTTTAAAAAATATATTTACAATAACATCAAACTTATAAAATGTATAGGAATAAATATAAGAAAATTGTTCAAGATCGTCATGAAAAAAATTATAAAACTTTATTGAAAGACAAAGAAAACCTACATAAACATATGTATACACATCGTATACATGGATAAGAAGACTTGACATCATAGAAACACCAATCCTTCCCAAACTGACCTGTAATTTCAATGTTTTTCCCATCAAAATCCCAGTAGGTATTTTGTGGCACTTGACAAGCTGATTTAAAAATGTATATGGAAGAGCAAGGGCCCAAGAAGAAGAAAAAGAAAAAGGAGTGCTTACTTTATCACATAGAATTATTATAATGCTCTAATAGTTAAGACCAAGGGGCTCTATCATGGGATAGTCAAATGAAACACAACAGAAAGTCCAAAAAGTGATCCACTCAAATGTGGATCTTTGATATATGACCAAAGGTATGTAGAGGTCATTGGAGAAAGAATGTTCTTTGCAATAAATTATCCTGGCACACTTGAGTATCCACGGGTGAAAATATAAAATCATATCCCTACCATACACTATGTTTAAAAACCAATCCATTAAATTAAGTTTTAGATGAGAAAGGCAAAGCTAACAACATAGAATATTCTTTTGATCTCCATATAGGGAAGGATTTCTTAAAATACAAAAACCATAAAGGAAAAGTTAAATTCTATGATTTAATTCAAAAGACATAAAAATAGTTAAAAGAAAATACACAAGCTATGAGAAGAGATTTTTAACACACAAAACTGAAAAAGATTAATATCCAAAATATGTTTAAAAATCAAACAAAAATAAAAACATTTCCTGCAAATGAATTAAAAGAGAGAAAACAATTCGACAAAAAGGGGCAAAATCTTGAATGAGAATTTCACAGATGAATAATCATAAGTGGACATAAACACAGGAAAAGATGCTCAACTTTATTAGAAATGCTGAAATGTAAATTCAAAATATAATGAGATAATATCACACCCCAAATGGAAGATAAAGTCTGGCAACATTACATGCTGGTGAGGATGTGGGAAAAGGATGGATTTTATACCGCTGACATGAGTATCAATACCCCATGACCCAGGAATTCCACTCCTGGAAATCCACGTGCATATGCAGCAAGAGAAATACCCGAGAAAGTATATAGTAGCACTATTTATTATCTCAACAAATTCTAAATGACCCAAATGCCCATCAACAATAGGACCAACAAATAAGTTGTGTGTTACTGCCATGGATTACTGTGCACTAGTAAAATTTAACAGATTTCAGCTACACAAAACAACATGAATTTTAAAAAATTTTATTAAAAATATATATGGTATGATCCGTTTCATATAAAGCTAATATGTTGTTGAGCGATTCAAGGAAAAGGTAATGCTATTATAGGAAGAAATGAAATTATAAACACAAAATGCTGGAGCATAGTTATCTGAGACAGAAAATGGAATGAGGTAAGAAAGGGACACACAAGAAACTTTAATATTGTTGGTCATGTCCTGTTTCTGGACTGGACAGTGGATAAGTGAATGTTCATTGTATTTATCCCTTACATCTTACACATGTTCCATAAATATTTTTGCATGGGTCTCAGTTTTTAAATTCTTAAAAGTTGTTTAAGTATCTCAAGCATAATAACAACTTTTCAACACTCTGCATTAGCACAATCTGAGAGAGTCTGTGCTCTGGTCAAAGGATCCAATCAGCTGAATCCTATGGGAGCAAAATCCCAAATGCAGAAATGAATGCATCAGACCACTGTAGCCTGTCACACCCAGTCACCTCATCTCACTTCTCTTGTTCCAATTCTTCTTTTGCCAACCCATCTCCCAATTATAAATTTTACATCCCACATCAATTTGCCCACAGGGAGAGCGGGTACCGATCAACAAACATGAGTCACCAGAGAGCTTGATAGCTCCATTCCTCACTGTAATTTAAAGCTGGCATTCTGGCTGATATTTTAAATTCTATAAGCATCCTCAGGGACAATCTATGCCTGCTGAAGAGAAGAAGGAAAGATGAATCATTCCAAGGACAAGTGGAAGGGGAAGCTGAGAAGGAGGCAGAAGGGGAGAAAGCCATAAATCAGATACAATAACAAGAGACTTTATTATAGGGCACTTAAACTGGTTGCATGCGGAAACATGAGTGTTTACAAAGCAAATACACAACTTATAAAGTAGTGCCATCACAGAAGACAGTATCCTGTAGTGGAAAGAACAAAGTTTTCAGAGTCAAATTTGGCTTGTGTACTGGCTTCCTCAATCCTGAGCTCTGTAAGTCTCAGTATATTTATCTGTAAATGAAGATAATAATACTGGTGACGAATAAAGATAATATACTGCAGCTCTTCTCAAAGGAAGGCAATTTGGTAACATAGAGGGGCTTGGGTTTTGATGCCAGACTCCAGCCTGATTCTGGCTCCACTACCTTCTAGTTTTATAGTCTCCAAGACTCATTTTTCTCATCTATAAAATAGGGTAATGAGACCTACCTTGGGGATGTCATGAGACTTAGAGATAATGAGCCCAGTATTGACACTTGCAAAGTGTTCAACAAAGCTTACATAATATTATTGTTACTGGATGTTGATTTGTTATTAAAAAAGCAAGATCAGACATGGCTAGGACATGGAAGTGGAGAGACTCTGGGGACAAGGAGAAGGTGTAGTTACACTGATAGGCCATCAGCATGAGCTGAGGCAGGAGGGCAAAGAGAAGAAATAGTAGTCAATAGCTACATGGGGCTGGCTATGGTAAACTAAGGAGGAAGCACCAAGCAGGAAGGAAACTGGCCTTAGGTTGGTCTGATCATGGCATCAGTGATTCAGATATGGGGCTTCTACTCAAAGACAAATATCTATTCACTGGAAAGGAGACTGGAAAGGAGTCCCGCCAGTCAGTCCCAGAGGAACGTGGGTAGCAGATGGGTAATCGAGATAAGGATTCTGACCCAGATGTAGTTGACAGACATAAGATGGGGAATTAGGTGGTGGAACTGTGGCATAAGTCACAGTATTAATCACATATTCAAAGCAAGAGTCCACAAGATCACAGCAAGGCTGACAGATGCAGAGCTGGCTTTGGCTTCTTAAATATTCTAACCAGGCTAAAGTAATCATTCTCTCCTCTGAGAAAGGAATGTTCAGGAGCTCTAGGGTGTAGTGTCTGGGGAACTCATCGTGGCAAGGGGATAGAATATTACTTAACCTGGGGCTATATTACACAGAACAGAGGGAAAGTTCTGTGAAGCAAGATGCTGGACAAAAGCTAGATGCTGGCCAGCCACATCATCCAGAACAAGGCCAGGCAGAGTCCTAGTCATCAGGATGGAAGGCAGGCTTGAAACCTGGAGTAACCTGTGCTAGCAAAAGTTTCTACAGATGGCATTTTATATGATGTGTGAGGGCTTGAGAAATAACATGTGGATGGGAACAATCAAAGGCACAGAATTTGCTTGACACAACTGTGCAGGTGTCTACACGTCTCAGTTGCAAAGGTGAGGGGGTTTTATCTGTAAGGAGCCAAGCACATCCCATTTTCAGAATGGCTGAGATTGGCAAAAAGGGCCTACTGTGGAGCTGATGCCCATCGCATGACCCAATCCCAAACCCACGCTTCTTAGCTTGAGCCATCTCTGCTAGTTCTTAGGAATGACAGAGCAAAATGCTCCTCACAAAGATATCTGCCCCTGAGTTCCTGGCTATGCTGGATGCAAACTTGGTGTTTGAAGAATAAAAATCAATTTCCTGAGAGAACTCTATAGAAGAGTGTGTCATTTCAAAGTACTATGAAGAGTTCTATAAATATAGTTGACTTGGAAAATTACTTTGAAGGGAATACAATTGTATTTCTTGAATGGGAAGCTAATCTAGTTTCAGAATAACTTTTTCAAGACAATTTTTCTTCCTAGTTGCCCTCTCACTGAGGACTGGAGAAGTGTTCTAATACAGTAGATACTTGCTTGCAGCTGCCTAGGTTTACTTTATAGCTAAAATTAATTTCAGCACATGCATTATGGTTTGGGCTGCGGAGTGTCACTTGGCTTAAACATGATTCCCTACTCAGGGCACCAAAGAGTGCTTTGATTTTATGTTTGGTAGGACAGGTAGTTCCTTCCTCTGTTACTAATAATCTCTTTTATTAATCATCAGCTTTGCCAAAAAAATTGCCTGGATGCTTTTGAGCATTAATGACAAAAGTCTGCTTTTTCCAAATGCCCTCCAACTTGAGAAGAAATAAATCCCCACAAATTCTACCTCCCACACCAGGGGGGTTTATTCCATCTGAAGTTAGAGCGAAAAGCAGACTTAGGGAAATAACTGGACTTTCTAATCCCAATGTAAAAGGTTTAATGTCTTAGTTCACAACTCAAGAATTTTAATTAATAATAATACTGTTCTCTGGTTCTTCTATTCACCCTTTTACTTGGTTAAATATCAATTTATTAATTCTAGTAAATATTTATTATTTGTTTATTCTAAAATGTCTACTATTTCACTGCACATGACATCTCTAAAAATACAAGATTCATCAGTGAAGACATCACAATTGTCATTTCTGGTGCTTGGTTCTCTTCAGTACTCTAGGGGGAAAAGTCCTTATGCCTTTCCTCTGTTCTGGCTTGGAGAGGAATTTAAATATTCCTCCATTAAAAAGTCTGTTTCTACCAGCCTCAGCCTCTGTGGCCATCCAAACTGCTGACCTTTCTCTGGAATGTCAGCTCTTTAACTGGAACTCCTTAAGTTTCCAACTTAAACTAGCTTCAAGCCTATTTTGGGGAATTGGACTTTTGTTTACATACGAGGAAAATAAAATTGCTTTTTTTTTTTTTAAGTAGACATGCTGGAGCTGTGTTCTGAATGAGGAGCAGGACTTATCACTTTTATTTGGGAAGATTTGTTTCTGGGTCTTATTGTGATTCTGTTAGAGAACCACCCGTGGGCATGTCTGGAAGAAAGAACTTGAGAAAAAGCAGGAGCTAAATTGTGTTGCTTAATAAAGTTACAGGGATTCTTGGCTTGTTCCCTGGCAGCTAGAGGAGAATAAAGTATTAAGGACCCCAGGAAATGTGAGGAAGTGGGAAGACGGGAAATTGCAGACCCCAGCAACCTGAGGCATTAGCATCTGAAGAGAAAGATGGCCCCTAATGGATTCCTGTGTGTATGGATTGGCCAAGTTCTTCAGAAATATTGAAATCAGCCATCCAATTAGCTTCTTCACCTCTGCTATGATCCCTCTATTATCCCCAAATCTTTATTAAAATCCGGTGACAATAGCTGCTTTGTGGTATATTTACCTTGGGAATGAAGGAGAGGGTAGCTTATGCACATTTGGGACAAAGATGAAGAAAGGAGAGAGCAGGCAGCAAGAGTGATGAAAAACATGTATGGGTGACTGAGGCAAGGCCGGGAGTTCTGAGGGACAGATGACAAATGGCAACCAGAAGAATGTACACTTCTCCCATTCCAGGAGCCCTACAAGCATTAGAGAAGGAGCTGACCTTCCTAAAGCTGCATGGCATGGGGAAGGAGCTGAAGCAAGACATGTTCCCAGAACACTAGAAGACTCAGACACCTATCAATTACGTATAACATACAAACTTCTTTTTTTCTCTTTAAAAAGTCAATATCATTTCACCTTATAATGACATTTATGTGGAAAAAAGCTCATTGCCATATTCTTATGGTCTACTCTCTTCAGTCCAAAGCAAACAAATCCAAAGGAACTGGTTGTTCTCTGACAATCCAACTAACAGAAGACTTGTTTTGTTAGGCTAGGACAAAAGACCCTTGTTCTATTTTATGTCTTATAGTGGTATTCAAACATTCCTGTGAGGAGAGCATTTGCAGCTAAGTCACGTTGGTTTCTGGCTGCTCCACTAACCACAATCCTCCTCAACTTCATTGCTTTCAAAGAAGCAATGGAAGCAAGGAGACAAAGTTATGACTCTCTATAGACAGATGACATAAAACGAGGATGAACCTCGCAGACACTGGGTTCTTTGCTGATAAGTCCAGAATCAGCTCCTGGATTCATCTCAAAACCAGACTCCTGGCAGCCACTAGGGGTCAGTTGGAACTGGCATGTGAGATGTAATGGACACCTCTGTGCCCTGTCTCTTCCTCTTAGCTCACCTTTCACTACAGACATTGCTGCCGCCAGTGCCTCTGCTTGCAGGTGCATCCTGATAACACTTCAGATTAACTTCACCACTTGTCTCTTGCTTTCTGAGGTAGGGCTTTTCTGTCACTCTCTTGAAGGACCCTTTGGGAATCTGTCACACTCCCTCACATGTGCAGCCTGGAAGCACAAGAGAGCTTGTGCCTTTAGGGCAACTCTTGACCAATGGGGGATGGGAGCCAGTGGATAAGAACTAACTGCCCTCTTTTCCATCCCCCGGGTGGCCCACTCTGAGGCACAGTCTACACTGCTTGTCAGAGAATCCCAGTTGCCTACAGCAGTGACCAACTCAAGAATGCACCCTGGTGTCAATTTTCCCTCTTGCCCTCCTTCTCTCTCCACTGTCTTCTGCTCCTTATTCTTGGGACTGCTTCCCAAAATGAAATACCTGCATGCAAGCTCTTTGAGGGGAAAACCAGGCCTAGTAAACTATACCACAACTAGTGAAATGAGTCAGTTTTATAAATAAAATAATTTGATTTTTACGTTGTTATGATTCTTTTATAGTCTCTCCCTCAAGAAATCCAGAAAGGATTTAAACATATGGCATGACAAATTGTCCTTTACACCTCTTCATTGCATGACATAAAATATTGTCATGTAGATTAATTTAATCTCTAATTATTTCATGTTTGCATTTTAAAAATAATCTATAGATGTTTGAAATATTTGCACTTAGTTTTATTACTGACAATTTAAAGTAAACAGAACTTTCCATGTATCTTTTAATTTTACTTTAGAGCTACCTTTATATTTATTCCTATTTAGTATATTGACTTATTTTTACACTTGGCACTTATTTTTGTGAGTTATATGAGATAGTTTTGATAGAACCTGATGTCAGATTTACCGACATTGTCCCTGCCCTCTTGGAAATTCTGGCTGTTAATGAGTGTCCTGTCCTCCTTACGCTTTAAAACAAAAAGGAGGGATCTGAGGTGCCTCAGGACAATCAAGACTTGAGGTTTGTTCTCTGATGTTGCTGCCTGGTTTCTAGAAGTTCATGGAAATGGGAGTTAGAGGGTCAAAAGTAAGTAATTATGATATACCTCAGTGGACAGTTGTGATGAGGGCAAGGCAAATAGGTAGCAAATATCTACAACACTCCAATTCCAAGTCTTATGATTAGAATAATGCCCCTCCATCTGGCCGGTGAAGGCGAGTTTCTTCTGTTTGATCACTCCACCTTTGTTCAGTCTCATGTTCATCATTTAGCAGCTATCTGCATCCCCGTTTCATTACGGCACTGAGAAGGATATATTTTCACTGTGGTGCTGGGTACCACCTGCCCGGGAAGCTGGCATCACAATCTTCCACCTAGTTAGGAGTGTCTGAGAATGGAGACAGGGTGTGAAGTGGTCTTTTGTTTCTCGGGGCCATGGGAGAATCAGCTTTTATCATCTTTAACTATTTGTCTTATCTTTGAAGGAATGAACATCCAAGTGACTGGAGAGTAGTCTTGAGTAGCATAAATAAAGGATGAAGTCCTCATTTGTTTCTCTTGACCTAATAACCTATTCACTTTTTAATACGCTCTTAAGAATTTCACCTCTTTATAGCTTATTGTCTTATTCTTTTGTAATGTAAAATAATCTTTACACCATTTCAAAGGCAAAGGGAGAAGCCCCTTTAGGAAGTTAGCTTGTGATAACTTGTGGTAAGTTATCTCTTGACTTTATGAGTGAGGTAGGAGAGCACAGGGATGAAGCAGACGTTCTCTGGTTCCATTCTGAGAAAGGCTGCTCAGAACCAAGGAACAGTGATGATTACAGGATTGAAGCGGTGAAAAGCAGGCGAAGGTAACTTCTAAAGTGAAGTAATTAGTAATTAATGGTCTTAGGAAACAGACAAATTCTGATAAGATTACTGAGTCTTGAGGCAGCCCGGAATGAGAAAAACGAAAGCGTTTCCATAGAAAGGAAAGCATATACACATATATATATGCAAGTGAAGCTTACAGCAGTTTCTCAGTAATAAGTGAAATATTAAGTGAAATAACTGATATTTGGCTTATTCATAGCCTTTAATCTAAATTGCACTATTGGAATTTTTCTTCAATACCATCTAAAAAGCTATATAAATAAAAAGATACTTGCACCATTATTTATAATAGTGAAAAGTTCGAAACCATCTGAATAACACATCACACATTTATTGGTTAAACATATTATAACACATCAATTCAATGGAATATTTTGCAGCCATAAAAGTAAAGATTATGAAGACTATATACCAACACCATGGAAAACATTTCTGATACCTTTATTAGAAGGCAAGGTTTCTCAACCTCAGCACTGTTGACATTTCAGGCCAGATCACTGTTAAGGGGGTGGAGGACTGTCCTGCGTTGGTCTCTACCCACTAGATGGCTCAGCTGTGGCAACCAAAAATGTCTTCAGACACTGCTGAAAGTGCCAGGCTGTGCGTGGGGGTGGGGAAAACGTTCCTGGTTGAGAACTTCTGTTAAAGGGGAAAATCAAACTACAAAATTGCTTCTATATTATGATGACATCTAAGAGAAATGAAGTATGCACCGAGATCAGAACAAAGAGTAAACACAAAAATCACAACATTTATTTATCAGGTGGTGGTATTCTGAATAAAAATTCAGAATATAAATTCTGATTAGGAATATAAATTCTCAATAAATAAAAATTTGTAGAGAAAAATACCAGAATTGGAGTAACAGAATATTACAATTGTATTATTTTTGTAATAAAATGAATGGTTTGGTTAAGAGCATATTTTAGTAATTTGTTTTCTTTAGTCCTAGTAAAGCCTACCCATTGGATTTCAGTCACCTAGAACAAATTCCATGATTTACCTTCCAGCAGGTTCCCAGTCTCAGAGTTATGATACGGAAACATGGTTAGCTTTGTACCTCTTGTCTTTCTCAGTGATGGAAGGTCTGTGTTTTCATTTGTTAGGGCTGCCGTAACAAAGCACCATGGACTGGGTGGCTTAAACAACAAAAATTTATTGTCTCCCAGTTCTGGAGGCTAGAAGTTCAAAACTAAGACGTTGGCAGAGTTGGTTCCTTCTGAGGGCTGTGAGGGAGGGATCTGTCCCAGACACCTCTCCCTGGTTTGTAGATGACCATTTTCATGTTCCCACGGCCTTCTCCTTATATCTTCACATTGTCTTACCTCCGTCTTCTAATTTTCCCTTTTTATAAGGAGACCAGTCATATTGAATTAGGGTCCACACTAACGATCTCATTTTAACTTGATTACCCCTGTCAAGACCCCATCTTCAAATAAGGTCACATTCTGAGGTCATGAGGAGTTAGGACTTTAACGCATGAATTTGAGGTGGGGGGGGGGCACAATTCAACACATAACAGTCAGATCCTCAAGATGAGCAAGACGAGCTCTTTCTAACTGCACACAAAGCCCTGGAAATTTTGATATGCTCCTCACAGATTTCTTACAAATGGACAGGTGCCCTCTCTTGCTTCCCCTCCCTGCCCCATTCCCTAAGGGAGTGTCTTGCTTTAGGAAGCCACTGTTACTGATGAGACTGTGTGATATCTTTCAGGGGGTGTTGGACAAAGCCAGAAACCACTGGTTTTGGGTAATGTTTTAATAACCTAGATAATAAATATTTTAATATGCCAGTAAAGTGAGCTTTTGTTCCACATATCAACTACATGTAGATGAAAGGTTGAAAATAATATTCCTGTTATGACTTGAGAACAAAGTAGAAAATTTACACGTAATGGCCATGGGGTGGATTTATTTCCATAAAATGGCATTCTCTGCAGTTTCAATTTCATGTGAAGAATTCTAAAATTTCCAAGATGCTACTCAGCAGAGCCCTGCTTATTTATGTGCAGTGGAAGAACCAGTCATGGATTTTGGCTTAGTTTCCAATCTAAAAGAATTTAAGGAAAGTGTTATTTTCAGCCCTAAGTCTCAAAACTTCACCATATTCTAGTGTTAGATCAAACACAAGACATAAATTTAGCTTTCTATGGATTATATGGACCCAGATTCAAAAGTTGATGTTAAATTGAGACCATTTCACAGAAATTTTAGTACATATATTAAGTAACCTGGATATGAGTAACTGTCTTACTAAGTAGTATTGAGCCCTTTCACAAGTAACTCGGATGCCAGAGGGGGCCTATATGCCTGTGTTCATCTATGCTCTTTTCATATTAGCCAAGTAGAAATCCAGATTCAGAATTCATCCTCTTCCCAGATTTCCACAAGAAATGCAATGATTTCAAGTATACATTTGGATTTGTGCATACACTGATGATCTGGAGATTACTAAGAGCCCAGCGCACAGCTTCTTTCTCTTTTCTTGATTTCTCCTTTTTGTGTTTTCTCCACCCTACTCCTCTCCCCAAGCCACACTATCCCCTCTGCAGCAATGCCAATTCCTCTTCTTACTTCATGCATAACATGGATTACAATGTACCAATGTATTTTATTTTATTTCCTCAAATAAATGCAGAGATTTCCCTAAGAACAATCAGGAGACCAAATGTTTCTCTATTCCATTACACATTGACCATGGGTAACTTCTTTAACCTCTCTAAAGACATACAATGGAAATCCCCCCATAAGGTGATATAACATGACTGGCAAGGACCTCCATCCTCTGATCAGCCCCTTCTCAATGAGGAAAAGCTGAAGTTTATTTAGGTGGGAGAAAAAGAGAAAAAGCTAGAAGGGAAAAAAGTAAACAATCTCAAACCATTTAGGGAATGCAGGGAGAGGAAGATGGATCCCTGAATCCTGAATATTCTCTTGACCTAAACTGGCCAACTAACTGGGATACATCACAACTTTAAACTTCAGAAGATTCTCGACAGATGTAGATGGCACACTTGGACCCTGGAACTTCCTGCATTTTATTAATCATGCAATAAAATGACCACATGTTACACAACTGAATTTTTAGATCTCACTTGTCATGTTAATGGTAGAGTTTATATGAATATGGAATGATTTTTAAAGTTCTTTAACGTATCATGTCATTGGACTCTTAGAACAATCACCCCATTTAACAGGGGAAAAAACAAACAAACAGACATTTCTGAAGAAAGTAAGGGACTTAACAAATTAGTACCAAGAGTTGAAACTCCTATCAGTTCTCCTGATGGCAATTGTACTAATATTTCCTGGAGGGTATGCTTCATTCCCCAGGAGACCTCATCAAGACTAGACAGTAGAAACTTATTTTTCCTCCAAAACACTTATTTGGACTGGTACTCAGTTAATTATCTCATATTTTACCTGGCCAATGTCCACATGTTTTAGAACTATGTGGGCCCATGTCTTCCATATTTGGTGGACTCCAATTGCAAGCTGGGTCTAAAACAACCTAGTTTAGTAAATTTGATCAAGCATGCAGTCATTTTAGTTAAATAAATGGATGGTTAATTTTATGTCATAATTTCAGAAGTTGCAGGTTTAAGTTAATGTTTGTTACTTGGTGCTTTGTCTTGGCAACTTCTCATGTGACACAAAGTACTCATATGCTTTACAAGAAAAATCTTGTTCCTGCTTGGGGCAAATTTCACCATGGTAAACCAGTGCAATCTGCCTATGCTTATGCCATCGCTTTCTCTCTGCTCTCACAAGTGACTTCAACCTGTCTTCTAGACAAGTAAGGATATTAGAGCTGTTTCAGTCTTAAAGTTCCTATAGCATCATTCTTTGATGAGGACTTTTATATTTAACCCCAAAGCCATGAAGTCTGTTTGTATGATCAGAAGGAGAATTTGGGGACCAGAGCAAAAAGTGACCATCAAGCAATAGATTGCTTGCTGGCATTTTGATGATAAGCAGTCTGTGTTTGAATCTCCTTTCTGCCATTTGTTGACTGTGTGACCTTAGATGCTTTACCTGTCTTCTCTAAGCTTTAATTTTCTCATCTGTAAAATGAAGACAAGAACAGTGTCTGTCTCATTGAGTTAGTGTGAGGTTCCAGGGACTTGAGGCACACAGATGTGTTAGCACAGTGCCTGGCACATAATGAGAGTGTAATAAATACTAATTATTATGACAGAACCTCTTCACTCTACCACTTCTTGGACATGCAATTCTGACCAAGCCATTCAACCTCTCTAACCTCTATTCGATAAGGAAATAGACTAGACTAGACGTTCTCTAAAATTTTTTCAGCTATAATTTTCTAGAAATCAAAATCATTCTGTATATTCATTGCAGTGATAATTAGTACTCACCAAACACTCTATATGCTCCTCTTCATTTCCAAGCATTTTAGTTACTTGGGGCCTCATAACTAGTTCTGGCCAATGGAATGTGGTGTGAATGATGTACTTCTCCGTGTCCAGGGTAGTCATGAGCCACTGTGAATTCTCCACATTCTCTCTCTCTCACTCTCTCTTGCTTTCATCAGTTAAACTGAAAGCAAAGAATTTTTAAGACAGCTTTGTTGCAATATTGAAGCAATCTGGATCTCTGAGATATCACTGGAGAAAATCTTCCTGGCCTGCATTTGACTGTGACAAGAGTAAGAAACAATTCTTTGTTGTATTAAGCAAATGAGATTTTGAAGTTTGCTGTTAAAGCAGCTAGCAGTTACTTGCCCTGACTTATATAGTACTCAAACTCCTCCACACCTGATATCTCAAATGTTTTATGTAGGTAAATTTTTAAAAAAATAACACACACAATTTTTGGGAGGTGGAGGCGGGGGCAGGACGGAGGAAAAGAATGTAATTAAAGATCAACATGTGGCCTGAGAAGCATGCGTGAAAAACATGGAAGAGGCCAAGAAGCCAAAAATGGCATTGTTTTATGGCTTTCCATAAAACAAAAGCTCCAGGTTTTTGTGGAAGTTACCACATCCACCCTCTTTCTCATCAACTTGGTTCCAGGTTTATTTCACTGTTCATGCAGGGTGGCTCTGACTCTTCAGCCAGAAATTCCTCAAGCTGTTTTTATAACACCTTACCATTTCTCCTGGTATTTCACCGGGCATCGTGAAATTCTTGAAGCATAACTAATTTTATTACAATTACACTAATAGGAATAAAAATGTTTCACACTACAGGTAAAATGGAAAAGCACACAATATCTATGTGCCTACTTCACAGGATTGTTGTGAAGACCAAAGTAGATGCCAGAGGTTAAAATCCGTGAAGTGCTGTGCAGTAAGGTGAGGTGGATGATGTGATGTTGGAATGAGGGGTATATTGCAAAGGCACTAGAACTCATGAAAGAGTCTGAATAGCTGAGATAGGAAAACTATATTTTTAAAGAGACAAAACAAGAAAGTTAAAATACAAAGTATGGTTAGAGATCTACACAGGAACTTTACTAACAGGAGCCTAGATTCATTCTGCAGAGTATACCCCATTTCCCTAACCTTTTTCTTTTAAAAAAAGTAGTACATCACACAAAAAAAGAATAACACCTTCAGAATAACTGAAACTATAAGAGCAGTGAGAATGGTCTTTCTAAGCATCCATGTATTTACACATCTCTAGATAGTTCAGGGAAACTGGAATTCTTTGAGAGTTTGCATCTATATTCTATTAACTAAAAAAAATAATGATAAAGGGAGGCATATATCAATGCCATTTTATTAATAATGATTGATTTAAATATGAATTTGAAAAGTAAGTAAATACCACTGACTCAGCTCTCCATGTCATTTATCAAGATGGATTTATCCAAGCCATTCATGATTCAAATGGAATGTTGGAACAGAGACTACTGCACCATAACAAACAAGGTAGATGAAAATCTCAGAGGATGACTGTTGACCTAATCCAAACAAATATCTCCTCGTTCCACTGGCTGTTGCCAAGTCTCAGTAGAGTGCCAAGAATAAATATAGCACAAGAGAGGAAAGGGGTCTGCTTGGTTTTCTGTTTGTGATTGTTCAAGCGGATGAGTGATAGAGCTGAGAGCTGATCTCCGCCAACTGTATGGAAGCCATCAGATCATTGACGTCAATGCTCAGAATGGGGTGTGCTATGAAAGCAGTAGTCCCTCACAAGATAAAAGGGAAAGTAAACAGTGTGACCTGAAGAAGAGGATGAGGCTCGAGGCAATATCTTAGGTCACTGAGGCAAGAACAACACTTCACTGTATCAATACTCACCATCCAGTGAGGCCCCTCTTGAACCCTGGTTGAGTGGGTTTTCCTGAAAGGGAATTGCAGGAGAACTTGGTGGATGGTATGAAGAGGTACTTAGCAGTATCATATTAATATCAGAAGAGCAATGACCCATGTATTCTCTGAGCCTTTGAGCTACATACATTGTGTAATTTACAGGAGATCTGCTTCTCTAAAGTCTGGCAAACATTTGGCCATTTCATCTCATATTCGAGCTACATATTGAACATACTATGATTTTAAATAGATGCAAAAATCCATGTTTAATAGTTGTCAATGACTCTACATTAGATGCAACTAACCGTCAAATGGTTCCCCAATATTCACATACTGAATAGGTTTTTGGCTCCTCACTCAGGATCTAGCAATCAGTGAAGAAGTCACTACCTCGAGGGATAGAAGGCAGGGAAGGGGAGGGAGAGGAGCGAAGTGTAAGACCTGGATAATGGAGGGAGGGGATAAAGAACCATAGGAATAAACAGGACTGAGAGCCCTGATGGCTGCATGTCAATCATTGGTTCTTCTGTCAACCACAAATTCCCTGAGTGGAAGAGGGAAAACTTGTCAGCAAACTGGACATGCTTCTCCCCCCAAGACACACACACACACACACACACACCCGAAGAACATTTAAAGTATATCTCAGTTTCACCTGGAAAAATTCAGTCTTTTCAAGCCAGAAAAGGATTCTTAATATAACCTAAGACCCCAGATCTGTTCAACATCAAGTTTGATCATATTATTCAATACCTTGACATGAAATATACAGTGGTTGGGTGGAGCTCAGCAGCATTCTTACTTTATTCAGCATGCTTAAAATTTCTTTGCTTCTTGACTCCAAAGCTTTCTTCTAGGTTTAGTTTCCTTGTGACTGAATTACATCAACTAGTAGTTTGTAAAGCAAAGATCTATAGGTAGTAAAATTTACTCTTGAAATGTCTCTATTTTAATTCTTTAATGGTAGGTTAAATGGATATAAAGTTTCAGGTAAAACTTTATTTTCCCTCAGCACTTTAAAGATGTTTCATTGTTTTATGTCTATTGATGCTGAACGGAATTGTCTATCAGCCCAAATATCATTCCTTTGTAAGCAATATTACTTTTTTCTTGGTTAGTATTTAAGGTTTCCTTTTTGCCTATTCTGCAATTTCAACATGAGCTCCTTCAGACTTAGCTTTTGATATATCTCAAATTATGGAAAATACTTAGCGATGATTCCTTTCAATATCTTATTTTCCTCTACTTCTTTATATCCTCTCTTTCTGGAACTTCACTAGACATATGACAGAGATTCTCAAACTATATATCTCTTTCATATTCTCTATTTCTTGATGTTTTTGTGCTGCATTCAGAGTGATTTTTCTCAGATCTGTCTTCCAATTCACCAATTTCCTCTTCAATGAGTGTAGTCTACTGTTAATACATTATTGTCCTTTTTTATAGAAATTTTATTAAGATGTAATTCACATACCATACAATTCACTCATTTAAAGTATACAATTCAGGGCCAGCCCCATGGCCGAGTAGTTAAGTTTGTGCCCTCCGCTTCAGTGGCCCAGGGTTTTACTGCTTAGAATCCCAGGCACAGACATGGCACTGCCCATCAGGCCATGCTGAGATGGTGTTCCACATAGCACAACCAGAGGCACTCATAACTAGAATATACAACTATGTACCAGGGGGCTTTGAGGAGAAGAAGAAGAAGAGGAAGAAAAGAAGATTGACAACAGATGTTATAGTTCAGATGCCAATCTTTAAGAAGAATAAATAAATAAAGTGTACAATTCAGCACTTTTAGTATATTCACAGGGTTGTGTGAACATTAGCACAATTTTATCACACTTTCATTACTCCAAAAGAATCCATGTACTTTTAAGCTATCACCCCCAAATTTCTCCTCACCCTAGATAACATCTACATCTGTCTCTATGGGTTTTCCTATTCTGGACCTTTCATATGAATCATAAAACATGTGTTCTTTTCTGAATGGCTTCTTTCATTTAATATAATGTTTTCAAGATTCATCATGTTGTCACATATGTCAGTACTTCATTCCTTTTTATTGCCAAATAATGGTCCATTGTGTCATTATCCCACACATTACTTATCCATTCATTAGTTGGTGGACATTTGGTTTTACTCTGCTTTTTGGCTGCCACAATCATTCATGTACAATTTTTCTGTGTAGACATATTTTTATTTCTCTTGGATATATACTTATGAATGGAATTGTGGGTCATAAGGTAACTATGTGTTTAACCTTTTTTTTTTTTTAAGATTTTATTTTTTTCCTTTGTCTCCCCAAAGCCCCCCGGTACATAGTTGTATATTCTTCGTTGTGGGTCATTCTAGTTGTGGCATGTGGGACGCTGCCTCAGCGTGGTTTGATGAGCAGTGCCATGTCCACGCCCAGGATTCGAACCAACGAAACACTGGGCCGCCTGCAGTGGAGCACGGGAACTTAACCACTCGGCCACGGGGCCAGCCCGTGTTTAACCTTTTGAGGAATTTCTAGATTGTTTTCCAAAGTGACTGTATTGTTTACAGGTGGGAGGTTGATAGGGACTGCACTGACTCTGTGGATTTATTTGGGGAGTATCACCATTTTGCAAACAGTGAGTCTTGTGACCATGCACGTAGGATGTCTTTCCATTTATTTTAGTCTTCATTAATTGTTTTCAACAATGTTTTATAGGTTGCAAAGTATAAACTTTACACTTCTTCTGTAACACTTATCCTAAGTATTTTATTCTTTTTTATGCTATTGTAAATAAAATTTTTTAAATTTAATTTTAAGATTATTCATTGCTGGTGTATAGAAAGACAATTGATTTTTGTACATCGATCTTGTATTCTGAAATCTTGACGAACTTACTATTTCTAATAGTTTTCTTAGTGGATTCCTCAGGGTTTTCTAAACACAAGATCATGTCATCTACAAATAGAGACAGTTTTACTTCTCCCTCTCTAATCTCCATGCCTTTTATTTCACTCTCTTAGTTAAATGCACTGGCTGGAAACTTCAGCACAATGTGGACTAGAAATGATGAGCAGACATCTTTGTCTTGTTCCTGATTTTAGGGGAAAGCATTCAGTCTTTCATCATTAAGTGTGAAGTTAGCTATGGACTTTGCCTCGATGCCCTTTCTGGAGTTGAGAAAGTTCCCTTCTATTCCTAATATTTTAACTGTCTTTATCATGAAAGGATATTGCATTTTGTCAAACGGTTCTGCTGCATCTATTCAAAGATCACTTGGGATTTTGTCCTTTATTCTATTAGCATGGTGCATTACATTAATTGACTTGGGGGTGTAAAAACCAACTTGCATTAATCCCACTGGGTCAAGGTGTATAATGCTTTTCATATGTCGCTGGATTCTGTTTGCTACCATTTTGTTGAGGACTTGCATCTATTTCTTAAGAGATATTCGTCCATAGTTTTCCTTTCTTCCGACGTTTTTCTCTGGATTTGGTATCAGCATAATAAGAGTCTGATAGAATGAGTTGGGAATTTCCCCTCTTCTTCCATTTTTTTAGAAGAGCTTATAAAGAATTGGCATTAATTTTTTAAATGTACGGTTGAATTCACTAGTGAAACTGTCCAGGCCTGGACAGTTAGTAACCACAGTTTTTTTTATTACTGATTAAATTTATTTTCTTGTCATAGGTCTATTCAGATTTTACATTTCTTATTGAGTCAGTTTGGTAGCTTGTGCCTTTCTAAGAGTGGGTCCATTTTATCTAAATTATCTAATTTATTGGCACACAAATGTTCACATTATTTCCTTTCAATTCTTTTTTATTTCTGTAAGGCTAGTAGTCATGTCCCCACTTTCATTCCTGATTTTGATAAGTTGAGTTGTCTCTTTTTTTGCTTTGTTAATCTAGCCTAAGTTTTGCCAGTTTTGTTCATTTTTCAAAGATCAATTTTGTATTTCATTGATTTTTCTATTTTGTTTGTCTCCTATCTATTTCATTAATTTCTGCTGTAATCGTTATTACAGCATAAAAATGAGAAGGGAAGCATAAGCTATCTTTTCCATTATTCGGTCTTACAAATGAAAATAAGCAAAGCCACAAACTCATACTATAGGGAATTAATTATTGCTTCAAACCATCCCCACACCCTCAAGCACAAGTGCCCACAACAGAAGTTGGTTTAAGTGTATAAGAATCTGGAATCCAAAGTCTGAGAGGAGAATCAAAAAATGTCACCCTCTGACAGTACTCCTCATCAAAATCACACAATGAAATCAGATAGTCGTCTGCACAGATAGGCTCTACCCTTTTTCTCTCCCTAAAGTGAACTTATAAATGCTTCACTAACCAAACTAAGATGCATTCCATCTAACCAAAGGACTAGAGCAATTGTTCCCAAACTTTTTACCACCAGTGTGACTTTTAAAAATTTACTTCACCTGTGCCACCCCCGTATCAGCAGAGTCTTTAAAAGATTTTGTCTACCAAATAAGCTGCATTTATAGCAAGCAATAATAGACTATTCGTCATGGCATACTATCATGATTTTTTGGTGAATGTTAATCCAGATAGAAAATGATTTATTAGCAGCAAAGTTTATGATAGTATTATGAAATCACATCAATTGCTATCAGGACTGTAAGACTACTAATAAATAAGATTAAGTAAGAATCTAGTCCCTTAGAACATAGAACTCTTGTTTGCTTAATATTGACTGTCACAGTGGCAGGATTCAACCCATTCAAGTCAAACACTCTAACTACTTGACCTGTGCTCTAAGAGCTGCATTTGGCTCAGCACTCTTGTCCCAGAATTTCCTATGATGTCCTCAATGGCCAAATTAAACTGAAATTATAGTAACTTGGTCTTAGTAATAAGATAAACACACACTGTTTAGAAGCTCTGCTCAGCTCAATGATTCCCAAACTGTGTGCCAAGGCACACCACAGTACTGCAGCCAATTCACAAGAATACTGCAGGATATTTTAAATTTTTCAGGGAAACAGCAACAGCTCTCAGATACCACATAAACTATTACTATCAAGTTGTGTGAATGTAAATATTTAATAAACAGAACTGCTAGGAATTTTTTTTGGCCTGGGAATGCTATGAAAAAATTGCCAAATCACTGTGACCTGAGAAAGTTTTACAATCTCTAGTTTACCTATCTTAGTTTTCCCCTATACCTTTATTAAGGACAACTGTATGGGTTTCATTAGCCTTTTTGAAATATTAAGAAGAGCTCCAAGAATCTTTCTTGCCTCATGAGCCCCAAGTTGGTAACTGGTAGACTAAGGTGTCTCTAAAGTCACATCAACAGAACAAAAGCCTACATTATCAATCAGTGCATCCTTCATGGCGATACCATTACGGCAATACAATACCTCCTGTTCTTGATCACATTTGCCAAAAAACTTTGCTAGAGGTAGAAAATGAGCAAAGAGGGCAATTAACTTGTTGTGTCACATTTGGGAAGACACTTCATTCATTCAAAAAAACTGATTAACTGTATACTGTGTGCCAGACATGAGTGAACAAAACAAAGAGGCCTAATATGCTAAATCTAACGACTAATGACTAATATTCTAAATAACTAATGACTAAAATCTAATGACTAATATTCTCAAATCCAACGCTTAAGATAATGTCAGATAATGGTCACTGCTGACAGGAAACATAAAAGAGGGGATTCACAGTGTCAGAGCAGTGGGGTATGGTCAGGGAAGACTGCCACTAAAGTGACATTCAAGTAGATACCTGAATGAAGAGGGAGAAAGTCACACAGGTAACCGGAGAAAGAGAGTTCCAGGCAGAAGGTTCCAGCAGGTGCAAAGGTGAAAGCATGTTTGGTATTTTAGATACAAGTTTGTGTCTGGCAAGTTGGAGTCTTTAGAATTTGATTCTCGGATGCTTGTTAACTTATTAACCTTGGGAACCTATAAAGCCAAGAGTCAATTCAGGCATGCCTTGTTGACCGGACCAAGATGCAGACACCCCATTAGGTCCCACAGAAAGAGCTTTCTATTTTTTTAAAACAACATCTTTACTACAGTAATTTGAAGAATTGGATCTGAAAAACAAAATCAGATACTCTATTTTGTTAAGGTACTTTGGAAAAGACTGATGATGTCTTATCTGTTACAAAATTCGTAAGACCATTTTTCTCTGAGTAGTGAGGTTAAAAGTAAATTGTACTTCCTTCTTTGCATACATTCTGTATTATTTATATTTTTACAGAGCATTTTTAGTAATTAGGGAAAATACCAAAACCATTTTCATACTCATTTTTTAAAAACATGTTACAAAACTATGTATATGTACTATATATGTAGCAAAATCCTGTTTTTATATAAAAATATAAAACCTGTGTGTACCTGTGTGTCTCTATATTTATAAATGTTTTGGTGAGGTTTTGTTTTGGCAGGGGGAGAAGGTCAATGTCTATGGAGATGTACCTGTTTATAAAAAGAAAAAAAAATTAGAAGAGGAGAAACCAAAATATTAACCGTGGTTATATCTACGTGGTTAAATTTTTAAAAATCATTTTCTGTATTATATTTTAAACTTTTTTATTGAAGCACAACGTGCACAAAGAAAGATGCAAAACATAAACGTACAGGTCAATTAATTATCACATATAACTACCCAGGTAACCACCAACCAGGTGAAGAAATAGAAGCTACCAGCACCCCAAAAGCCCCTCATGCAAACTCCTTCCACCGCTCATATCTTGACTGCTAGCACTAAAGGTTAGTTTTGCCTGGTTTTGATATTGAGATAAATAAAATCACATAATAAGTACAACTTTGGGTTTAGCTTCTTTCACAATGCTTCCTTCTGTCAATTAGATACAGTCTTTTTGGGGTTGAAGGAGGCAGAACTGTTTCAATTCTTCCTCACAGAATCAGCACACGTTACTTTCATTTTTGTCAAGTGCATTCACATAGATGCACATTTAAGCCTCACAAAATTCAGTGAAGCAAATATTCCTGTCATCACTATCCTCATTTTGTAAGGTGAGAAAACAGAGACACAGGGAGACTAGGCAAGTTGCCCACAGTCTCACACTGAATTGTAGGTGGAGATAGAATAGGATTCCAGGCTCCCATTCCTGGAGTCTAGATCCCTTACCACCAGCTAGAGAAAAATATACACAGCTACTGTCCTCTCACATATGAAGAATACAGCTTGACCCTCTATGACATAGTGTGACACCCAACAAATTTCCTTTTTGATTTAGAAAGCATGATTTGCTACATGGCTAAGAGGGAAAACATCTGGAATCTCCCTTGACCTGTACTGAACAAAGAAGAGAAGAGTTTGGATAACTTCAGCCTCTGGGTATGTGTGTTCCCAGCCTCCTCCTACCCAAGCAGTGCAGTGCACAGAACATCTCATAATCTCCTGCCCTTGCTGACTTCCTGTTTTCCCTTCCTTCTTTCCTCCCCTCCTTCCTTCCTTCCTTCCACCCTTCCTTCTCTCTTTCCTTTCTTTCTTCCTTCCTTCCACCAAATGCTTATTGAAAGTCTACTATGCACCATCCACTATTCTTGGTACTTATTATCCAGCAGTAAATAAAACAGACATGGCCCTAGCCTGCTTGAAACTTACAGGCTAGCAAACTGGGGTCATTTGTAAACAAAAGATCCCAAGTGTGCTAAGTATTAAAAGCTTGTGCAGTGAACCTGGCCCAAATTAAGAGATAAATGTTTTTGATCAATGAATCAATGTTTGAATGAATGAACAAATAAAGAGATGGATTGACTGACCTTTAAGATTTTAGAGCTCTGAGATTCTTACCGTAGCAGAATCATTAGAATTTTTTTCTGACTCCAATTTTCTATTCCTATATTGGCATGAGTGAAAAACATTGATGAAGAATTAAGCTAAATCTGTCAGTCAAAAAACTTCATAAGAAAATCAATTAAGTAGCTCAAAATCATTTCTGTACTTTCAGGGGAAAAAAAGCAGCTGCCTGATGATATTTTTAATTGAATTCAGAAGCTATTACCTACAAGAACCTTTAATTTATTCTTACCCAGTCAATTGAAAACAATTTAAGCAAAACAGAATCTGTTTTCTTCTAAATTGCAACTGAGCTGAGAGCTGTCACGCCAAGTTTCACCCAGTGTGAATTTCAGCAGCTGTATGATAAACACCAGTAAAAGAAACCTTTTTCTGGAATGCCAGCAGGACTGCTTTAACCAAGTTTATGCTACCAGGCAACAATCTAAGAAAACCAGTATTCTGTTGCTAATTACTCATCTAAAAGGCTAGAGAGGAAATTACAGAAAGAAGTAATCTGCTTAGTAATTCCCCCATTACTCCATCCTGAATTATCTCTTATCCACCAAACAGTGAACAGAGAAGTTTCAGAGAATCCTAGTTCTCATTAAAGTGGGGAAAGAGAGAGATTGCCTCCTTAAAGGAATCGGGCTTAGCAATTCCATGCTAAGCCCTAACCCCTATAGTAATTTACAAATGTAGTGGGTGAAAGTGACAGAAAAGGAAGTCTTCCAGAGACTGGTAGAGCCACAAACCCTAAATTGATGTGAATACTGTTAGCCACATTGCAAGCTGGCCTCTACTGGCTCGTCCATTCATTCATCACCTGTGAATAAGAAAGAAAAGCTTACAGTCTAATGTGGAGGTCAGATGAGAAACAGGTACACAAATAAACAAGATAGTCAAAGATAAGTTTGTCTTAAAAAAACTGTCAAGGTGATGTGATAGAGAGTAACTTGAGAAGCCTTATTTAATAGAGTGGTTAGGAAAGATCAGAGTATTCTTCTGGCATAAGGTTTTATGTTACAAATGTTTTCTGTGTTCTTTTTAAATCAGTCTAATCATGTTCCTGTCACATTAATTGATGTGGACTCCCAAGCACTGGAAGCTTACTCTCTTTTCCAGCCAACTCATGACGAGTCTGTGGAAAGAAAGGGAAAGGAAGGGAATTGAGGGGTGCGGGGGGAGCCTTAGCAGAATGGCTGAAATGAGCCAACACAAGAATACAAGGAGAAAACCCACTTCTTCCTTTATGATCATGGTATAGGCAAAAATTCCTGAGAGAGGCTAGCAAACCAAGAATACTAAAAAAAAATTGAAAAATTGGATTTCATCAAAATTCAAAGCTTTTGCTCTTAGAAAGACACCATTTAAGAAATGAAAAGGCAGATCACAGATTGGAAGAAAATATTTAATGTATATCCAAAATATTATGTGTATATGTATCCAATATATATCTGTATGTGTAAATATAACATATATGACATATGTATGTATCACGTCATATGTACCTGGAAAAGGACACATAAAGAACATAGAAAGAACTCTCAGACAGCAATAATAAGAAGGCAAACAACCCAGTTTTTAACTAGACAAAAGATGTGAACAGGAACTTCACAAAAGAGGATACATAAATGGCCAATATCACATGAAAAGGTACTCAGCACCATTAGTCATTAGAGAAGTACAAATTAAAACCACAGTGAGATATCTCTTCATACCCACTAGAATGGGTAAAGTGAAAAAGAGGACCCATACCAAGTGATGGTAAGGATGTGGAAAAACTCTCATATACTGCTGATAGCACACACAAACTTGTATACAATGTTCATAAAAGCTTTATTTACAATAGCCAAAAACTAGAAACAGTCCTACTGCCCATCACAGGTGAATGGATAAACAAGTAGTGTTGTATCCATAGGGTGGAATGCTAATCAGTAATAAAATGAATGAACTATTCATACATACAACAACATGGATGAATCTCAAAAACATGCTGAGAAAAATAAGCCAGGCACAAAAGTACATGCTGTATGGTATCATTTATATGAGATTCTAGAAAAAAGGAAATCCCCTCTATAAGTGATAAGCAGATCAGTGGTTGCCTGGGGCCGGGGTCAGAGGAAACTGACTGCAAAAGGACACGAAGGAAATTTTAGGGGTGATGGAAATGTTCTATATCTTAACTGTGATGGTGGTTGCACAGATGTATACATTTGTCAAAACTCTAAAAATGTACACGTAAAAAGATCACATTTTATTGTATGTAAATAATAATAAAGTTGATTTTAACTCAATGAAGTTGATTTTTAAAAATTAGCTTCTTTCAAAAAGTAGTCTTAATGTTTTTTCATAGCACTGGCATAGGTGTGTTGTTTATCAGATCAATTCACAGAATTTGAAATTGGAAAGCTAGGCAGACATGGAGCCAAGATCACCACCACAGCCCCAAAATATTCGCAGGCAGAGTTTACCAAATTTATCACATCAGTCTTGAAAAATGCTCTGTGAAAAAAAAAAGTCTCTAGCTGGTCCAATAGACTGCAGAAAGATCGAATATTCTATCTATAGATTCACATTATACATTACCATAAATATGGTTCTGAAAGTCCTACAGTAAATAAATATCTACTTATGCCAGCCTTTCTTAACTTATTTGATCAAGGAATTCCTAGTGGAATACAGTTTGGGAAACGCTAAATTAGTTGATCAATTTCAATCTGGAAGGAAGTGTCTTAGAGTTTTTAATCACCAATATGTATTTTAAATCTCAAAAGAGAGCAATTTAGTATGTAGCATTTTGCACATGTATTTGAGCACGGTACTCTTTTTCCAGCAGCAACTTGCAAAGTTGCTGTTCCTTTCCATTTTCTTCCAAAATCATTTTTCTAGGGTTCTTCCAAAGATCTTGGTCCTTGACTCTATCCTTATAAACAATTTGGCCAAATGGCAAAAACAAGATTGTCAAATTTCCAGATGATACAAACTTTTTTTTTAAGATAGGCAACACTATAGAATTTGAATTCACTAAGATCTGGATAGGCAAGATTGATGAAATTGTTTTGTAAAAATCTCCTTTGGGTTTGAAGAATCAATTAGTTGAGTGCATATGTTTTGTAGGGGACAGAGGAGAGCTTGCTTTGGCATTTTAGTTGATAATAAACTCAACCAAAAGTATAATGTTGTGGCATCAAAAGCCAATTCAGCTGTAGTCTCCACTGTTAAGAGAATGGTGCCAAGAAATAAGAAGTAAAAGAGCATTGTAGATAAGTACCACTGTAGATCACAAGACGGTGAAAGGTCTGGGAACGACGTCCAAGGATGAGTGTTCAAAATCTGGGGGAAAAAAATACACAGGGATAATAGTATTTGCCTCTGAATACATGGGGAAATTTCATAAATGTCATTCAGGCATCTTGATTGCCAGCTTCTAGGCCTAGTTTTATTTATTTATTTATTTATTTATTTATTTATTTTTTGAGGAAGATTAGCCCTGAGCTAACTGCTGCCAATCCTCCTCTTTTTGCTGAGGAAGATTAGTCCTGAGCTAACATCCGTGCCCATCTTCCTCTACTTTATATGTAGGATGCCTACCACAGCATGGCTTTTGCTAAGCGGCCCCATGTCCGCACCTGGGATCCAAACTGGCGAACCCCAGGCCACTGAGAAGTGGAACGTGCGAACTTAACCGCTGCGCCACTGGGCCATAGGCCTATTTTTAAAAGCTGTGATTGTACCTAACTAGGACTATCTTAACCAGAATGAAAATTTGTTCACAAAATCCACAGGATCTGGAAGGGTCAGGTTCAGAAAGTATGGAGGGAGCTCTGGGACAGGGTAGCCAGAACCCCAACAGGAGTAAGATACAGGAGAAATCTGGTGCACACACCTCCAACACTGTCACTAATGATGAATGACCAGCCCCTGCCCCCAGGTTCTTGCAGTTACAGCACTCACTCAAGATTCAAAACCCCATTAGAGAACAGTCAATGAGTTAAACCAAAATCACGTGCCTGGCCCTGGCTGGAGTTATGTTGAGTTCTTCCAGAGAACAGAACTAGTAGCAATGAGACAGCGTCTGGGACACCGTAAGGATGTCCCTGCTCAGAGAAAGAGTTTGTACTAAATGAACTCTTATCAAAGATTCTTTCTCAATGTGGGAAAGGCAACAATTACTTAGACTCATTCAGTGAAAACTTTAAAATCAATAATGAACAAACAAGGAGATTTGAGGAATAGAATGCACCTTACAGGTCATCTACAACATCATTTAATCTTTTTCTACATGGAAACTGGGACCTAGGGAGATCAACTGATTTTTTTTCAGGGACTCTCAATGAGTGCATATCAAAATAAACATGGACCCAAGATCTCCGTTCCTTCAACCCATCCTTATCTGTTATAAAATACTGCTGCCTTTTTCAACTGAACAATCTCAGTTATGGAAATGTAAAATTTATTAAGATCTCCAAATCTACTCATTTTTGTTAATAGAATTAATGTGAACACAGGAAAGTATGGTCATGTGGAGAAGGAGGAGGTTGTGGGGAGAGATGGAGACAAGATAAAAAAATCCATTCAAACTTAAAAGAATTAATTTTTCTGATATGACCTCTAATTTACAAACATGTCCTTGGTTTTGATGCTAATGGTTTTGGTGCCAACTTTTTCTGGTAATTAAAGTTTGAGTGTTTAAGGAGAAACAAAGCCTTTGACTACTAGCAAGACCTTAGGAAAATGTCACTGTGAAGGCAAATTATTTTTCATCTGCTTAGTAAACTTTTTGACTGAGGAAAAATCAATACTTTACCAATTCTTCTTGCAGGTGTCGTTTGTCTGATACGTCTCCTATGTCATCTGGAAACAACAGTTTAAACACTACTTTAATGAGAAAAATCGCCCATGGCTAGTCTGACACTGCCTTAAACAGATTTGTAGCTGATAAGTGACTGATAAGATGTTTGCTTCAAACATTTTTTGAAGGACAAATCCATTATTTGTTGCCACTTTTTCCAAGATCCACAGAGAAATTAGCTTTAATTATTCCTTTGGTTGCCAGAAGATAGCAAATCTTCCTTTCTTGAGAAAGAGGGGCAAACACTACTAGTTACTGGTTTTGAGCAATTCTTTCATAAATCAAAATTTTGAAACTAGCAGATTAAACCATTAGACAGCTTTCTCTGAAGGACAGAGTACCTCATATTAATTCTTCCTCCTCAATGTAGAGGCAGAAAAAATATAAGGGTTTCCTTAAGCGTTGTGTCAAAATATCAAGATAAAACGTGAAAATCTCAATCATTCAGAGACTTCATGTATATGCCTAATAACTCTGTGGCCTCCCACTTCTTTTCAAATTCATATAAGGTATAGATTCTCCAACTGTTCCCACCCTGAAACATAGTGTCCATTAGCAGCCAAGGAAGTAGCATAATCCAGAAGCATTCATTTGAAAGAAAATTAAAAGAAAAATAAGAAAGAAGAAGGGACATTAAGGGACTGGGAAGGAGAGGTCATCCAAAAATTGGGGCCCTTCATCACCATTCTCTCCATAAAATTTCTGGGTGCTGTGGGGGACTGGCATTGACCACCTCAAGATATGTCTCTTTGGCATGAGGATTATTTGGGGCTGGCTACTCTTAATAAACTGCAGTCGGGAAGGAGGCTCTGAGGAGTGGAACTTGCTTGCTCTTTGTTAGGAGACATTTACATTGTAAAGGAAATCGCCATCTGTAAAGGTGTCTCCCTTTCTGTACCAGGAAGAAGGCGGGGATGACCTTATCTCTAGAAACTCTTAATCAATGCCAAAGGGAAGGACTTAAATCTGCATTTGTTTACTGTGCTCGTGTGGTAATCTCCCATGATCGCCTCCCCCTCCACCCCCAACATCCTCCTTTATCGTTAGCTGAAGATGATATTTAAGGTGGTAGCTTCAGCCATTTTGGCGAGTTGCTCAGGTTGTGTGAGCCTCTCCCATGTATACATGTTATAAAGCTTTGTTTAATTTTCTCCTGCTATTCTGTCTCATGCGAATTTAATTCGTTCTCCAGCCAGAAGAACCCACGGTGGGTAGAGGAAATGTCTTCTTCCCCTACAGTGCCTTCCTTAATAACAACTAGAAGGTCCTCTCTTCTGCTGCTCAGCAGCTCCAGTGGAGACACCGCTTCCTCTCAGAGTATGAATCCTACCATTTGGCTGATTTAGACATTGTTGGTGACAGCCTGTTCACCACCCATAACACCACAGGTCAGAGGGTAATCATTGTTTCTTCTGAGCTGGCTCAGTTTTCTTAGAGTGGAGCTCCCACTGGGCAAGCTCCCGTGCAGCAATCGACTTCTTTCTCACTCAAATTTCATAATTCACCTCGGGATTTTGGTCATGACCTCGCTTTACATCCCTGATGTTTCAAGAGGAGGTGCTCATAGTGAACTAACTCTGGGAATCATGCAGGAGGAACACTGTTTGCACAGCACTTTTCAAAATAATATTGTGGCAAGCTTCCCAATTCTCAGCCATAGCATCCTGTGGAAACAGCAAAATTGTTTAAAAAGCCAACAACTGCTTTGAATTAGAACAATTCTGCAGGGGCCCAGGGCAGCAAAGTTTTTATTCCTAGAATCTAGAATAGTGGTCTTCTTAAATCATAATCCAGATGGATCTGAAACAAAAAGTTTGACCCCCCAATCAATCTCACTTATGAAAGCATGCTTTTTTTCTTTATTCTATTTCATTTAATGCAGGTTGTGACCCATTAAACTGATTTCATGACCAATTCATTGGTCACAACCCACAATCTAAAAACCACTGCTCTAGAACATGGAGAATTTCTCTCCTAATCTGAAGTCATTTCAGGCGGCAATGTTTTAAAGATTCTAAAGCAATGCTGCACATTAGAGCCACCTGAGATGCTCTATAAAAACGCAGATGTCTGGATCCCCAAGCTAGAGATTCTGATTCAATTGGTGCCAAGCATCAGTCATATGCAAAAGTTCTCCAGGTAATTCTCATGTGTGGCCAGGATTAGAAACCATTGTTCTAGTCGAAAGCAACTAATAAGAAAACCCATTATTGCAATACACTTTTTGTGTGTGTGTGAGGAAGACTGGCCCTGAGCTAACTCTACGCCAATCTTCCTGTATTTTATGTGGGATGCCGCCTCAGCATGGCTTGACCAGCGGTGCTCAGTCTGCACCCAGGATCCGAACCTGCAAACCCTGGGCCCCCGGAGCAGAGCACGCAAACTGAACCACTACACTACCAGGCCAGCTTCACAATACACTTTTTAAAAGAATCTCTCCTTGTAAAGTTATTCTACATGATATAAATTTGCCAATCAACAAGTTGTTTATCATTTTGCCATATTCAGTACAGGATGATCTTTAAAGCACTTTTACATCTTTTCCCACTTGACCAGGAGAATTCCCAAAGGCCAAGAGGCCTGACCACTTGGCCTCTTGCCTTGGACACCGTGTCAAGGAAGGCACGGGTTATTTCAGAGCCATCTTTGTCCGTGTGACCTTTCCTCTAGTGAGCTTTATTTCCATGAACAGAAACTAGATGCCTGAGAGCTGATGCACGGAAAGTGACTGCTGCTCCACGGCAGTGACCCTTCACCTACTAAACTTCCCCTTGTTGACTCCAGCGCCAGGCAGCCAGGCAGTGCAGCCCAGGCTGTGGGGGTGGGACTGACCTCTCACCCACTTAGCCAGAGAGAGGCCAGGCATCTGCTTAGCTTCAACAAAATGGGTTATGTTTCTTCCTTCCAACACAATGTTGATGAAAATTGTGTGTGACAGAGAGTAGCTTGATCTTTATTTTTAAGCAAGAAATGAATCTATGAATTAGTGCCGTAGCAAAGGAAAACAATCCCTTTGCTCCAAAACACAGTGCATTTTGAGGTGCCTATTTGTTGAAAGAAGAGGTGGGAGAAGCCTACTGTAAAAGGGGTAAAAGGAAGAAGAAAGATGGGGAGCCCCACACCTTTCCTCTTTGCACTCAGCACTGACTGTTGAAACGCAGCCAGGCCCCTTGCATCAATCAAGAACATAAACATGCTGCCCAAGCTCAGCAGTGCCGGATCCATAAATTTATTTCCAAAACAGAAGGACCAAAACAGGAAAGGGGTGTGTGTCTGTGTTATTACTGTTAAAGCTAACGACGGTCTAGTTTTCTCTCTGGCAAAGTCTAACCAATGCTCTAGACATGAGTGGAGACTAGAAAAAAAAAAAATCAGTGTCCTTGAAGAAACAAACTGTTGAGTTTCCAGCATCTTTTTGGTTTGTTTTCAAACTCAGTTTCACACAGTTGCCTGGTTTTGGCCAAGAGGACAAACAGCCAGTCTTAGTTCTAAAGTGTCAGAAAGGTTTAAAAAACCTTCAGATTCTCAAGCCCCAGAAGAGTGTGCAAAGATTTCTGTTTAAGCTGACGTTTAGAAAACCCATGTTTCCTACCAGCTATGTGACTTAGGTGACTTATTGTCTCCTCTGCCTCAGTTTTTCCTCTGCAAGTGAAAGTGCTGGATTAAATGAATGATTTTCATCATGCCTTTGACAGTCTCATTAAGGGGCATTTCTTCCAAATGGAAAGGGGAGGGCGGGGGCAGGGGTGCTGCAGGCCAAAATGTGGAGGCTGCTCGGACCCCCAGCCCAGGAACAACAAGCCGTTGCATCTCCCAAAACTGATTCACTGATTCTCTGATCTCTAGAGTGCTGTGTTGAGAAGAATCCTAAGGATGTTATGATCTATTATTGGTGGTGTCAGCCACACTTGGAGAGGGAGGGACTACCTGCTTGCGCAACATGTACTTTCTTAAACTAGTATTTTCAAAAACAGAAAATTTTAGTTTGACATCTGGGTGTCTGTCCTTTTCCTGCTAAGCATATACGTATATAATGCATTGCACATTACTAATAGGCCAATACAAATGAATGGATTGAATTAACCAGGGACTAAAAGAGTGTTTGTATAACTGATTAAATTTTCCTATTTTTAAGTGGCTATTCAGTGAGATGTTGATACAGTTTTGACCACCCTCTGCACTGGGTTAAGCAGAGAGATCAAAAAAGGAAGTGACCTAAAATTTGTCTCCCTGATGACCTGGTGCCTGATTGTGTTCCTTACATTATCTAGAACATCAGAAAAGTTTGTCTAAGGCAGCCAGTCAGTGCTACACAAACCAAGGCTGGACTTTAGCAAAACTTAGAGTTTTCCAAGTAAAAGATTTCTATTTGGACTCTGTGGTGTGGGTGTGTGGGGGTTAGGGGGAGAAGACATGTCCTGTTTGGTGATAGTCTTAGGAAATTCAGACAATGATCAGCAATCAGAGAAAAGGAACAAGTCACAGAACTGGAAGCAAAGTTTCAGCTGACAGCAGCTCAATACCAGTGCACAGAAGACAATGGAAAGGAATGATAAGGGAGAGAAAGAGCTGACTGCTGGCTCCTCAGGTCTGGAATCTCCAAGCCTCTTGGAACAGATGTCCAAGGGGGTTAGAAGTAGAAGGCAGGAGAGTGACAGACCCAATTCCTTGTCCCCATTCTGCCTTCCAATTTGGTCAAAAGCCTATTTTGAACAGATATCTGCCAAATTCTTCTGCCTTTTCTTTTTCTACACCTATTTTCATTTTAACTTTTGAAACAACATTTATTTTCCCTATAATTAAGAAGTAACATGTTTCATTGTTTAACATTTGGAAAAGCACCAAAAAGGCAAATAAAAATAATTCTGCCACCCAAAAATAACCATTATGGACGTTCTGAGGTGTTTTCTTTATACATATGTTTATGCATATGTTTGTGCATATAATACTCAAAATATTATCCATGTATGTTTTCCACCAACATTTTTATTATCCCATGACCCCCTCTCTCATTTGGGCAGTTGGACCATGACTCACAAAAAGAGCCAAAAATACTTACACAAGTTTGGGAGCTCTGCTTTACTAAGGAATAGAGATACATGTTTTGTTTTTCTTTCTCAGATCCACAAAAACCTATGTATGGTTTCTAGGATCCTTCCACTAAGCCCCTCTTAGGATTCATTTGAGCTGTTGTCAAGTTTCTCTCAACTTTTATTCTCTTCTGCACCCCCAAAACCGGAGAATCTCTTCTAGTTTGAGAGGTAATAGTGGGAACCTTGATGTGATTTATTGCACATTTACTATGCTCCAAATTCCTTCAAGGCCTTGGTCTTTGAAACTCATTTTCTGCACCAAGACCCAAAACATGGCAAGAGTAGAAATGGCTGCATGAGGGATTAGGCAGACAGGACTGAATCAACCTTCTAGAGCTTCCTGTAGGCCAGTGTGGTACAGTCACGACAGAGGGTCACTGAGGAGGATGGGGTGTGAGACTACCGTGCAGTACATTTCAGGAACAGCAGAATGAAATGCTGCTCATGTACCCAAGAGCAAACAGAGGCCACAGTAAAAGAACCAGACCCAAAGAGGTCTTTTGGATGAGAATGAGGGACGATGGAGCAGCAATTTGCATGAACCAATAATCTAGGACCTGATTTAATGAGAAACATCTTAATGGAAGCTATCATGGCTAGATGACACCAAGCACTAGATGTCCATCTGCCCTGATACCTTGGGCCTATATGAGCTCCTGGGAACATGGATGCGGCCCTGAAGGAAAGAATGGTAAAATCTCACATTAACCAAAGGGCCTTATAATAGACATTAAACTGACTTACAGGAAGGCAAAAAAAAAAAAAAAATGTTGGCACTTTCACATTTGGCATTTATGGACTGAAATTTGTACCCACTCTCTATATTTTGAATGGCTTAACTAGGATTGGTTCACTCAGTGAGTGAAACAGAGAGAGAGTGAGTCAGGAGTTTCCCTAAGAGTATAATTATGGTGTTGGACCCTGGAGACCACACTGGGTGAGAGGAGAAGAGAAGACATAAGAACAATAAGGAAGGCAAAATGGGAGTCTCAGTGAGTCTGAGGTACTGTACTTGAGATAATAGTTGAGTCAAATACTCCAGGAGCATAGGAAGTGGTCTGCGGGGAGTGGGATACTTGCTTGTGATATTTTGGATCTGGTGGTATTATTTGTCAAGACAAGTTCTACCTGAGGTGGGCTGTAGATAGATTTTAATAAAGTAAAGAGATTGATGAATTGAGGGGTGAAAGTGTAGATGGATCATCCACAGTACTGTTGAAACCAACAAGAATGATGACAGGAATCATACTGGCAAGGTAGCAGCCAGGTTCTCCACAAAGGTAGTTGGTGGTATCGTCTGATGCCTTGTCTTCAAAGGTCCTGTGATTGTAAAGGAGAATGAAGGAGTGATGTTTTGAGTGCTGAAAGGTAACAAACAAGGTTTGGAAGGAGGAGGACACCCATCTTGCCTTCAGGCCATGAAATATTTTGCGTTGAAGGGAAAAGCCACATCCACTTAAGAGGTTGCATTGAGACATGGTGTCTTCAAGTTGTAGCAAGAATATAAAGGGAATATTCAGAGAAGAAATTGGGAATGTAGGAAATTTGAAGACAAATGCTGAGTTCCAGAAGGCAAAATGGAAGTGTTTGGAAGAAGAGCAAAGAGTGAGAGACTAGGTCAGGTTAGGAGACACACAAAACAACCTGGAGAAGAGACTAGTCAAAGATGGAACTGAAGGGAAGAAATGTCAAGTGGTACCTGAGTTAAATCAGGACTTGAGGCATGATAAATCTGGTCCAGGTAGACCCTGAGGTCCAACAGTACAATATAGAATCCAGAGAACCATTTAGCAGCACTATGTGGAACCAAATGTCCACTGTTCACTCCTGCACCTAAATGTGTTACGGCAGCTGGGGGAGAGGGATCCCACCAGGAACACAAGGCTGCGAAAAGGCCTGAGCACTTATTATCTCCTGCAGTGTTATGGTAGACGGGAAAAATATCTCACAGGGAAGTAAAGATGCTTGTTCCTTGGTTAATAGTAAGAGCAGCAAAAGAAGAAGAAAGGGATAAAGGTGAGAATGAAGGAAGTAAGGAAGCAAGGAATCTAGGTTGGATAGGGAAGAAACGGAAAACAGAAGATGAATGATATATCATTAGCAAAAGGGATAGCCAAGGCCAGAAGATCTTTATGAATGCCACAACAGGGTTAGAGAGAGAGTGGGAATGAGCCAATGGAAAAAGAGGAGACAGTGGGTTGGGATCAAGGAGAAGGGAATCACTAGCCTTCATGTTTTCAGAGGTAAGACAGTCCTGACTGATAATCAGGCATGCGAAGTGGCCACAGGAGTGGGTAACAGAAATGCAATGGGTGTCAAGGTCATTGGGATCAAGGAGTTCAAGGAAATATGAGGACAGAGAGTTAGATAATTCATCCACCTGGCTTTTGAAGTTGTCCAGGATTATACCGTTCTTCAGAGCCCCAGATCAACCTTTCAATCCAGTGGCAGTAGGCCAAGATAACCATGGCTGGACCATTATCACTCATTGCTCAGCATTTATTTCTAGAAACGCTATCTTCACTTTACCCTCCCAATCCTTTGCATTCAGGCAAAATGGAGTCATACAGGACCACTGGAACTATCAGTGGCACAGTTAGCAATAGCAGTGGTCTAGTTCCTAGCTGGCTCAATCCACTGATGTTTCATCCCATAATCCCATGGGACAAGGAAAAACATAAGGACAAATAAGTGACAGAGAACAACCTTTCCCAGAGCAATGTATACACTGTTCATTTGGTCAAGAACTATTACTGGCTTTAGTATAAAGCACTGAGCCATGCACCATGGAGAATATAATAAGGAGGTATTAAAATAAGAAGTGAGAGTTCCTCCCTCCACACATCTCAAACACTATGATTGAGTGTTTGGCGGTGTTCCTTTCCAGAATCTACCATGCATATATCAACCCATATTCACATAAACAGTTTTACTTTTTCTTTCTTTCTTAAAGAAAAATTGGACCATACTGTATACACATTGGTCTGTGACATGCTTTTTACAATTAATAAAATATAGAGGGCCATATTCTAACATATAGACAGTGTCAGTCTAGGTCCTCTGGTAAGCAAATGCTGAGACAGGAGTGCAGAAGATTTGGGGTGGTTTTTGGGTTTTTTTGGTAGAAACAAAAACATACATTTACTAAATCAGTGGCTGTATAACACGTACCTGGGACCATAACAATCTGCTCTAGGAAAAAGACCACGTCCAGCAAAGCAGTTTCCATAAGGGATACTACTTCATTTATTTATAGTAATCTATAGTCATTCACAAGAAACCATCCAGTTTCCCCATGAATTCAATGGAGATATGATGGAACTACCACCCTTGAGATACGTATAAGGATGGAATTGATCTCCATCATTCCCACCAGGATGCCATATTGCTTTGTATTGTTATCTTAGAGGCAGTTTCAGAGGCTTATACTTGGCCTTCCCCACTGTGACAGCTCTAACCCCAAAGGCCAAGGACCTAATGTGGGATTATTCTAAATGCCAATTGCCAAGCATATAAATCACAGTTACTCATTCAAGGACCAGGGAAATGACCTCTGTCTCTGCCCAGCATAGGACTGTTTTAATGGGAAATGTTTACTCTGGAGCTCTCAGCTGGGTTGGCTGAGAAATGACCTGTGGGAGACTAAGGGGGAGAACGCAGTATGGGGTCGGGAAAGCTTTCAGACTGTGGTGCATATATGATACCTGTGAAAGGAAAGGGAGCATGGGAAGCAGAATGGAGCAGGGACGGACTCAGACCACATTGAAATTTGACAAAGCCTCAGCCAACAAGGAGAGGTCCTCAGAGCAAAGAATTCCCATTGGCAGAGTTTCACATTGAGGAGAAATAGCTAGCCCCAGGTGCTTATCCATCACTGGGGGCTGCTTGGGAGGAGAGTCACCTTGGTTCAAATGCCGTGTGGATCCCAAAGGTGCTGCAGTGGGACGCTGTCAGCTAACTGCACTCCTTCCAACTGACACCAAGGATTTTAGTGCATGCATGTATTAGTTATTTATTCATTTCCCCAAGCTGTTTGTTTTCAAATTATTGTTCTTACAGGTAATACTGCAATGAACAATCTTGTACATATCTTTAGGCTCTCTGTTGGCAAAACTGTAGAATAAGTTTCTAGAAGTGGAATGGCTAAAACATCACGTAACTATTCTTAAAATTTTTATGGATTTCATCAATTGCCTTCCAAAACATTTTTGCCAATTTTACACTCCCACAAATAGTAGAGTAGAGGGCTCATTTCCCCAGGACTTGCCAACATGAGATGTTATTAGCCTTTTTTGTTACTTGCCAATCTAATGGTAGAACAATGATGTCTAATTATCTTTTTACTTTTTCCTTTCCTACTCACTCATTAGTTTAGGCATGTTTCTATGTGTTTATGACGCTGTTGGTTTTCTTCCTTATTTTTCATTTCCTTTGCTCACCTTCGCTTATTGCTTTGTTTTTAAAAGCAAACATGAAACACAATTGAGAAATTTCTTTGGGGAAAAAGAATGCTAAACTTGTATTTGAAGCTGAGACAAAAATTCTTCTTGTCTTACCACAAAAAGTCAAGATGTGTTAGCTTTAGGATTCACTTGGTTTTTTCGGATAACATTGGAGCTACAGGTGCAAAAAAAAACCTTTTTGCTTTGGTGTTGCTTTAGTGAGGGGAAGGACTGGGGCCTTGATAAGAATAAAGAGGCCAAGAATGAAAGGAAGGACTGCTCCAGAGGGAAGCGTTGTGCATGGACAGAGGCGAGATGTAGCTGTAGGCTAACAGGAGAGGGGCCCTTGTGTGAAGAAACTGGGGAGAGAGTCTCACCATCTAGCTTCATTTCCCAGCAATGGCTTAATAGCCCTTGAGTTCTCACCCTCCCTTCACTCATAATTACAGCCATGACTGTTTCCCTGGTGGTTTCTCATTAATTCAAAGTGTTCTCACACAAACTCATCATTTGTGTTCCCTCCTCAGTCAACTTACCATTTTCTTCTGGCTCTTTTTAACTTCCCTGCTTCTGTTAATGAAATCATCCCCACCCAGTAGCACAGGCTTAGAACATCAGAGAACTTTTTTTTGCCTTCCTTCTCGGCTTTGACAAAGCCTAGAGATCTTACTAACAAAATGGCCCTTTCAATGCTCTCTCCCCATTGCCCCAACACCTTTCCTCTTTGTCTGCCTATGAACCTTTGTTCAACCTTTACAACTCAGACATGTCACCTCCTCCAAGGAAGTCTTTCCTAACTGCTTTTTTCTTTGGATTATTTACATGTCTTTCTTCCATCTTTGAAGACAGGGACTATGCCTTTTTCATCTTTATGTCCCCAGCACCCATCATAGTAGCTTCAACATGGCTTCAACAGTTCCATGTTGCCTGCTCCAAGAATCTAAAAGTCCTCTTACTAGCATCGAAAGCTTTCATGATATAACCCTAACGTTCCATTTGCTCCTCCCATCGGGTACTCCAGGCTAAATTAGTCATTATTTCTCCACTATATCCCTCGCTCCTACTTCTGGATTTTTGCTCAGTCTTAGACATCCTTCCTCACTGTCTACCAATAATTTGCTAAAATCTTGCTCATCATTTTAAGGTCATCGCAAAAGCCAGTTCTCAGAGGAAGCATTCCTGAATCCCCAACATAGCTCTTCCTCCAAATACCCGTGAGCACCATTAACATCACCACCGTTCAGCACTGTAACTATCACCACCCACATGACAAATTGATCAAATCTCTCTTATGAACTGTTTTTACATGCATTTAATTGTAAGCTTTTTGCCCTGAGGATTAAATGAAAGTCTCGTAAATTAAAAATATAATAATTGACCATTGTTTCCCATCACCAACTATTAGTCTGACGTACTTGAGAGAAGATGTGTTTGCATCCACGAAGGTGTCTAGTCCAGCTCTGGGCACCTAGTATCCTCTAAAAAACAAATAGAGATTTAGGCCTTGCTTTTCCCAATCTCCTCCCCAATATTCCCTTCTCATTCCCAAAAGAAGGCTGCTCCATTTCTTATAATAGTCACTTTCTCAGAGAGACCTTCCTTGCCCACCAAATCTAAGGTAGTTCCAGACGATTATATCCTTCAGGTGCATTTTCCTCATAGCCCTAGTCTTAATTTAATGCATACGCTTACTGTCCTTTTCTTGCGTAATGCCTGTTTTCCCCACAAGTCTATAATCTCCATGAGGGAACAGATCATGAGTATTTTGTTCCCTATAGAAACAGCTATTTCTTAAATAATCATTTGTCTGTTACATATTTTGTAAATATTTTCTCCAACTGTGTTGTTCATTTTTTAACTTTAAATATTCTGCAGTCAAATTTGTTCATCTTTCCATCATTGCTTTTGAAGTTCCTGTTATGTATATTTTAAACTCCTTCCGTGGAATATGTCCCTAGAGGTGGAAAAATTGAATAGACATTTCTTTAAGGGTCTTGATGCATTTTGTCAAATTGGACACGCCCAGCCCTCTGACAAAAGTGAGACTTGCATTCTTAAAGCTCTAGCAGCCTTATGGTATTAGATTTTGCCAGGCAAGCTGGACAGAATTCATTTAATGCTAGGTAAGCACGCATGAAAATTTCAGGAATCAGTAGCCTCAAGCAGGGATGCTGTGTTTAACATTGTGTACAAGGGGCAAACTTCAGTACCTGCCCCCCTCCCTGACCCATTAGCACTGAATCATTTGATAGTCCTCTCTCACGGTTTACCTTTATTCAAATGAATGCACAGATTTGTCCATACCCATTTCCCTCAAATAATTACCTTTGCTTTACTTCTGTAGCAACTAGATCACCTCCAAGATTGTGGTCATTCTGAGAGTAGAAGTGTCACTCTCTTTCTAGGTCACTCTCTAATCATGGTAACACATAGTGTCTTAGCCAACTGGCTAAACAACTTGACCTGGCTATTCCAGCCCAGCTATCATAATCGTTGCCAATTATAACAGGCCCCATCATAGAGAAATGACATAGAAGAATGTAATGTACTGTGAAAGGAACTTGGTAAATATTATTGAATGAGATGACATGGAGACAAAAAGTTTGGTGACCTCAGTTCACATTCAGCCCTTAGCCATCTCTGTGAACATCAAATGACTTCAACTGATCTTTAATCATCCTCCAACACACAGGGAGTAGTTCTGGGTAAGCCAGGTCAGCACTCAATGGGGCTTTCCTAAATTAGACCTGCCTGTAATGCATCATTTCCATCACCTTTCCTCTGAAAATTAAAGAGTATAATTCTTTATAAGACATATTTTTGCCTATTCCAGATCATACACACACGGTAAGAAAAATAAATGCATGTTTTTCTTCTACTTCTGTTCTTAGGATGTAATCCACGAAAAAGAAGGGCTTTTTACCTTAAATTTACTTGCTTCAAGAGACAGAGTTTTATTTTGTCTTTTGGCTTCTTGAATACATTTTTTGTTTTGTTTTTGCTTCATCAAGTTACGCAAATTCACAGCTATGTAAATAATAAAGGATTCAGAGTACAAACAAGTACATCATAGTGGCACGAAAACCTATCTCCAAGGGGCCAGCAGGTAGCGCAGTGGTTAAGTTCACACGTTGCACCTTAGCGGCCCAGGGTTCCCAGTTGGGATCCCAGGTGCGGACCTATGAAACGCTTGGCAAGCCATGCTGTGGCAGTGTCCCACATATAAAGTAGAGGAAAATGGGCACGGATGTTAGCTCAGGGCCCATCTTCCTCAGCAAAAAGAGGAGGATTGGTGGTGGATGTTAGCTCAGGGCTGATCTTCTTCCAAAAAAACCCCACCTATCTCCAAGTGGAGATGCAATTTGGAACTTTCCTCCATGTTTCCACAACTCTTTAAGCTTGAGCAGCAACAATGCAGGGTATAAATCACAAGATGCATCAGATATGGTCCCAACCCTGATCTTTTTCAGAGGAGGGGGCTCAGAGAGGGACAATATAAGAACATAAAGAACTACAATACACTGTAACGTCATAGTGTCAAAAGCCATACTTGGAAGGAGGAGAAGGCAGAGGCAGTCAGGAAAGATCTCCCACAGCACAGTTTGTGCCCGACATTTACGGGGAGAACTGAATGTCTTAGGCAAAGCTTTGGATTAAGGACATTTTGTACAAAGGGAACAGAGTGAGCAAATTACTTGAAGGGAGAAAAAGGGGAGTCAAACTGACAAATGGATCCCTTTTAAATTTCATTTTTAATTAACAGAGTTAAACCTAATGGAGAGAATACACATTCACATTACTGGAGAGAAACAAATTGATGGCCTTTTATCACCACAAGAAAAGGTAAATGTATTTTGGGCAGTACCTCAAGTCTCAGCAAAAGGAACTTCTAGTTCCTGACATGTGGTGTTCTCTCCTGGAGAAAATGCTGGAAGAGCTCTTTGGGCGATTTACTCCTTTCGTTGTCCAATGGGAGAGAAACCCATACTTTTGGACGCACTTATTGGTTACTGTAAAAGCCCCGCTCTGAGCAAGGACCAATTACATCCCGGAGCCCCGATTCTTGGAAATAGTTTCTGGCCGGGAATGCGTGACATTGAAACAGCCTGTACTCGTAAACAAGGACGAGTCTGGGCGGGACCCCAGCCCACGCGATACCGGGCCCTGTCCCAAATGGCTGGTCTTGAGCCCACGTACCTCTAGATGTCCGCTTTGGCTTCCTCCTACCTCCTTACCGTACCTCACAGTCTCGGGCACTGGTGCCAAGCCTCACCGCGGGGCCCGCGGCCGGGGGAGGGGCCCACAGTTCTTTATCTGAGCTGATTGGCGCGGCCCCAAGTTCAGGACGGGACTGTACGTCCCACTGACTCCTCCCCGCTGGAGTTGGCCGGGGGGGGGGGGGGGGGGGGGGGGGGGGGCGGGGGGGAGGTGCGGGGAAACAAATAAAGCCGCGGGAGGCGGCCGGTGGTGGCAAGACGCGAATTTGATTCTAGAGCCATTCACTGCCCCTGCGACTCACTGCCGGGCTCCTCCGCCCCGAAGGCCCCCCGAAGCTCAGCGCAGGGCAGGGTGCTCGAGCCCGCCAGCACATCTGTGCGCTCCGCCTCTCGTCGATCCCAGGTTCTGCTCCCCGCGGCTTTCTCCCCTCAAGTCAGACGCAGCCCCTGCCAGAGACGTGGGCATCGAGATGAAGGCGGCCCGCTTCGTGATGCGCGGCGCCGGCTCGCTGAGCGGCGCCGGTCTGGTCCCCCGCGAGGTCGAGCATTTCTCGCGCTACAGCCCGTCCCCGCTGTCCATGAAGCAGCTGCTGGACTTCGGTGAGCGGGGACGTAGGGCCGGGCGGGGTGAGGGGTTTGGGGCTGGGGAGTTGGCATAACTTTGTGCCCCAGTGCAGGGAGGCCTGGGCTCTTGGCTTAAGACAACTGAGATCCGCTTTCGTGCTGAACCCTGGGGCCTCGAGGCCAGCGCACCTTGCCTTTTCCTGGATCTGCCTTCTTTCTGACAGTTTTTGCCAACAGATCAAGGCCACTTACAGCCTCGCTGAGGCTGGATGGTTTGAGCTCACCTTTCCTCCTCTTTCTGTCCAAAGCATGCGGTCAAAATACTTTTTGCCTTCAGTCACCATTTAACAATGAACTAGAAACTTTGTCCCCTCCTTCATGGCATAATACTCCTTGAAGAAAATTCCTAGTGCTATAAAGTAGCCTCAAATTAATTAAGGTTTTATCCCTTAGCCACTCTCCACCCGTCCACAGGGTACATCTCTGCATTCCTAACAAATTTCTTTGTTTCTTTACCATTATAGTTTTCCATATGTTTGCATTACTGCTGAAAATATTTACAAACTTTCTGTAGTAATCTTATAAAGAAAATTTGAAGGATTTAAATGTGATGTAATTTATCACTAGTCTAGAAACATCATGGCTCCCATCCCACTCGCTTATGCCCCCTCCAATTTCAGATCTAGAACTCTGTGAACGATATTATCTCATTGACATTGTGGTGTTGACTGAATTCTGCACTCTCTTATAAGTACTGAGAGCTGTAGGATATTCTGACTTCTTGGAAGTGAATCCTTTTCAAAAAGAGAAAATAAGAATTCTCATATTGGTCACTTTAAAAGAAAAAAGAAAGAAAGAGACAATGAAGACGAAAATACTTAGTCCTGAATTATCTATAAGCAGTAATCCAACTGATGGTGAAATGTAATTTTATAATGTATGTGCATGTGTTCAGTATTGGATGAGTAATTCTATTCAAATATCATTTAGACATACTTTTTTTCCAAAAACTAAATAAATGTTATTTATCACAGGTTCCGAAAACGCATGTGAAAAAACTTCTTTTGCATTTTTGCGACAAGAATTGCCTGTGAGGCTAGCCAATATCCTGAAGGAAATTGATATTCTCCCTGATCCATTAGTGAATACATCTTCAGTGCAATTAGTTAAAAGCTGGTAAGTGGTGAAGCGTTCTAAACCAGTCTCTAGTTTCAAGACAGTTATCTGAGTATGAATTCTTATAATATATTAACATAATTGGAAAACAGGTGGTCTGAACAGTAAATGCTTTTGAAAGATGTAAAGAATGTTTTATTAACTTAGAGTAAGTCATCATAAGGGCAGTTATAAGGCTATAAACAGACATTTTTTACTCTGAAAAAGTACATACTTTCACAATACAATTTTTACTTCTAGAGGAAATATGAGAAATAATTGACACTTGCAATTTTAGTTTTGTATTTTAAATAATAAAAGACAGTTTCATATTTCAAAAGGAATCCTACCCTAGAAATCAATACAAATGAGTACTATTTAGAGAGGCCCTAATTTGTGTTACTAACAAGCAAATTAACAGAGCAGGCTGTGGGTTCAAATCCTGCCTCTGCCTTTTCCTAGCTGTGGAATCCTTGGCAAGTGTCTTCAATTCTCTATGCCTCAATTCCCCCTTCTCTTATTGAGGGGAATAAAGTATATGCCTCCAAGGGATATTTGAGTGTAAGTGACTGAAGTAAGAGGTAAAAAAAGCACTTAGAACAGTACCTGGCACACAGCCAGCACTCAGTTTCAGTTTTATCATCTCATTTAACAAATAAGGGTGCTGAAGCTTAGAGAGGGTAGATGACCCACAAGAGCAGATTTTCAGAGAATAGAGCCAGGATATGCACTGCAGCAGATATGCACCAGAGCCTCACCCTAATCTGCTGACTATACAGCGTTTTGTTCATTGATTCAAGAAATATATGCATTCCATACCCATTAAACAATGACAATCTGAAACACACATTCAATCCATAGTCTTTACTGCTGCTTTCGAGACTTCTACCCACACATGAATGAATGAAGTAGAAAGAAATATGAAATCTTTCTTAAAAATTTCTAAATACTTTTGCTATAAAAAATGAAAACATTTGCCAAATAAAACTGAATATTGCTCTGGAATAGTTAAACATAAATTTTAAGTTAGAAAGTTGAGGGTTAAAGTTGCATCTTTCCTTTTTTTTAGATATATTGTTTTCCAAATGTCTTGGAGGAAATTTGTCATTTTAAACATAATGCTTTATCTTTTCAAATCATTTTAAAAAGGCAGTCTGTTTTCAGCCACTTGGATCTGACTATTTAATTTTCAAACTTAAAGCACACCTATTGCTTTGCAGGTATATCCAGAGCCTGATGGATTTGGTGGAATTCCATGAGAAAAGCCCAGAGGACCAGAAAGCATTGTCAGAGTAAGTTCTGTGAATTAGACTGAGTGTCTAAAACTTTGGCTATTTCCAGACATACTCCTAAGATATTTTTTAGACCTAAATTAAAGGAGCTTCCAACCCTGAATAATAAATAACTACCCCCTTAGAAATGACAAGTTCTGTCTTGTTGCTTTCTTAAAGGTGATAATCAATTATGGCATTGAAAAATGATGCTGAGTAGGAACAAGGGTAGAGGACTTTTTTTTTAAGGAAATCTATCTTTACTGTAAATTTGGTCCAGTGATTAGATTTGTAGGAGGATTTACTATTACCTCATATTAATGCATTGGAGACTAAACATTTCCTTTCAGAGTAACTGACAGTTTCTGTCTGTAAGAATAAGAAATAAGAATATTTCCTGAATCTGACAAGAAATTTGGAAAGTTTTTTTCACCATGGCATTCTAGAGTCATTTTCAATTTTAATTATTTTTAATTACTATTTTTTTAAAGAGAAGGCTTATTGAACACCTAGAATGAATACACCAGTCATAGAGCTGGTATTTTAACATGTAAGCTAAAAGGAAAATAAATCTGTTTATGAAATGATCTCTTCTACTATAGTCAAAGAGACTGATGAGAGCCTTAATAAGGCTTCATCCAAACATTTTATCATTTGATTTGTTTAAATGGATACTTAGAAAAAGCTTTGGCCTTCTTTGAAGTAATCTAAGGAATGTATGTGAATGAAACTTACTTGAACTTTCACTAACTGTAAACATATTTTGGATTAGTTTTGTAGATACTCTCATCAAAGTTCGAAACAGACACCATAATGTAGTTCCTACAATGGCGCAAGGAATCATAGAGTATAAAGATGGCTGTACAGTTGACCCAGTCACCAATCAAAATCTTCAGTATTTCTTGGATCGATTTTACATGAACCGTATTTCTACTCGGATGCTGATGAACCAGCACAGTAAGTTAGCTCATCATGGTCGTGTTATCCAGACACGAGTGTAGAATATAAGCCATACTCAAACTAGATGTTTCGCTGTTCGGTGGGTCACGTTCTTTCTTATTGTGATTTCTATAACAGTATTTTTTCTTTTTATTTTTCAACAGTTCTTATATTTAGTGACTCACAGACAGGAAACCCAACCCACATTGGAAGCATTGATCCAAACTGTGACGTGTCAGCAGTGGTCCAAGGTAATTTTTAGATTTCTGCATTTGCCTTATTGAAAATATACACTATATGATTGATATATCTATAGTTGGGGTGACTTTGTGAATGAATTTGTATTCAGAGTGTTCCATTTATATTTTTATAAATAGTGTCATGAAGGTCCTTTGCTTTTGAGAGTCAGCGGTTTAAGCGTTCATTTATAATATTAAAGAAAAAATCCAAACATCAACGGCTAATGTGCTGTATTCTTATATATTGTATTTGATCTCTGAAGTGTGCATATTTCCATTGCTACAGCTATAACTTAAACACTGTCTTAACTTTTTCTTCAATAAAATATTTTAAAAGCTTTTTTTCATATTCATAAACCTGTACTCTAATGAATATTTTAGATTAAGGGTAGTATACACACTGAAGATCACTTGAAAATTTTACTTGGCATAAATTCATTTCATCATTATTAAAAAAATTTTCTATTCCAGATGCCTTTGAGTGTTCAAAGATGCTTTGTGATCAGTATTATTTAACATCTCCAGAATTAAAGCTCACTCAAGTGAATGGTAAGCTATAAATTAATATGTTTTAATCTATGGAAAATTCAGTGTTCTCACAGTATGATTGCTTCTTGTAAATACAAAGCACCTTTTGTGTTCCTTTTTTCCCTTCTGAACTTGCACACAATTTCTTTTTGAAGCCAAAGTTCTCTTTATCTCAACTGGAAAGTTCCAATTGAGCATATTTAGTTGCTAATGACGATTCATAAAGAAGAATGGTTTAAACAAATAATTTGGGATTTAGTGGAGCACCTAAGTTCCAATATCTTAAATGAAAGAAAGTTTGCTTACTACAGAATATAGGGGATAGGGAGGCCAGAAGCAGGAGAAACCACTTGGTAGTGGAGCTCTCCGCCTTAAGAGGTCACTCATAAGACCTGGAAAGAAAAATACCTTAAATTATACTGTAAGACGTAAACCAGTCACAGAAGGACAAATATTGTGTGATTCCTCTTCTATGAGGTATCTAAAATAGACTCATAGAAGCATAGAGTCGAATGGTGGTTGCCAGAGCCTAGGGGGAGGGGAAAATGAGGAGTTGCTATTCAATGAGTGTAAAATTTCAGTTATTCACGGTGAATAAGTTCTAGAGATCTGCTGTACACCATCATGCCTATAGTTAACAATACTATATTGTACACTTAAGTATTTAAGAGGATAGATTTCATGTTAAATGTTCTTACCAAAAGTTTTTAAAAATTATACTGTCAGTATGTACCACTGTTCTGAAAGCAGAGCGTACTTCAATAGCTTCAACTCTAGGGTGTATGAAAAGATGAAGTCTTCCCACATGGACTGAAGTGATTATATGATGAATGCAAGGCACTATTTTTATCTTCTCCCACAGTTGCGTCTCAAAGCCAGACAGTGTACTTCAATTGGAATAACATTCTCCTTTCAATTCAAAGTAAACATCTATTCCAAGTAATAGTTATTCAGGAATAATGTTTGTTGGTGATGAAAGTTAAAATTAAGTTGCTCAAGTTGAGAGTAGCCTAACTCATGGATTGGGAAGATGCAAATATAATTAATTGTTAAACTAAAATAGAAGTACAAATAAAGATTGAAAAACATCTCTAAGCAATAACAGCGTGGTTGCATAATACTTGTAGATAGACTGCTTGAACTCTGATAAAATAAAGAGGGAATTGTGCCAGACCTTGTGTTCTCTGATTCAAACTTGGCCAACGCCTGGGACACAAAAGAATAATACTTTTATTTTTCTTTTCAAACAGTATTATGAGGTTTTTGTTTCTGTTTTCTTTAGCCGTTTGGTGAAATTTAAGCATGTTTAGCCTATAATGTTTGGGTCATAGAAATCAAGAATAATTAGATGTATTTTCCCCATACATTAAAAATATGAAAGTTATAGCTAGCATTAATTTTGATGTTACACTATAAACACTATATTTATTTTTTCTTCCTTCTTAAAATGCATATAATTTTAACTCTGAAGTTGTCCAGTACAAAAGTTTTGGAAATAGAAACAAATAGCCCATCTAATCTAGTTTAGAGCACTCTTGTTGGCCACTTCATTTGAGTTTGTACATTTGTAGAGAAATGCAAAAATTAATCACAGAGCACTAGGTAGCAATGGTAGTAGCATTCTGAAAATCAGCCAGTTGCGTTCACTCTTTAAGAGGTAGATTCTAGGGTAGAATTTTGGAGCGAGGAGGATGAGGGGTATTCCAGTACTGTTTAAGTCAAAAATGTTAATCAAATAGATATGGAAGTTTATTTTAATGATATGTTTGTTTACCAATTCTAAGTGGGTTTAATTTGTTCTAGGGAAATTTCCAGGCCAACCAATTCACATTGTGTACGTCCCCTCTCACCTTCATCATATGCTCTTTGAACTGTTCAAGGTATGACACTGCAAAATAGTTGCAATTTAGTTTTTTTAAAAAATGTTCCTTGGTTACTTTTATTTTCCTTCATTATTTCCCACTGAACAGGAGCCTTACTATCTTCTCCCAAGCACACTTCTGTGCTTCTAACAGAAAGAAGCTACAGTTAATGTTTGAAAGGGTACATGCAGTTCTTTGTAGCATCAACACAAATTTGAGAATGCACAGTACGATTCATGATGTCTCGGTGTTCCCTGTTCCCATTATTTTTCAAGTGTGCAACAAAGCACTAGTCATTCATGCATTCGTTAAGGAAGGTCACGGGATGGATGCTTCAGGCCATGAGGCGTTGTTACCTCCACCCCCACAGGCAGATCCAACTCCAAATCCAGAGGTTCAAGTCCAGAATTACTGTAGGTGGCAGGGCCCTAACCTGAGTCTATAATATACTTGGAGGACTGTAGGTTCCTTCAATGATCTGCTTTAATGTGCATATGAATCAGCTGGGGGTTTTGTTAAAATGCAAATTCTGATTCAGTAGTTCAGGAGTAGGGCTTGAGATTTTGAATTTCTAATAAGCCAAAAGGTGATGCTACTGGACCACAGGCCACACTTTTCTGTAGCAAGACTGTAGGGCAGTGCTTCTCAAACTTCAGTGTGCATTAGAATCACCTGGAAGGCATGTTAAAATGCAGATTCTTAGGCTCTGCCCCAGAGACTTTGATACTCTAGGTCTGAGAATTTGCATTTCTAACAAGCTCTTAGAGGATGTGGATGTTACTGATCTGGGGTACATGGGTGCTAAGAATGAAACCCTGTCCTGGACTCTCAGACCAAACTAAAACTCTGCACTTACACCAAAAGATAGAAAAACACCTGAAACTTTATGATGCTTCCCAAGAGTCTCCTGGACTGGAGAGGAGAAGTGTAAAAAAAGTGAAATCTACCTCTAATTCTGATAAAACTTTCTCAAAACTTACTGTTTCCTAACATATTCTAATGTTAGTGCAAAGAGGTATTGATTGTACCAAAAACGTCTGATCTGTTTTATTTCACTTCAGCTAATGATTAGTACTTAATATTATACAGAAACCAGAAAGCAGATAACCTACCAGAAGAAGGTTAGAGAGGAAAATGGGTGAAATAAACCAAAACTTTGTATGAGATTCATCAAGTTGTCTGAAAACGTGTTTGAATTTTCTTCTCTGTTAAAGAACAAACGATACTTTTTTGTGGATTTGATTTATTTTTTAATTGAATAGTCCAACTCATGGAGTTATTTTGCCATCATTGGTAAAAGCTAAGATGATAATAAAATGCAAATTGAAATTTAATTTAGAATTATTTGCTATCCTTTTAAATAGTAACAGCCTTTTCCCGCAAATTTTATAAAAGCCAATAAATTGGTTCAATGATTCACTGTTCATTTGTTATGTAATAGTCTTTAGTGCTTGGATGTAAAATGTAATAGAAGGACAGAAAAGAGAGAGCCAGGAAATGGACTATAACGACCAATTTCTACATTTAAATTAAGCTTACAAATAAGAACTTGACAGCCAGCAGAATTGTTTTCCCATTAGACATTACTCCCAGGAGCTATATTACATGGTAAATGAATATTTTTCATTATACATCCTGGATGACGCATTCATAAATGGCTATTTGCAGAGCTGTTTTACTACGAACTTGAAAAAATAGGAACGTTGAATTGCCCTCCATGCTGCTTTGATTTTAAACATAAAAAACAGTTATTTATTGTCCCTCCGCCTTCCGCCATTGAATTCCTATGGTTTTGTTTTCTTTAGAATGCAATGAGGGCAACAGTTGAACACCAGGAAAATTGGCCTTCCCTGACACCAATTGAGGTGATTGTTGTCTTGGGAAACGAAGATCTTACAATTAAGGTAACCATTCTCTGTTTTTCTTTCGAGTCTTTCTTGAGAGAATTAAAAAAGAGTCAGTAATAGTAAAGCTCTCTGCTTTGAGCAGAAGATCAAAAGTCATGTATACCGGGTGACTTTTAAATGAAGGAAAGACATTTTTATGTAGACAAATTCACGTTGTTTTTAATATGTAGCTCTAATGACTTGTTTTTTTGTTTAAGATTTCAGACAGAGGAGGTGGTGTTCCCCTGAGGATCATTGACCGCCTCTTTAGTTACACATACTCCACGGCACCAACGCCTGTGATGGATAATTCCCGGAATGCTCCTTTGGTAAGACCAATTATATAGCTAAATTCATCCCAGCCGCCTAGTTCTAAATGTAGAGGAAAGATTACAAGAAAGTATTTAGGCAAGTTAATCAATTTAGTTAAATTGGGCATGGAGGCTGTGAGAAAGAACGATAAAGCAAGCTAAAAATGGTGAAACAATTCTACAGAGTCTCTGAATGGAAGCAGAAAATATTTATCTAGGTTCTAGGACATCAGTATCAGGGAAAATAATAACTCCTTCCTATATTTTGTATTCCAACGATCGTGTCCACCTCTTTACCAATAACTGGTCTTTCCCCTCTAGGCTGGTTTTGGTTATGGCTTGCCAATTTCTCGTCTCTATGCCAAGTACTTTCAAGGAGATCTGAATCTCTACTCTTTGTCGGGATATGGAACAGATGCTATCATCTACTTAAAGGTAACCTTTAAATTCAATAGAAAAAACCCTATTTCTGGAAAGATTGCTTCTCTTACAGCCCTGAGTTCTATGGTCCACAGCGAATACCCCAAACTGAGTTAATGCAAATAATGAACACAAGTCAGTCTGTTTTCTGATGGTGTGCGTAGATATACAATTTAATATTTAATATGGTAACTTACCAGAAAGGAAGTGGTGCAAGGCTACCTGCCTCCAGTGGCAAAACTGTTTCTCAAGAAGCATATTAGTTTCTGAGTCAGGAGAAGCTCCAGTGAATTTTTTTTTTTTATATATATTTTTTTAAGATTTTCTTTTTTCCTTTTTCTCCTCAAAGCCCCCCCGGTACATAGTTGTATATTCTTCATTGTGGGTCCTTCTAGTTGTGGTATGTGGGACGCTGCCCCAGCGTGGCTTGATGAGCAGTGTCATGTCCGCGCCCAGGATTCGAACCAACGAAACACTGGGCCGCCTGCAGCGGAGCGCGCGAACTTAACCACTCGGCCACGGGGCCAGCCCTCCAGTGAATTTTTTAAGGCAACTGCTTTTGGCATCTGTGAGAATAGCTGTACTTTTGTTTTATTTAAACTTGTGGGGAATATATGCTAATAATATTCTAGCCTAGAAAAATAACTGCTATCAAGATACTCAAGACCTTAAGCTGACCTTTTTAGAAATCCGGGGAAAGGAAACCCATTTAGAATTTCCTGTTTCAACTTTAAAATTTGGTGCATGTTTTACCTTTTTTTTTATTTCTGGTACAGCCTCAGTTTATTTGTTAAGGTCACTGTCCTGATTCTGTTATTCATTTGTCAACTATTTTGACTGAAAATATATTTACAGATATTAGGAACTAGAACATTAAGCTTCTAGACTCCCATTTTGTGCAAAGGAATTTGCCAAATGGCCTTTGACCATCTGAAATAGTTAATGTATTCGATTCTTAAATAAGCAAAAGTCTTCAAAGTATTGAGAAATATTGATAGATTATAGATTTATAATATCAGATTTTAATACATTAATAGTATCAGATTAGGATTCTCTCTTTAGCAAAGATACAAAGAACAGCTCTGCTATTCAACTCCATCGTATCAGCAATATCCAAACAAGGGACATGTGCAAATGTTGAATGCAAATTCTGTCCCCTAATTTAGAATCCTGTGTGTACTATTTCAACCCCTATAGGGTGGAGATAATATTTATTTTTTAGTTTTCTTTTACACAATGCCTAGCATGTTTTGGGCTCTGATGTGCTCTTATTACTAAATCAATTAAAAGAATATATTTGAATGTTTGAATGCTTAACCTCTGAGTTTATTTTGAGTAATCACTTCAAGTACAAATTATGCCATGAATAATTTCTTTGGTTTGATTTTTTTTCTCTTCCTCTTCTTTCAGGCTTTGTCTTCTGAGTCTGTGGAAAAACTCCCAGTCTTTAACAAATCAGCCTTCAAACATTATCAGATGAGTAGTGAGGCTGACGACTGGTGTGTCCCAAGCAAGGAACCAAGGAACCTGGCGAAGGAAAAAGTGGCCATGTAAAGAGGGGCACACTGGACACTTTAAGGGATCAAAGTGGGTCCATGCCAGTGCTGCTTCCTGAATGTTTGCGTGTGTACTTTTGTCTCCTCGAAAACAAACAGCAGCAAAATCTCCTTGATCAGTACATTGATGAGAAGAGGAACAGCTCGTTTCTATGACCCAGGAGAGCATATTGCGGGATTTACAGATGGCTGCCTCTTTATTCTTTAACTTAGAATAACTCAAGTTTATATCAAATCCTGAAGAAGAAATAAGCCTGTTTTCCATTTGTTTATCAAAAAGAATGAGAAAAGGAGTGAAATGAAGATGTACAGTAGCAGTTTCAATAGACTGATATTTTAGGCCTCTGGTTGGTATCATAAGATACTGATATTTATTGAATATCAAGTGTCAGTATAGCTGTATTTTCCGACAGTCAAAGGATGGGGACTTGGTTTGCACTATATGGTTAGAAATGTACATCCTGTATATATCTGTGCACTTTAGGGAGGAAAAGCTGGTGATTAAAGGAACATTCCGTTTGAATGAGGAGGAAGGAGTCAAAACGTTTTATTCGAAGTTGCAGCCAAGGCATTGGGCCTATGTAAAAACTCAGAAGAAAGCCTCTTCTGATAAATAAAGTGCCTTTATTATGCTGCTTTTCCTGTTCACACTTCACATGATACGTGAACACTGATTGCCAGGTGCCTAGTCTTGGTGAATTTTAAAATATGCACTGAATTCAGAAAGCTGTGGTTGTAGGGAGAGAGGAATTGCCAAAATGATAGAAAAAATATCTCTCACCTTGTTTTGTCTATAAATTGGAAAAACCAATGTTAGGAAAAGAAATCATGCATTTAAAACCTAACTCAGTAGAAAGGACCTTTCTCTACCTTACAGTGGTGGTAATCTAAAGGCATCCATTTTCTAGGCTTAAAAAGATGTGTTTTTATATATTTAATTATATTTGCTACACTCCAGCATTAACATGTCTGTAAAGAAAATTCCTAATTATCAAATGGCTGAAGAACATTAGAATTTAAATACTTCTTGGAGTATTTTTGAAAAACAGCCTGGGAGCAAGAGGTTTCATGCCAGGATGCTTTCATTTGTGAATCATTGAGATTGAGAGCTGATGAATGAAAGCTGTAATGTCTATGCAACTTTTGGGAAGTTGAGGAATAATATGCAGGTTGACAGGCCAGTCTAGCACATTACTCTTAGAGAAGGAATGGGAAAACAAAAGAAGGAAAGCGGAAGGAATGAAAGAAGAAGGAAGAAGAGAGGGAGAGAAGCAGAAGGCAGGCATCTTGCTATATTCCCCACAAATTACTTCAAGAAATGATCCATATTTTCATGGATAAATTATTGGCAAGAGGATGAATTGGTGTCTTTCAAAACAGTATGTCTTCTTTGAATGACTCTCTCGCTCTTGCAAGATAATAGGCTTTTGTGAGATAATGAACTCATCTATTTCAAATTAATAATTAGACGGGAGTACAGAAAAAATTAGAATTGTCTGCATTGTAGGATAATCAGTCCTGTCTATATATTGAATTTAACGTTTGTGTTTAATTTTATCACGGCCTGGTGTTGTGATGCTTCTGGTAGTGGCCAGAGAAGCCTCAAATTGCTTGTTGTGGATTTCAGAAGTCCTAGACAGTGACTTTTCTTGATGGTGGGACTCTGGCTCATCCATTAATTGATTACACAAAACTATTTGCAATAGGTTATTTGACTTTTCAGTTTTTACTCAAATTTAAACTTTTTTGCGTGTAAATACTTGTATTTACCAAAGATTTAAAGCAGTTGATTAATTAACCCAAACACTGTGAACTATCTTTAAAACACTAGAGAAAAAGAAAAGTTGGTATCTCAATAACATCAGCTATGTAAATGGAGTTCTGTAAAATAGAAACCGTCTACATTGGTATTTGCAAAATCTGTGAAGAGCTTTAGGATTCTAGTGGACAGATACTGAATGTTCAGGCACATTTAAATTATTAATGTATAAATTGTGTTTTTATCTCCAAGCTATGTACAAAGAAATGTGATAATTTTTATAATAAATATTTTTTATTATAATGGTAGACGTTGTCTTTTAAACTTCTTTACTCAAATTACTGGCAAAGTACTAAGAAGAATTTGAGATAAAATTTTTCTTCCCTTTACATTCAAGTCTAACTTATCTACATATTTGGTATAGACTTTTAAAAGGATGGAAAGCAAGTTAACATCTTAATGTTTAAATAACAGATAAGTACTTTACAGCAGTCCAGAAATTTCTGATTGTCCTATGCTTTTCATGTATGCCTCAATAACACATAGTACAATGTGTGTTTATCTGCATAAATATATTCAATAATCATTTTTGCAATGCATATGTTCTCTACATTTTTTGGGTAAATTTACTTTAAAGTTTCACTTAGTGACTGTATTTACATTTGAGTAACAAATAGAGTACCAAAATAATTACTTAGATAACTTGGGTTCCCAAACAACTTCTGGATTAAATGTGTCAGTAATAATTGGATAGAAATTACCAAATTGAGTGGTGACATGTTTTATCTTTGCTATCTTCACACTGTCTTTCTTAACTACTTTAATCATACTTAATCTTTAGACTATGCTTTGCCCACCTCCAGAATGCCTTCATGGGCAAGATTTTGCAAATAAAAAAAAAAGAAGGGAGCAAGGGAAGGAAGAAAGGAGGAAAGAAGGAAGGAAGAAAGAAAGGGGAAATTAGAATAAAATAAAATTAGTGGAATGAGTTTGCCATAATTAAATTCTAAAATCTTGACAGGATAATCATATTTGAATCAAAAATGCCATCAACCCAAGGCATTAGGCCCTGAAGAAGCTATAGGAAAGCCCTTCATCAGTGACACTCTCCTTTACTTGACTATGTTCATTTCTTCTTCTGTTAGGGAGGTATTGCACCATGTGTCTAAAAGAAGTGCGTGCACACACACACACAAGCATACACACGTGGGAACGTACACACACATCAGATTTTGCTGTACAATTTCCATGGATTAAGCTGCTTTGAGGGCGGGGAGTTAGTGCGCTCCCCAGGCTCATCATCTTCATCTACGTTTTCACAGAAGCTGCAAAACTTCAAGTCCCACAATTCTTCATGTATGCACACCTACATCTTTAACTCAAGTCAGTGTACTCCAAAGAATACCAATTTTCAAGTTCAACAAAGTGAGCTGAATTTTCATCAAAACTATCTTTATACCATTTCTTCCAAATTTCAAATTTGCATAAAAATAGTAAGAGTATTTGATCTTCACTACAATGACGTGACATGTGCAGAGAGAGAGATCATTGTGAGCCAGTAGCTTGGGCATTGACCTTGATAATTTCCTTATTCTCCTACTGCACTTTAAGGTACTGCGCTTACACTTAGTTGTGTACCCACACTGCAAATGTACATGGAATCCCCAGGTCACTTTGGTCTCTCTTGGTGGAAGAACTGAGGACTTTCATAATTTCACAGGAGCTTATGTAAGAAGCCCCTAAGCCCCCACCATGGATACTTAGAGCAGTAGGATTCTATCTCCATTAGCATTCTGTCCACACATCCCTTCTTTTGGGTTTTTCACTTTTTACCTTACATCACAGATACTTAGGCACTCAATAAACACTCCCTAGATAAATACATGAATAAACACATAAACAACCTTCTGCCTGTAGAACACCATTCCTGCATTAATGGCAGATTGGAACTCTATGTTAAATAAATGTACATCAAATTTTATAAGATTTTATGCTTTAACTGATACTTAAGAAGTTTTACAACATTGCATAAACTCGGGAATACTTTTCCAAACCAGTTAAATTGCAACTGATCTTTGCTTAATGTTGCTCTATATTGGTGGCCTTTGGCCATTGGAAATTATCACAGATTTCAAAAGAAATTAAATAATGAGTAAAAGTTATTACTACTAAGAAAATTTCTTGAGCAAATACGTCAGTGTTTCAGATTTTATGATGTTCTTCCTTCTTGTTCACCTTGGACTCAGATAAAAAATATTACCATCCATATTTCATGATCCCTTAATGGAAATGAGCAACTGTCTTTTAATGAGATTTTTCAGTTCCTACCCTAGTGCAAATAAACATTAAAAGCCACTCAAAATCAACAGAAATGTCAGTAGCCTTGAAAACATGTTGAATCTACTAAATGATGTGAAAATGATGTGAGCTGTCTTAGTGATAAATCCAGCAACAAAATAATAAAATTTATCAACGGATTATCAGACATCATTTTCATGTTTACTGCTACCATTTAATGTAGTGAAAATAACACAGGACTGATTGTCAAATAATGCAATATAGCTGGGAATTATTTACTAGCATACTGTTTTCCATAAATATAAAAGGATGCTTTAATATCTAAGACAAATAATCTATTGAATGGCAAAGTCTTGAGTTTTTTATCAATTCCATTAAAACTATGCCCTTTAATGTGTTTCTAGCCCCCACATATACCTTGATATTTGATACAATTGCCCTTAACTCAGTCTTTTTCTTCACATTCATTTTTAAGCATAACAAAGTTTGTTTGAAATTATAGATTTGTAATCTGAAAGTGAAATAAAAATAATTTGAGAACAAAAACAAAAACCTTATGCCATGTTCTTAGGTAATTCTTTTTCTCTCTTTGAGTCCGAGTTTTCTCTTCTACCTAAATGAGATCTAGCTGTTTAAGGAAGGCACTTCTAATTCTGAAGGCTTTGAATCTATATTTTCTAACAATTCTTTACTGAATACCCTGCTCCCAATCTCTCTTCAGTCCAAACTAGGCTTCTCATAATATTGCTGTCAAGCTCAAAATCCTTTAGTGGCTTCCCAGTGCCTAAGAATTTGATATTCATAGCTTTCTACAATCCAACCTACATGACCAACCTTACAACTTACATCTTCCATCACTACTCAGTATATTATCTTCTAAATATACAACAAACATATTTCCTTTTGTTCATTGTAAATATGCCTACCTGAAAGGCCCTTTCTCTTTTCTCTTTTTTTCCCTAAATGCTGCTCAACCTTCTAGACTCAACTCAAATCCCACCTCCATGGACTGAGCATCCCAGTCCAAAGTGCCCTCTTCTCTCAACTTCCTCCTCTAAATTCTCACATGGTCAGGACCATTTTAGTATTTATCACATAATACCTAAGGTTGTTAGTTAAATGTTGTAGAGAGATATAAAATCCAGAAACCCAACTAGATTGTGTGTTCCCTGCCATCCAGGACCATGAATTACACAGACCTGTATAAACACCATGATGTTAAGCCTGTCTCATGTACGGTAGACATCAAAAAATATTTCTGGATTAGTATATTTCTGATGAGTTGGGAAGGAAGACGATGAAAAGCAACAGAACTACTCCTATTTGAACGATTATTCTATTGATCTAAAACCACTCATGTTAATATTTTTAATGCCTCTCAGCATTTCTTCTTAATCTGAGAAGGATCCATGTTTACTTCCAGATGGATCATGGCTGTAACATAGACATATAAACTAACTTAAACCTTTTATTTTAGCTTTAAAACTAGGCATTTGCCTTCAAAGAGCTTAGGATCCTCTGAAGAGTTAAAGAGACACAAATGCATAAGAAGTTAAATCATGACCAAAGATTTTAATAACAGTCAACAACAAAGGAGATGTCATAATTCCTAACACACATAGCCAGGCAAATGCACTGACATTAATTGCTGTACAAAGTTAAAGAGGGAAAGGTGATTTCAAGCTAAAGTGACTAGATGGAAAGAGGACAATTTATGTGGAGGAAGTGAAAATAAGACCATGAAGAAAGTGTCTGGAGAGAAGGTGGGAAAGGTAAGTTGGAGCTCAACTGGCGATAGTTTCAATGTCTGGATGTGGTACCTGGGGCATCAAGGAGCCATTTGCCAGGACAGTAAAAGGATCAAAAGAGTTCTGTTGACTAAATCTTAAGATTATGTGTTTCACTGTCAGTTTATTTACAAAATACAATGAAGCAATCAGCACAGTTTTCTTGTGAGAAATTAATTTAATATTCAAATAAATAAGATAGAGCATTTGTGGTATATTTGTTGATGAGTGAAAACAGTGGGTTTTCACCCAAGTGTCAGAGTGGCCAGGGATGTAGACTCTGGAACCAGACTGATTAGATTTTCATCCCACTTCTGCTACTTAACAGCCATGAGAAGTTGCATAACTTCTCTCTGCCTCAGTTTTCTGATCTGTGAAATACAGATAGTATTATAGTATCTTCCTTATGGGGATGCTGTGAAAATTAAAGTGAGTTAATATATGTAAAGCATTTATTACAGTCCTAGGCACATAATAAAATTTATATAGATTTTAGCTATTTTATCAATAATGTTATTTAAGTATTAGATACTGGATCCTTATATTAAGTTCCTATACAAATGAGTTGATAGCAATAAAAATAAAGTACTGTCCTTCAGATATGAAGTCATACAGTATGAGCATGCAATATCAATGATAGCAACAAATTTGCTCTCATAATAAGGTTCTTTTGTCCGATTATGACCCTGGGGTTAGATTTTCAGGTCAAAGTATAGTCTGTGACTTGAAACTGCTGAGCAAGTCTGAAAGCTGTTTAGGCAGGGATCAAACCCAGACTTTGACCTCTTTGGTAATGCCGTCCAACCAAAAACTGGGTGGATGGTGGTGCCATGCGTTACCTCATGAGAGCTATTAACTCTTCCAGGTCCCTTTGAGAGCCCTGCATAAGGCTGCGCCTCCCTGAACACCGAGGAGAAGTCAGCTTGCTACACATTATAAATAAACACATCAAAGGCCTAACACAGCGCTGTGCCCCAAGCACACTCTCCATAGTTGTTTGTCAAATTGATGAAGAGAGACTTAAACCATTAGAGTGACAATTAGGCTTCAGTTTTTTGCTAGGCCACCTCCTTCCCCTTCTAAATATCACATTTCATCTTGAGAAAGCAGATCTCCAAATAAAAAAAAAAAGCATAAAATATAGTTTTTGAAAAACCCTTTGAAAACACTTTCCTGGCATTTTGGGAAGTAGAAAATATTTTCTAATTTTTTTTCCCTAGAATGTCTGACAATAGTTCTTTGTTTGGAACTGAAAATATATCCTGCATTTTGTATAGAGTCAGATGTGATTCCTATTTTTACATAAGCCAGATAGCTCTGGGCAGGTTTTACTTACCACACACTAATTTGGGGGAAATTATTTTAGGGATAAAACTTGCCACTGAAGTTGAGGAAATGATTTCCTAACCGAAGATAATCTATAGGTTATAATGTTGACTTGATTTTCTGAAACTGTATCTGTCATTGGCCAAAAATATTTATTTCATGTATTAGAATAGAAATTGGTTTCAGTAGACTTCTTTCTTCTCTCTCTGAACCCTTTTTAAATTGAATATTAAATAGGAAAATAAAGTCTATAGAATTTATTATGTGGCGGGTATTTTTCTAAGGATTTTACATTAATTAATTCATTTTTTCCCTCACAACAACCCATTATATTAGTAACTCCTTTGCATAAATGGACTTTTTTATCCTCACAACATCTGTCACATTATTATCCAACCATTTTACTGATAAGAAACTGAGCCACAAAGAAGGCTAGCAAGTTGCCTCTATTAAGGGACAGAGCTGGGATTTGATTCCAGGTGTTGTATACTCCAGAGCCTTTGCTCTGAGGAAACAGTCCCTCGTCGAGGAATACACCCAGCACAGCAGCAAATCAGGGTGACTTCTGAGGTCATGCAAATGAATAACCCATAACTCATCTACAGGGGAGAGCGACACTGCCCCTGGTCTCATCAGCACTGAGCCTAACTGATCAGCTGCAGGCTCCTGGATTTCTTCAGACAATGTTACCAGAAGACCCATCTACTTGCAGAGCCATCAAAAGCTTTGAATTGTTAGGCCAGCCCTCACTTTCTACTAAATGACACTTAACCATTCCTCAGGCATGAGGCAATTCACTTATTTATTCAACAAGCAATCAACAAAGATTTCTTAAGCACCGCATGCTGCCAGGCACTAGGAATACCATGATGAATCACAAGGATTCCTATGCTCGAGGACATTATAGTTTATTTGTGAACATAGAAATTAAATTTGTAAATATTGATAGGTTTTAGTATCTATAGTTGCAAATATTATCCTGAGAGTTAGACACAAGACTTCTGGGGTAGGGATGAACTATTTGTACTTGTAGTAAGAACTGCATCAGCTCCCCTGGCCCCAATCTTCCTCCCTTTTCAGATGATAGAATTAGAGCCAGATGTCACCTTACACATACCGGGATCTGTACTATAGGTGAAGAGCCCCAAAAGAATCTGAGAGTTTATGTAGAAGAGGGATGGCTGTTCCCCTCTTTCCCCTCGTGAGATAGTAAGAGAAAACTTTGCTCCCTAATATACACAAATTCACCTTTGAGAGAGAATAGGAAGGATCCTGAGTTACTCTTTGGAATGTAAATACATGCTTCCAGGGGAGACATAAGACAAGTTTCTCTGAAATGAACTTCACACAAGGTCTCATTCCAAAACAACTCCGTGGTTCCCGATCTTATCATCTCTCCTCTCAAGGTAAGCATGTCTCTTACTATCTATTCAGTTATCTTTAAGTTTCAAGATATGCCCTTTAACCCAAGTCGCAGCAAAATTTGCCCCAAGAGCCCTAACTATGCAGAGACATAAAATATTCACTCTTTGACAATTATGAGGATAATGACCAGCACAAATGAGACACTCAAAGTGATCTAGAAGGGCAAAAAAAGACCTAATCTACTCTGTGGTGGGAGAGAGGTGAGTCATGGAAGACATCCCAGAAGAATGACATTTAGCCTGAGGCGTGGAGAAGAAATTAGAGGCAGTCTGGCAAAAAGCAGAGCTAGTGGTGGTGGGGTGAGGGGAGTGCAGCACCAAGGGTGCAGCCAGTGGGGTGATTAAGGCAGATAACTAATTGGTGGTTTCAGTGAAATGAAAGAAGGACTGTGCTGAAATCTGGAATAGAAGTGAAATTGGCAGGTGACGACATTGGAGACATTAGTAGAGACCAAACCGTGAAAGGCCTAGTAAGCCTCAAACATTTCTTTTATAGTCTGTCAACAACAGGTCGTGAAAAGCATTTAGGTGGGGATAGTGGCATGATTTCTGGTTACTGTAAAAAGTCACTTGGAGCTACATTGTGTAGAGTGGATTTGAGAGAAAACAGAGAGAAAAATCTGTAGAGGTAGGGGGCAGTTAGCAGCAGTACACTTGTGGAATAAAGTGAGAATAAAGAAATGCAGCCAGATTTGAGAAATGTATGAGAACTAGACTAAACAGAGTTTGGTAATTGACTAGATAAGAAAGAAAAGTTGGGAAAGAGTATTGCAATAATCTGAGCACATGGGTGGATAGTTGTCCCATTCACTGAGAGGCCGATACCCTGAGGAGAGGCAGGTTTCAGGGCGGAGGTTTAAAATCAGTTACTTTCATGTTGGTTTTGAAGTGCTTAAGAAACATCTAGGTGGGCATGTCAAAGAGGCAATCACATAGGTGAAAGCTAAAACTCAGAAGAGAGACCTTGCTCAGGATCTAAACTTGGGAGTGTCAGAGTAAAGATGGCCACAGAAGCCCCAGGGGTGTGGGTCTGAGAAAAAGTTCGGAATGAAAAGAGGAGGGATAGAAACCAAAAAGGACTTGTAGTTAGTGGTTGAGTAGGAGGCTTTGAGTGAGACTGACAAGCAGTAGTCACAAAGTTAAGAGGAAAAATCAGAAGAATCCAAGAAGAGAGAGTATTTCAAGAAGGATAGTGGAGTCAATGATGTAAATCAGATCACATTTCTTGCTAGCAAAAACCCGACAATTCTTTCCCACTTTTCTTGGAATAAAATCAAAACTCTTTGCTGTTTTCAAGATCTAACCCACGTCTCCCTCTTCAGACTCATCCCCAGCACTCTCCCCTGACTCTTTCCACTCCAGCCACACTGGCTTTCTTGCTGCTTCTTGAGTTGGCCACATTTGTTCCCACCTTTGCAGGTCTCTTCTGCCTTGGAATGTCCTTCTCCAGAACTTCATGTGGTGCTTCTTCACTTCCTTCTGGTATTTGCTCTTCAGAGAGGCCCTTCAAGAGGAAAAGATAGCGCCATCTTCCCCAGGAAAGAGACCAGGCCCAGCTTTGGTCAGACACCTTTTTTGAAATCAATCATTGTAAAGATGAGGGTGGAATATTTGAATTGCCTAAGCTGGCTCATGTGCCTCCCCATGGGGCTAGAAGAATGGGAGTGTGGTGACAGTGGGCCCAATTTGAACCAGATAGATGGAGCAGGATAACATGGATAACATCCCAAAGAAAAGGATGGTAGCAAACCAAGTCATATTGATGCAGGCTTAGTGAGCCAAGGAGTCGAAAGAAAGATTTCTTGGACTCTCAAGGTCTGGCAGTAGTGCTCTTTTATTTAGGGAATAGTATGGAACAGCAGAGGGACAGGACCCATGGGCAGTAAGAGCTGCTGCCAACATGGATTGAGGGTAGGGCTAAATTTAAGGCATAGGTATGTGAGTTATCTCTTTACAAGACAAAGGAAAGAATATGTAGAAAAAAGTCATTAAAATGGTATCACTGCAGATGGGGTCTGGTTATTGGGTGGTCCTATAACTTTAGATAAGAATCAGATCAGATTAAGTAAATGGCTGAAGCCACCTCCTTAAATATCATCTTCAGCTAAAGACAAAGAAGGATATTGGGGGGAGGAGGGGTCAGTTACATGAGGTTACCAGACAAGCACAGTCGTCTCCATTAAGAGTTTCTAGAGATAAGTTCATACCCCCTTCTTCCTGGTGCAGAGAGGGAGGCACTCCCACAGATGGAGACTTCCTTCACAAATGGAAATGTCTCTCATCAAAGGGCAAGCAAATTCCACCTTTCAGAGTCTCTTTCCTGTCTGCAGCTTTCAAAAGTAACCAGCCCCAAATAATCCTCATCAATATGTCCACTCCAGCAGGAAAGGATGAGGTCAGAGCACAGGTGGAGGGACGTTTACTAGCTAGGGAGAGAAACATGTTCTCCATTATAACAAGAGGAAATGCTTTGAGTTGTAGATAGATCATATTTTTGGCTATAAAACTTATCTGTAGAGAAGGGGAAAGATGAGAGGATCAGAGGTTTGAGGACAGAGAATAGCTTGGAAATAATGTCAGAGAGTAGGAGGATAAGCTGGTAAGAGAACATATAGTTGGTTCAGTGGGGAGACGAGAGTGGTTGTTGATTAATCTGCTCAATTGTGTGATTTTCCCCATTATGTACTCAATAGTCTGAATTAGAGGTCAGCAAATTTTTATTATTTTTGTAAAAGGCCAGATAGCAAATATTTTAGGCTTTGTGCACCATATGTGGTCTTTTTCACATATTTTTCTTGGCTTTTTAACAACTCTTTAAAAATGTAAAAACTTTTCTTAGCTCCTTGACTGGACTGTAGTTTTCTGACCCCTCGTCTACAAGCAGGCAGGGAAAGCATGAAAAGTAACACTTATCTAAGGTGTGGATTCATCCAGTAGGTAAGATAAAAGTAAAAAGAGACAATAAAGTTTAGAGTATTGTGAAGAACTGATTGCAACAGAGTCTACTAGACACTGAAGTCATCAATCATTCATTCTTTATAAATAAATTCAATTAACACTGGTTAGGTGTCCATCATGTGCCAAATACAAAGCTAGGCTCTGGGAATACAATGGTAATCAAAAGCAAAACTGGTCTCTATTCTCATGGGGCTTAGCATATAGTGGGCAAATACAGAGATTGGTTTTAAAATAACACAAATAAAAATATAATTATATATTGATCAGTGTATAGTGTGTACAAATTTTGCATCATAAGAAATTCAAGAAATATAACATTATTCCACTCTTCCAAATCAAATTTAACTTGCTCTAAGTCCCAATACTATGTCAAATTTTATCCCAAATCATTATGAGTTCCTATTTCTTTAGGGTTGTACAATGATCCAGGAGTCTTTCACATTCCAAAACAGTCAACTACAGCCCTTAGGCCTTTGGATTACACAAGTAACTGCTGTTCTATCTGCTTTCCAAACCTTTTACAGACTGATGACTGTAAAAGAGAGAGAATTTTGGATGGAAGAGATCTGTGCCTGCTATGCAAAGCTTGAACTTGGACATCTTTGCTAGTGATCTCATAGCAATTTCCTAGGTACAAATGTTTAGTCACTCAAGAATTGTCTACCTCTACTGAATCTGGCCAAGAAGTCAGCTGTTTCTATCTCAGAAACTTCAGTTCTTGTTTCCACCATACCCAACTCTGGTACAGTGCCACATAAGTCAAATCAATAGTCAAATATTTCTTAAATGGAAAACAACAGGAGGAAACAACACTATGCCATCAAATTTGATAACTAAGAGGAAATTGACCAATTCTTTGAAAGACAAAAATTACCAAAATTCATACTAGTTGAAATAGATAATCTGATAGCTCTACATCCAGTAAAGAAATTGGATAATTAACAACCTACTTAATAACTTTTCAAAAAAGAATGCACCAAGTGCACATGATTTTACTAGTGCATTCCACCAAACACCTAAGAAAAAAACAGCATCAATTGTCAAACAACCTCTTTCATAAGTTAGAAGCAGAGGGAACTCTTTCTAATTCATTCTGTGAGAGCAGTATTAACCTATAACCAAAACGAGACAAAAGCATTATAAGAAAAGAAAACAGTCTAATATCTGTCATGAATATAAATGCAAAGATCATCAATAAAATATTACCAAGTTGTATTCAATCACGTATAAAAAGAACTATAACCACAGCCAAGTGAGATACTCTCTAGGCATGCAAAGCTGGTACAACACTCAAAAATCAATCAATGTCATCTACCATACCAACACACTAAAGAAGAAAAACTCATGTAATCATATCAACTGATTGAAGAAGAACAAAGTTGAAGGACTTATACTACTTGATTTCAAGACTGTAAGACTCTAAAGCTACAGTAAGCAAGACAGTGTGATATTGGTAAAAGCACAGACACACACATCAATTGATAATAGAGAGCCCTCAAAACAGACCCAAATAAATATATTAACTGATTTTTGACAAATGTGTAAAAGCAATTCCATGGAGAAAAGATAGTCTTTTCAACAATTAATGCTGGAATAATTAAACATCTATATGCAAAAAAAAACCCCAAGATTAACTAAGACACAGATCTTATGCCTTTCACAAAAAATAATTCAAAGTGGATCATAGACCTAAATGTAAAACACAAAATTGTAAATATTTTTAAAAGAAAACATAAAAGAAAATCTTGGTGGCCTTGGGTTTGGTGGTGAGTTTTTAAATATAACACAAAAAATATGACCTCTGAAGGAATAAAACTGAAAAGCCAGACTTTATTAAAATTAAAACTTTGGTTCTGTGCAAGACAATGTTAAGAGAAAGAAAAGACGTCATAGACTGGAAGAGTGTGCTTGCAAAACACATATTTGATAAAGGACTTAAATTCAAAATATACAAGGAACCCTTAAAATTCAATAATAAGAAAACAAATACATTTAAAAATAGGTAACATACATGAACAGACACTTCATCAAAGAAGATACACAAATGACAAATAAGCATATGAAAAGATACTCAACATTATTTGTCATGAGGGAAATGCAAATTAAAATAAGATACCACTGTATGCTTATTAGAATGGCTAAAGTCCAAAACACTGACAATACTATGTGCTGACAACAATGTAGAGCAACAGCACCTCTCATGGTACAGTCACTTTGAAAGACAGAGAGCAATTTCTTACAAAGCTAAACATAATCTAACCATATGATCCAGCAATCATGCTCCTAGGTATTAAACCAACTGATTTGAAAACTATGGCTGCACAAAAACCTGTTTGTGAATGTTTATAACAGCTTTATTGATGACTGCCAAAAATTGAAAGTTGCCAAAATGTCTTTCAATAGGTGAATGAATAAACAAACTGTGGTACATTTATAAGATGGAATACTACTAAGCAGTGAAAAGGAGTGAGTTCTCAAGACGTGGATGACTCAAATGCATATCGCAAAGTGAAAGAAGTCAGTTTGAAAAGTCAGCATACTATATGGTTCTATTTAGATGACATCTGTAAAAGGCAAAACTTTAGAGACAGTAAACAGATCAGTGATTGCCAGGGATTTGGGGGTGAGGGCAGGGAGAGTTGAATAAGTGAAGCACAGGACTTTTTAGGGTAATGAAACTACTTTGTATGATAGTGTAATGATGGACACATGACAATGCATTTGGCAAAGACCATAGAACTTTATAACACAAAGAGTGGATCTTTATTGTAGGCAAATTTAAAAAATCATTTAGAAGGTCAGAGGAATCCCAGGATGGAATGCAGAATATGACAGAAGAATCTAACTGCATTACTAATGTCTGGAACAACCTCACTGAAGAGGGTGGAGGAAAAGGTGCTGACCTACATGACTTTGGATATGAGGAGAGTCTGTAAGACCAAAGGCAAAAAGAATGGAATATAAGCACTGCACTCTAGGTGATAAAGTTATTTCAATTCTGAAACCACTCTACGTGTCCAGTGAAATTAAACAATTGAGTAAATGGATGACAGATGGTGGGAGACATTTCTCACTGTTGCTGTAGGAAGTTACAGATAAGCAAGGGAAGAAAATTAGGATTAGAGTTGAAGACAGAAATATGAACTCATAATTAGTGTAATATAGATACAGATGGATACATATAGAAATATTCATATATGTGTCAATAGATACATGTGAGTATACACACATATTTCCTTGCTCAGTCAGCTATGAGGGCCTAGAATTAATGCCACTCCAATAGCAATGAGCACTCCTAGCACCCAAATCTTACTTACTTTCTTTCTTCTTCTTCTTCTTCTTCTTTTTGGTGAGGAAGATTGGCCCTGAGTTAACATCTGTGCCAATCTTCCTCTATCTTCCATGTGGGACACCATCACAGGATGGCTTAATCAGCAGTGTATAGGTCCACACCTGGAATACGAACCCGTGAACCCCAGGCCACCAAAGTGGAGCACACGAACTTGACCACCGTGCCACCAGGCTGGCCTCAAAATCTTCGTTTGTAATCGGATTTTAGTTAGTAATAATGTACCAATATATTAACATCGGTTCAGTGGTGAGGAATGTACCGTAATAATGTAAAATGTTCATAACTGGGGAGAAACTGAGTGTGAGGTATGGGAACTAGGTGTGCACCTCAAAACCTTTCTGTAAATCTAAAACACTGCAACATAAAAAGGTTACTTAAAAAATAAAATACCGGAACTCTCTGTACCTTCCTCTCAATTTTGCTGTGAACATAAAATTGCCCTAAACAAAAGAGTCTACTTAACACAAAATAAAATAAAACTAGAGGAAGCTTAAGTTCTCCAGCCTGGTAACTCCCCTCTTAATTCAGCAATATAAAAGTCCCAGAAGTTTGACCATGTTCTGGATTGAGACAGGGTGAGAAATCCCTATAGACATAAGAGTAACACAAACATTGTTAATATATTTTTCTGCCTTTAGCTACAAAGCAAAAAGTGCACTTTTCTCTGATCTTGCCTGAAGGGGCTCCTAACCTAGTCATTGGTGGCCAGGGAAGGCTTCCCTAAGAACGTATGAACAGAAGTTAACCAGGAAAAGCAGGGCTTGGGGAAAGTGTTCCTGGTATAAGGGGAGAGCACACATCTGAGGTAGAATTAGGAAGAATCGCGGTAACTCAGAGGTACTTAACTGTGGACAGTGTGGCTAAAATGCAAAGTAGGGCAGGATGGGAGCCTGAGACATTTTAAGCAGAGACCCAATCCTATGTGGCTGAGTTGACCAAATTCAGCAATGGTCTTTACCAGAAAAGCAATAGGAATCCATTTATGGGTTTTAAGGAGGGAGAATGACATGATCCATTTTGAGTTTGGAAGATAGCACCCTGGCTGCACCACAGAGAAGGAATTGGAGCTGGGCCAGGCGAAGCATTAGGAGGTTAGTTTAAAGTGCTCCTGATGACAGAATATGGTGACTTGAAATAGGATAGCAGTGATAACTATGGAGGAAAATGAAGGATTCAATGGCTATTTAGGAGTTAAAATTGAAAGGACTTAAGATCAGGAGGAAGGCTAGGAGGTGTACTTTTACCACTTCTATTTAATATGGTGCTGTGTGCTCCTACCAGTGCAATGCATCACAAAAAACATTAAAAGGGCATACAATTGGAAAGGAAGAAATAAAACTGTCTTTCTTCACAGATGACATGATTATGTATATAGGAAACCCAATGGAATCTACAAAATAAATCTTTTGGAACTAATAAGTGAGTTTAACAATGTTGCAGAAAACAAAATCAACATATAAAGATCAATTGTATTTCTATGGTCAATGAACAATCAGAAATTAAAATTTTTAAAAATACAGTTTAAATAGCATCAAGAAATACAAACTACTTCAGGATAACTTTGATGAAAAAATGTACAAGATCTGTACATTGAAAACTATAAAACATTGCTGAGATAAAATAAACATGACCCAAATAAACAGAGAGATATGTTTATAGCTCAAAAACCTATATATTTTTAAGGAGTCAATTCTCTCCAAATTGATCTATAGATTCAGTGCAACCCTAATCAAAATTCTAGTAAGCTTTTTAGTGAAAATTGACAAGTACAATTCACATGGAAATACAAGGGATCTAAAATAGCCAAAACAAACTTGAAAAAGGAGAACACATTTAAAGGACTAACAGTATTTGACTTTGACTTATTACAAAGCTATAATAGTAAAGACCATGTGGTTTTGGCATCAAGACAGACAAATAAATCAATTGATGAGAATAGGGAGTTTTTCAGAGTGGGTGGCCAGGTTCTTCTTTCTAGACTCTTAGTCTGGAATCTCTGCTGAAAACTGTCCACCATGGGTGATCCTGCTGGTATCTGAAATACTGGTGGCATAGCTTTCAGCAGCACAGCAACACATCGTCACCACAGTCTGACAACCATAGGCAGGTGATGTGGTGCCCTGTTTGTTTCCCACTCAGGGAATCTGGCTTATACATCCAACTGAATGATGGAACCATTTCCGAAATAAGAATGAATGGAATAGAATCTTTGGAAGTTCTAAGAATGAGAATGAAGATTATAAGTTATGTTTGGGATAACATGATGCTAGATTTATGGTGGAGAGGAATATAATGAGCATGTCCTTATAATGACAGAGAGGGGTTTCCCAGAGATTGACAGAAGAGAGAAAAAAAAAGAGAATGGCATATAAGCAGCAAAGATATAGGGCTTTTTCATGAAAGGGTGGAGCTGTGCCATTGGGAAATAAGAAGGAGATGAACCATGCACCCAGCATTCTAACCCTGAGGTATCTGTGTTATGAGACCTTTAGGAAAAGTAATTTGGAAATACTCAAGTTTATATGAATGTAAAGAAGTAAAGGAATGTTCAGTTAGTCAGTGTGTTGGGCTGAGTTTCAGACAACACAATGAAAGAGCTTGGAAAAGAAGGGAAAGGAATGATAGTGTCAAAAGAGCTGAGTAGTATTAAGGTCAGAACACAGAACATGATAAATTGAAGGTTTTGCATTAAAGGATGACAGAGGAGAATAAGGATATGAATAATTATTATTTTATAAAGCTAATGCATTATTAAAGATACAAAGGTGGGGGAGATTATTTCTTCTCTTCTTGATCCCTGGGGGTGGTGATGGCTATGGTGGCTGCCAGTGGGCCTGACTGCCTACCTAGCAGAAGGGAATTGGTAGGCATTTTGGCAACTAGGGTTCCTCATATATGAATGCTTTGCTTCAAGTCATTGCTGCAGCATGCTACAGAGAGGTGGAAAGGGGCTGTTGAAATGGAATGTTTGTTTATTAGGCTCCAGCAAGTGCCTAGGACTGTGAGAGATGCAAAGGAAGCTTAAAAATTATAACACAGCTGAAGGTGTTCATGGGGGACTGCAGGAAGAGCCTGAACTTAGCTTCTCCCATGGCCACAACAACTATACAGCTACTTATGGATTAATTCCCTCTGAAAAGAAACTGAGAGCTATCTGAACATCTACTCCACAATAAAGGATTAAAAGGACCACATCAAAATGGGTAGGAGAGGCAGATAAATGCTGCCAATACCACCCCTCCAGGTGTGGTGGCACACAACAGGGGGGATCTCATCATATGGGTGCTTCTCCTGGAGGAGCTAGGGTTTGCACCCCACATCAGGTGCCCCAGCCCCTGGGATCTTTACTAGAGAAGAGCCCCCAAAACATCTGGATTAAAAACGAACTGAGCTGATGGCCAACGGTCCCAAAGTGCTATAGGAAACTGAGATTCCTTTCTTAAAGGACCTGCATGTAGTCTCATTGCCCAGACATCCAGGGAAATAATGCAGCTTGAAAAGTGCCAAGACTATATGTGAAGGAAAATTATTTGTTATTCTAAAAGCTTTGGCTGGAGGGGCAGGGGATGGTGAAAACACTCCCCAGGACGGAGTCCGTGGTGGACGCTGTTGTTGTTCTACCCACTTAACCTGCCAGTACCAGCCAGTGAGCTCAGATGCTGGGGCCAGCAACTCTGGCACTATCCCACTGCCCACTTTGCTGAACCCAGAGAAACCCTGTAGTTGCAGCACACCCCTGCAGTCTGGCTGGAGCAGGCTGGCATGAACCTATGCAGCATTCTATTGTTTCCTAGCTAAAATCTGAGAGCACAGGTGGCTGCAACACTCCTCCCTCTGGCTGGGGCTGGAGAGTGAGCAGTAGTGGCATGACCTGACTCCTAGCCTAAAACCCTTGCCACCTGGTTGAGCATGAGCAGTCATGACATTTTCCCTCTCTCAGCCTAAAACTGACACAAGCTCAGAGACAAGGCACTCTCTTGCTGCACTGCTGAAGCCCACTGGTGCATGCATTCAAGTCACCCCCCACCCCACACACACACACACTCTCGAACTGCCTAGCTAAAGCCAGCTGCACATGCAATGCACACAGGGGACACCCCTTGATTGCTGGCCCCGGTGGCCAAAGGGGCTGGTGTTCCTGAGCTCAGCAGGACTGTAACAATCAGAAAGACAGTTCATCTCAGGCCACCAGCCCAGCACACTGTACAGACAACAAGACCAAAAAACAACCCTGTGAAAAAGACCTCTTCATTTAGCTTGGAGCTTCACCCTGAGGGACATGCTTCAGGTTCCCACATATCTAGAGGCTAAGGAGGTGTTCCTAGGGAATATGAGCAGGGAGACACCAACATTGCACTCCTTGGCCTCGCTATAGCTCAATGAAACTCTCCAGAAAAAAGCTTATACAGTCATCAGGAGCCTAGATATTTGCAATTATCACTCAGGGGACACCTCTAGATCTCCTGGTCTGGAAGCCAGCAGGGATTATGATTGAGGCCCCACAGGACTATATATATTTGCATACTTTAAAATCTGCTGCCTGAGGGGCTGGCTTCCAATCAGTCTGAAACTAGGTACTAAATGAGATTCCTCCCTTTGGAGCACTGACAGCTCTTGATGCACCTTCAACAACAGGGGCAATAAAAAATAAATCAGAAGGTGTAGATAGCCACAAAGGTTTGAGAGACAACCAAGAACTAAGAAAGGGTTGAATGAGAAGGATCATCACCTACACAAGGCCACTCCTTCAAGACTGAGAGAGGTAGCAGTTTCCCCTAATACATAGAAATAAACAGAGAGCCAAGCAAAATGAAAAAACAAAGAAATATACTCCAAATGAAGGAATAAAACAAAACCTCAGAAAAAGATCTCATGATATGGAGATAAGTAATCTACCTGATTAGGAGTTCAAAGTAATGGTCATAAGGATGCTCACTGAATGTGGGAGAAGAATGGATAAATACAGTGATAAATTCAACAAAATTTAGAAAATATAAGAAAGAACCAATCAGAGATGAAGAATACACAACTGAAATGAAAAAATATACAAGGAGGAGCCCACAACAGATTAGATGATACAAAAGTACAGATCAGCAAGCTGGAGACAAAATAGTAGAAATCCCCAAATCAGAACAGCAAAAAGAAAAAAAAGGAATGTTAAAAAGTGAGTATAATTTAAGGGACCTCTGGGACAAAATCAAGTGTGCTAACATTCTCATTATAGGGGTCCCAGAAGGAGAAAAAAGAGAGAAAGGAGTAGAAAACCTATTTGAAGAAATAATGGCAGAAAACTTCCCTAACCTGGGGAAGGAAACAGATATCCAGGTCTGGGATGAACACAGAGTCCCAAATAAGATGAACTAAAGAAGATCCACACCAAGATAGTTTATAATTAAAATGTCAAAAGTTAAAGATAAAGAGAGCATCTTAAAAGCAGCAAGAGTAAAACAACTAGTCATGTACAAGGAAACCCCCATAAGGCTACGAGCTGATGTTTCAGCAGAAACTTCACAGGTCAGAAGGAAATGGCTTATATTCAAAGCACTAAAAAGAAAAAACTTACAACTGAGATACTCTTCCTGACAAGGTTATCCTTCAGAATTGAAGGAGAAATAAAGAGTTTCCTAGAGAAGAAAAAACTAAAGAAGTTCATCACCCATAAACTGGCCTTACAAGAAATGTTAAAGGGACTTCTTTAAGCAGAAAAAAAAGGCCAAAATTAGAAATAAGAAAAGATATGAAAGAGGAAATCTCACTGGTAAAAACAATTATATAGTAAAGGTAGTAGATCAATCACTTTTAAAACTAATATAAAGGTTAAAAGGCAAAAGTAGTAAAATCAACTACAATAAGTAGATAAGGGATACACAAAATAAAAAGGTGTAAAATATGATGTCAAAAAGATAAAATGTGGGAGGGAAAAGTCCAAATATAGAACCTTTATAATTCATTCAAACTAAGCAACTTTCAACTTAAAATAGGCTGCTATATATATAGATTGTTATATATGAACCTGATGGCAACTGCAAACCAAAAACATACAATAGATCATCAGGCAAAATAGATTTTGAAACAAAGACTGTAACAAAAGACAAAGAAGGGCATTACATAATGATAAAGTAGTCAATCTTAGAAGATATAACATTCATAAATATTTATGCACCCAAAATGGGGCACTTAAATATATAAAGCAAATATTAACAGACATAAAGGGAGAAATTGACAGTAATAGAATACAATAATAGTAGTAGACTTTAACAGCCCACTTACATCAGAGGATAGATCATCCAGACAGAAAGTCAATAAGGAAACGTTGGCCCTAAGTGACATACTAGACCAGTTGGACTTAATAGATGTATGCAGAATATTCTTTCCCAAAACTGTAGAATATAGTTTCTTTTGTGCACATGAAACATTCTAGAGGATAGATCACATGTTAGGCCACAAAACAAGTCTTAATAGATTTAAGAAGATTGAAATCACATCAAGCAGCTTTCCCAACCACAATAGCATGAAACTAGAAGTCAATTGCAAGAAGAAAACTGGAAAAAACACAAACACATGTAGGCTAAACAACATGCTACTAAACAACAAATGGGTCAATGAAGAAATCAAAGAAGAAATAAAAAAATACCTTGAGACAAGTGAAAATGGAAACACAACTTTCCAAAATCTGTGGGATGCAGCAAAAGCAGTTCTAAGAGGAAAATTCACAGTGATCCAGGCCTACATCAAGAAACAAGAAAAATCTCAAATAAACAATCTAACTTTACACCTAAAGGAACTAGAAAAAAAGAATGACAAAGACGAAAGTTAGTAGAAGGAAGGAAATAATAAAGATCAGAGTGGGACTAAATGAAATAGAGACTAAAAAACAATAGAAAAGATCAATGAAACTAAAGAACTGGTTCTTTGAAAAGATAAACAAGATTGATAAACCTTTAGCCAGATTCATCAAGAGAAAAAGAGGGCCCAAATAAATAAAATCGGAAATGAGGGGGCAGACCCCATGGCCAAGTGGTTAAGTTCATGTGCTCCCCTTTGGCAGCCCAGGTTTCACCTGTTCAGATCCTGGGCACAGACATGGCACCGCTCATCAGATCAAGTTGAGGCAGCATCCCATATAGTACAGCCAGAGGCACTCACAACTAGAATATACAACTATGTACTGGGGGACTTTAGGGAGAAGAAGAAGAAAACAAGATTGGCAACAGATGTTAGCACAAGTGCCAATCTTTAAAAAGAAAAATCAGAAATGAAAGAGAAGTTACAACTGATACCATAGAAATATGAAGAATCACAAGGACTACCATAAACAATTATGCATCAACAAATTTGGACAACTTAGAAGAAATCTTCCAGACTGAATTATGAAGAAATAGAAAATATGTCTAGATCGATTACTGGTAATGAAATTGAATCAGTAATTTCAAAACTAAAAAACAAAAGTCCAGGACCAGAGAGCTTCACAGGTGAACTCTCTCAAACATTTAAAGAAAAGTTAATATCCCTCAAATTATTCAAAAAAATTAAAGAGGAAGGAATGCTTCCAAACTCATTTTATGAGGCCAGCATTACCCTCAGCATTACCAAAGCCAGACAAGGACACTACATGAAAAGAAAATCACAGACCAATATATCTGATGAACATAGATCCAAAAATCCTCAACAAAATATTAGCAAACCAAATCCAACAATGCATCAAATGACCATATACCATAATCAAGTGGGATTTATCTCAGAGATAAAGGATGGTTCAACACCAATCAATGTGATACACCACATTAACAACACAAAGGATAAAAATCGTGATCATCTCAACAGGAGCAGAAAAAGCATTTGACAAAATTCAACACCCATTTATGATAAAAACTCAACAAAATGGGTATAGAGGGAACTTATCTTGACATAATAAAGGTCATATATGACAAGACCACAGCTAATATCATAATCAACGATGAAAAGATGAAAGCTTTTCCTCTAAGATCAGGAACAAGACAAGGATGCCCACTATCACCACTTTTATTCAATATAGTATTGGAAGTCCTAGCCACAGCAACTAGGCAACAAAAAGAAATAAAAGGCATCCAAATTGGAAAGGATGAAGTAAAACTGTTGCTATTTGCAGATGATTTGATACTAAATATAGAAAACCCTAAAGACTCCACCAAAAAATATTTGAAGTAATAAATGAATTCAGTAAAGTTGCAGGATACAAAATTAATATACAGAAATTAGTTGCATTTCTATACACTAATAACAAGCTATTAAAAAGAGAAATTAAGAAAGTAATCCCATTTATAACTGCATCAAAAAGAATAAAATACTTAGAAATAACTTTAACCAAAAAGATGAAAGACCTATACTCTGAAAACTATAAGACATTCATGAAAAAAATGGAAGATGATACAAATAAATGAAAAGACATACTATCCTCATGGATTGGAAGAATTAATATTGTTAAAACGTCCATAATACCAAAGCAATCTACAAATTCAGTGCAATCTCTATCAAAATACCAATGGCATTTTCCACAGAACTAGAGAAAACAATCCTAAAATTTGTATGAAACCACAAAAGACCCCAAATAGCAAAAGCAATCTTGAGAAAGAAGAACAAAGCTGGAGGTATCATGCTCCCTGATTTCAAACTATACTACAAAGCTATAGTAATCAAAACAGTATGATACTGACATGAAAACAGACACATAGATCAATGTCATAATAGAAAGCCCAGAAATGAACTCATGAATGAAACAGGACCACTATCTTAGACCATATACAAATTTAAATTAAAAACGCATTAAAGGTTTGAATGTAAGACCTGAAACCATAAAACTCTTAGAAGAAAACATAGGCAGCATGCTCTTTGACATTGGTCTTAGTAATATTTTTTGGGATATGTCTCCCCAGGCAAGGAAAACAAAAGTAAAAATAAACAAATGGGACTACATCAAACTTGCATAGCAAAGGAAACCATCAACCAAACAAAAAGGCAACCTACCAAATGGGAGAAGATATTTGAAAATCAGATATCTGATAAGAAATTAATATCCAAAATATATAAGGACTTTCTACAACTCAATATCAGAACAAGAACTTGATTAAAAAAATGAGCATAGGAACTAAGTAGACATTTTTCCAAAGATGATATACAGATGGCCAACAAGCACATGAAAAGATTCTCAACATCACTAATCATCAGGGAATTGCAAATCAAAACCACAATGAGATATCACCTCACATCAATAAGAATGGCTATTACCAAAAAGATAAAAAATAACAAGTTTTGATGAGGTTGTGGAGAAAAGAGAACCATTGTATACTGTTAGTAGGAATGTAAATTGATACAACCACTATGGAAAACAATATGGAGGTTCCTCAAAAAATTAAAAATAGAACTACCATATGATCTAGCAATACCACCTCTAAGTATTCAAAAATACTAATTTGAAAAAATATCTGCACCCCATGTTCATTACAGCATTAGTTACAATAAACAAGATATGAAAGTAATGTAAGCGTCCATTGTTAGATTAATGGATAAAGAAGATGTGGTATATATATTTTATATACAATGGAATATTATTAAGCCATAAAAAAATGAAATTCTCCCATTTGCAACAACATGGATGGATCAAGAAGGTATTATGCTAAGTGAAATAAGCCAGACAGAGAAAGAAGAATACGATATGATTTCACTTATAGGTGGTATCTGAAAAAAAGAAAAAAACAAACTAAAACAAAACAGAAATAGACTCATAGATGCAGAGAACAAACTGGTGGTTGCCAGAAAGGAAAGGAGAGGAGGCAAGGTCAAAACAAGTGAAGGGAATTAAAAGGTACAATCTTCCAGTTATAAAATAAATGCCATAGGGATGTAATGTACAGCATAGGGAACATAGTCAATGATCTTGTAATAACTTTACATGATGACAGATGGTAGCTAGTCTTATCAGGGTAATCATCTTATAATATAATTAAATGTCAAATCACTAAGTTGCACACCTAAAACTAATACAATTTTATATATCAACTATACTTCGATAAATAAAATAATACCCCAAAAACCACAAGCAAACTGAAAAAAGAGATCTCGTCAAGATGGCACCATAGGCAGACTCTGAACTCACTCCTTCCCACAAACACAACCAGGTTACAACTATTCTTGGAAAAATTACCCTGAAGAGAGAATTGAAAACTGGATAAAAAGAACTCCCACAACAAGGGACAGTCTTGACTGAGGTAGAAGAGGAAGAAATTCCTTCTGGAGAGAAAAAAAAATCCACCATAGTGAGCAGCAGAGCTTCACAGCTGGCCAGGAGGGAGATACCCTAAGGTACACAGCCTTCCCTGGAGAAGTGGCGACCTTAGTGGGGGCACATTACCACTATAAGCATGCTTCAGACTCAGCACAACTGAGATGAGTGTTCTAGTATGTGCCTTCACTGGCTACTAACTGCAATGGGGGAATATTCTTGGAAAAGCTATGGGATAAAAGCCAAAAAACCCTGGCTCTTAAAGGACCCATGCACAAATTCACCTGTCTCAGAGAGCAACATAAAATCACCAAAAAGAAAGCTGCACAGTCCTTTGGTGAAAAGAGACTCACTTGGTAGGCTCTGGGTGCATCTCAGTGAGAGGTGAGACCTCTCCAGAGACTGAGACATTGGTGGCCACCATTGCTGTGACCTAGCACAGGTGTGGTGACATAGACGCTGGCAGACATCATTGAAGTTCTTACCCTGGCCTGATAGCCCAGGGGTCTGCCACACCCGCTAGAGTGCAGATTTAACCCAGCTGAACCAGGGCAGGAGCCAGCCCCACCCAACAGCAAGCTCTCAGGCTACTTGTCTGCCTGCATAGACTGGGTGCCTTGATCCTCTACAGGCAGGCAATTGAGTCCACCTCTGTGGGCAGGGCCCGTGTGAGGACAAGGTGAACTGTGGGGGGTGTTGGTGGAGAGGTGAGGGCCTCTGCAGTGGGGTGCCTGGGTATGCTCCAGGGGGTCAGGAAGTTTGGGCAGACCAGGGCTGTGTTGACGGTGTGTGTGAACTGGTGGGGGGGTGGAGCTTATCAGTGGCAGAAGACCTGTGTTTCACAAACAGCCACAAAGAGGATTGGCCCCACCTTCCAAAGCCTGAAACAATTGAGTGCTCCTGTGCTTAGGGCTAGCCCCACTCAGGTGCAATCCTAAGAGAGCTGACTTAAGCCTTGCAGGCCTGAGGCCTACAGCAATGGTAAGCCCCTGAGCCTAGCAACCAGCTACACTGGCTACATACTCAATTAACAAAAAAACTAAAACAGGAGTGTGCTATTAGGCCTTGTAGCCAATGGTGCTGGGACTCCCCAAATGTGATTTACAAACAGCCAGCCAGGGAGGAAAAGACTAGACTGCCTGGGTATCTGCAGTAAGAGCAACCCTCCCACAGCAGAAGGACATGAGTAGCCCACACAGGTGTCACTCCTGGATCATTTCGGCTGATAACGAGCACACTGCTGGGCCTCAAAAGGCATCTCTTACATAAGGCCAGTTCTCCAAGATCAAGAGACATAGCTGACCCACCTAATACACAGATATAAGCACAGAGAAAAAGGAATAATGAGGAGGCAAAGTAATATATTCCAAGCAAGGGAACAGGACAAAACTCCAGAAAAAGAACTCAATGAAACAGAAATAAGCAATCTACCTGACAAAGAGCTCAAACAAAAACTCATAAGGATGCTCACTGATATTCAGGGAAGACGGGATGAACACAGCGAGAACATCAACAAACAATTGGAAAATATAAAAAAAGAACCAATCAGAAATGAAGAATACAGTACTGGAAATGAAAAATTCACTACAGCGACTCAATAGCAGAGTAGATGACAGAGTAGAATGGATCAGTGAGCTGGAAGAAAGACTACAGGAAATCACCCAAGCTGAACAGATAAACGAAAAAAGAATTAGACAGCATGAGAACAGTCTAAGGGAACTCTGGGACAATATCAAGTGCACTAACATTCATATTATAGGTGTCCCAGAAGGAGAAGAGAGAGACAAAGGGGCAGAGAATCTATTTAAAGAAATAATAGCTGAAAACTTTCCTAACCTAAGGAAGGAAAGAGACATCCAAGTACAGGAAGCACAGACAGCACCAATCAAGATGAACACCAACAGACCCAGACCAAGACACATTATAATTAAAATGTCCAAAATTAAAGATAAACAGAGAATCCTAAGAGCAGCGAGAAAAGGGCAACAAGTGACATACAAAGGAAAGCCCACAAACTATTGGCAGACTTCTCAGCCAAAGCCCTACAGGTTTGAAGAGAGTGGCATGATGTATTTAAAGTGCTTAAAGGAAAAAATCTACAGCCAAGAATACTCTATCCAGCAAAGTTATCATTCAGAATGGAAGGAGAGATAAAGACTTTCCAAAACAAGCAAAAATTAAAAGAGTTTATCACTAAGAAACCAGTTTTACAAGAAATGCTGAAGGGACTTAGTTAAGTGGAAAAGAGAAAACCACAAATAGGGATAAGAAAATTATCTTAAAAAACCCCACAACACACCAGGCAATAAAATCACTGGTAAAGGCAAAAATACAATAAAGGTAGCAGATCAACCACCTACGAAGATAACATGTAGGTTAAAAGACAAAAGTATTAATATTACCTATTTCAAAGATAAGAGGGTAATGGATAGACACACACAAAATGAGAGATTAGATATGATTTCAAAAACATAAAATGTGAGAGGAGGGGAGAAAAGGGGGAGTGCTTTTATAAAGAGGTCAAGCTAAAGAGACTATCAACTCAATACAGATTGCTATATATGTAGAATCTTATATAGGAGCGTCATGGTAATCACAAACCAGAAATCTGTAATAAGTAAACAAACAAGTAAGAGGAAAGAAATCAAACATATTGCTAAAGAAAGCCATCAAAACACAAAGTAAGAGAACAAGAGAAGAAGAAAGGAACAGAGAAGAACTACCAAAACACCCAGAAAAAAAGTAAGAAAATGGCAATAAATACATATTTATGAATAGTTACTTTAAATGTCAATGGACTAAATGCTCCAATCAAAAGACATAGGGTGGCCAATTGGATAGAAAAATGAGATCCATATATATGCTGCATACGACAGACACATTTCAGACCTAAAGACACTTACAAACTGAAAGTGAAAAGATAGATAAAGATACTCCACGCAAATAGCATAGGAAAGAAAGTAGGGGTATCAATACTTATATCAAACAAAATAGAATTTAAAACAAAAACTGTAACAAGAGACAAAAAGGGCACTACCTAATGGTAAAGGGAACAAACCAACAAGAAGATGTAACACTTGTAAATATCTATACACCCAACATAGGAGTACCTAAATATATAAAGCAATTATTAACAGACATAAAAGGAGAAATAGACAGTTGCACAATATAGTAGGGGACTTTAACACTCTACTTACACCAACGAATAGATCACCCAAAGAAAGATCAATAAGGAAACATGGCCTTAAATGACACATTAGACCAGATGGACTTAGTAGATACATACAGAACATTCCACCCAAAAACCACAGAATACACATCCTTTTCAAATGCACATGGAACATTCTCCAGGATTGATCACGTATTAGGCCGCAAAACAAGTTTCAATAAATTTAAGAGGATTGAAATAATACCAAGCATCTTTTCTGACCACAAAGGTATAAAACTAGAAATCAACTACAGGAAGAAAATCAGAAAAGCCACAAAAATGTGGAGATCAAACAAAATGCTACTGAACAACGATTGGGTCAATGAAGAAATCAAAGGAGAAGTCAAAAACTACCTCAAGACAAGTGAAAATGAAAATATGACATGCCAAAATCTATGAGATACAGCAAAAGCAGTTCTAAGAGGGAAGTTTATAGCAATTCAGGCCTACCTCAACAAACAATAAAAATCCCATATAAACAATCTAACAGTGCACCTAAAGGAACTGGAAAAAGAAGAACAAACAGAGCCCCAAATCAGCAGAAGGAAGGAAATAATAAAAATCAGAGCAGAAATAAAACAAAATAGAGACTAAAAAACAAGAAAAAATTAATGGAACCAAGAGCTGGTTCTTTGAAAAGATAAACGAAATTGACAAACCCTTAGCTAGACTCACCAGGAAAAAAAGAAAGAAGGCTCAAATAAATAAAATTAGAAATGAAAGAGGAGAAATTACAACAGACACCTCAGAAATACAAAAGATTATAGAGAATACGGTGAAAAGTTATATGCCAAGAAATTGGATAATCTAGAAGAAACAGATAAATTCTTAGAATCATACAACCTTCCAAAACTGGATCAAGAAGAAGTAGAGAATTTGAATAGACCAATCGCCAGTAAGGAGATAGAAACAATAATCAAAAACCTCTCAAAAAATAAGGGGCTGGTCTGGTAGCAGAGCAGTTAAGTTTGCACATTCTGCTTTGGCGCCCAGTGTTTGCTAGTTTGGATCCCAGGTGAGGACCTATGCACCACTTGGCAAGCCATGCTGCGGCAGGCATTCCACATATAAAGTAGAGGAAGATGGGCACAGATGTTAGCTCAGGGCCAGTCTTCCTCAGCACAAAGAGGAGGATTGGTGACAGATGTTAGCTCAGGGTTAATCTTCTCCCCCTCCAAAAAAGAAAAACCTCCCCAAAAATAAAAGTCCAGGACCAGATGGCTTCTCTGGTGAATTCTGCCAAACATTCAAAGAAGATAATACTTATCCTTCTCAAACTGTTCCAAAAAATTGAAGAGGAAAGGAGGCTTCCTAGCTCATTCCACAAAGCCAACATTATCTTGATACCAAAACCAGACAAGGACAACACAAAAAAAGAAAATTACAGACCAATATCACTGATGAACATAGATGTAAAAGTCCTCAACAAAATACTAGCAAATTGAATACAACAATACATTAAAAAGATCATACATCATGATCAAGTGGGTTTTATTCCAGGGATACAGGGCTGGTTCAACATCCACAAATCAATCAACGTGATACACCACATTAACAAAATGAAGAATAAAAATCACATGATCATCTCAATAGATGCAGAGAAAGCATTTGACAAGATATAGCATCCAATCTCCAATGCTATGTGTGTTTTTTATTGTCGTTTTTATCTTCTACTTATGAGTGAGATCATATGGTAATTGACTTTCTCCCTCTGACTTATTTCACTCAGCATAATACCCTCAAGGTCCATCCATGTTGTCACAAATGGCCGGATTTCATCATTTCTTATGGCTGAGTAGTAGTCCAACGTGTATAAATACCACATCTTCTTTATCCATTTATCCCTTGATGGGCACCTAGGTTGCTTCCACATCTTGGCTATTGTGTATAATGCCACAATGAACAAAATATACAAAGAGCTCAAACATCTCAACAACAATAAAACCAACAACTCAATTAAAAGATGGGCAAAAGATCCGAACAGAGATTTCTCCAAAGATGATATACGGACGGCCAGAAGGCACATGAAACATGTTCAACATCATTAACTATCAGGGAAATGCAAATCAAAACTACAATGAGGTATCACCTCACTCCACTCAGAACGGCTATAATTAACAAGACAGGAGACAACAAATGTTGAAGAGGATGTGGAGAGAAGGGAACCCTCGTACACTGCTGGTGGGAGTGCCAACTGGTGCAGCCACTACGGAAAACAGCACAGAGTCTCCTCAGAAAATTAAGGATAGATCTACCATATGATCCAGCTATCCCACTGCTTGGTATTTACCCAAAGAACTTGAAAACACAAAAGCATAAAGATACATGCACCCCTATGTTCATTGCAGCATTATTCACAATAGCCAAGACTTGGAAGCAACCTAAGTGCCCATGAAGGGACAAATGGATAAAGAAGATGTGGTATTTATACACGATGGAATACTACTCAGCCATAAGAAATGATGAAATCCAGCCATTTGTGACAACATGGATGGACCTGGAGGGTATTATGCTAAGTGAAATGTCAGGGGGAGAAAGGCAAATACTATATGATCTCGCTCATAAATGGAAGATAAACACAACCACAAACAAACACATAGCAACAGAGATTGGATTGGTGATCACCAGAAGGAAAGGCGGGAGGGAGGAGGGCGAAAGGGGTCATTAGGCTCACATGTGCCTAATTATAATTAGTCTTTGGGTGGTGAACATGATGTAATCTACACAGAATTCGAAATATATTATGATGTACACCTGAAAGCTATATAATATTATAATCCAATGTTACTGCAATTAAAAAAAAACAGTTAAGCAAGGTAGATGTTATTTCCATTTATAGATTAAAAAGTTGAAGCGTAAAAAAAAATGGAGGGGCCAGCCCAGTGGCACTGCAGTTAAGTTCGCCCGTTCCACTTTGGCGGCCTGGGGTTCACTGGTTCAGATTCCGGGTGCAGACCTATGCACCGCTTGTCAAGCCATGCTGTGGTAGGCGTCCCACATATAAAGTAGAGGAAGATGGGCACGGATGTTAGCTCAGGCACAGTCTTCCTCAGCAAAAAGGGGAGTATTGTTAGTGGATGTTATCTCAGGGCTAATCTTCCTCAAAAAATACAAAAAAGGAAAAGAATTATAACACAACCTATGTGCTCATAGCAAAAATTAGAAAGCACTATAAAATGGTATTTAACCAAGAGCCAGATAGTGTCATACTGAATAAGTATCAGGGATACGACAATGGATAGATAATGTAGGTGAAGTCATCAGGGGAGCTTCATAGAAGGAGATGATACTTCCTAGAAGGAAATGGAGATTTTAAAGAAGTTTAGAATCTAGCTAGGAGAAAAAGATATCAACAGATAGCAGAAAAGAGAAAAAATGTAAGTAAAAATCTCAGGATCAAAATATGTATAGTGCATGTGTGTGTGTGTGTGTGTGTGTTTTGAGTGAGTATTGTGTGTGTAACCCCATATGTGTTGGAGTTGACTAGAGAAAAAAAGGCAACAAAATAAAAGCAATAATTTTATGATAGGAAGATATGAAACAAAATTTGGGATAGACCAGGTGGATACAGATTATCAAGGATCTTGAAAAGTGTAGACATGACCTGACACAGAGTGGGAAGCCATAATCCACTTGACCAAGGAGCTGAATGATCAAAGTAGCATTCTATAAAAATTAGAACTGTATTTGCATCCAGGATAGTCTGGAGAGGAGACAGGCAGTTGTACAGCTCTGTAAAAGTACCTTCGAAAGTCAAAACATTTTTATGTCTTTGTAGAGCTAAATTGAAGAACTCTCAGCAATGTATCATTTTCTTTCTTTCCTTTCAAAGGAATGTTGATATGGCAAGCAAAATAGTTTCACCATGTCTTTGTCCTTTCTTTTTAAAAGGAATATTAAAGAATTGCTATGCTCTCTTAATCTGAGGAACTCAGTGTACGGGGACTGCAACTTCTATTTAGAAATTTTATTGTGCGAAGTTTTCCTTTCAACGTGCACACTAGTCATTTTTACTTGATACATTAAAAATTCATTTCCAGTTTGGTGATTTATATCTTAACATGGAGAAACCGATGAGGGATCCCTCCTTAAAAATCCAAATGGCTAAAAGTTAAAAGCTAAAATCTCTAAGATTAGAATTACTAGCATTATTTAGTGAAGACTAGTGAATAACTTAAAACTTTTTCCCTCAATAGGCAAAGTTTTATCTTATCACGTAGTTTTTATCTCTACTAAAGATAATGCAAGAACAAATACATTTGTTTTGAACTATGGTTTCAAGGGGAACCCAAACAGAATTTTCTTATGGTAAATGATACACTGGAGCAGATTATTAAGGTAAGTTATAGATCTTTCTAGAAGAGTTTTGCTAAGGTTGTGGAGGTCCAATTTGAGTTTAGGTGAGCTTCAAACATGTTATATGTAGGGGCAGCAGAAGCCTAGGGAAATTAGGGTTAAAGAAATATTAAAGCATGTATCTATAAATATTAAAATAGATATTTTAATATTTAAAGTAAAATAACTTTTGAGCTTTACATTTAAGAAAGACTCAAAGTTATCAGGGAGTGACTGGCAGGCTGATGAGGTGGACATCAGAAAAACATATTCTTCAGGATGAATCCAGGTGTAACACGTCAGTTCAGGAGTAAGGAATTGCAGTAAAGGGAAGACATGTTTGAAATTTTGAGTATGTTTGCTGTCACTCAGATTTGCTTTCTAGCTCAGTTCCTACAAATATATTTTTTAAAGATTAATATTAAAAAATACTATGACTGCTTTGACTTCAGCTTTTAAGCACTGGGTTCCATGCCGCACTGCTCTGGAACTCTCTCTCAGAATATAACCATGAAAGTTCTCCCCCACTGTAGGAGTTTCCGGGTCTGCTGTAAGAAGGTACCACAATTTGGTGGCTTCAGCAACAAAAACTGATTGTCTCACAGTTCTGAAAGCTAGAAGTCCAAAATCATGGTGTCAGAAATGTTGATTCTTTCTGAGGGATGTGAGGGAGATTCTGTCCCTTGCCTCCTTGGGGTTTTCCGGGCTTATAGATGGCATTATCTCTATGTCTTCACATTGTCTTCCCTCTGTTTCTATGTTCACACTTCCTGTTTTTATAAGGACGCAGTCTTATTGGATTAGGACTCACTCTAACGACTTCTTAATGTAATCATCTGCAAAGACCTTCTTTCCAAATAAGGTGACATTCATAGGTACTTGGAGTTAGGCCTTCAACATCTTTTGGGGGGACACAACTCAGCCCTTAACACCCACCGTCACTGACCTCACCACTCTCTGTAGTTCAACTTTAGCGCCAAAAGAGTTCAGTGCTTCTGATGTGGAGCAAATCCAAGTGTGGGAGCAGTGTAAGGTGGAATAGGAACGGAGGAATTGCTGGCAACAAATTCCGATTTTTGAAAACATTGAGTGGAATAAAATCATTTGCTGGATATCTATGGACTATCAAAGCCCACCAGCTTGAAAAGTCTGCGCCAAATTTTGCCTCAAATCTACCAGACCTAAAATACTATGAATGTTAATTCAATATTTCTCTTGTAACGTTCCTATTTTCCTCACAGGACCTACATGTGACTTTTCTTTAATCCTTTATTTAAAATACAGTATAAGGAAATTGATCTTAATTCAGCATAAGATTTTGTTTACCTTGAAAAAGAAGGTCATTGCTTCAAAAGAAAATCTTGTTAAAGCCTTAATCTTTTTAATCCTCAAAAGCGAAAGAAAAATCACTGTATTCATCAAAAATATGCTATTGGGAAGAGACCATAATTAAACCTAATTTATAGGAAACAGCAGCTAGGAAAACATCTGACTTCCTAGAAAGTTTTAGGAAATCTCTATACTTACATAAAGGAAAATCTCTAGAACTTAGCTCATTTTCCTCTTTTTTGCCAGAAAAGTAGACACTTACCTTGTACATAGAGGAGCCAAAGTTGCTGTACAGCAAGGTTTGCGATTTTGCACAGCTAAGAGGAATAGAGGTCAATATGGAATCCAGGTCTCTACCATTGTATGTGGCCTCACTACTTCGTGCTAAAACCACTCGAACTTACAGAGTAATTCTTGGACTCTAATAAGCCCTTCTTACATACCAGCTAGGAATACTTTCAATAGCAAATACCAATAAAGTAGATTAACAATATCTGTAAATAGATAGGTTTGCAAAGGCGAGGAGTAGTTTTTGCTTTCTTTTCTTTTTTGTTTTGCTTTGTTTTTCCATACCCTGAACTCTGGAAATAGCCTGGTGATTCCATCTTGTCATTAGGAACTGAGCTCTTTCTACTCTTCTTCTCTACCATTCTCAGCAAGTTGACTTTTTCGGTTCCTTATTTTTATCACTTCACGGTTTCAAGATGGCTCTCACAGCACCAGGTCTCCTGTCTGTTTGAGCTGAAAGAAGGAATCACAGGGGCCAGTGAGCTGCCTTTTCATGTCTGTTGTTTTTACAGGGTAGCAAAGACTTTCTCATAAGCCTCCAGCTTATCCCTTTTGGTCAGATTTCAATCACATTGCCACCCTTGGTTATAAATGAGGATAGGAAATTGAGTATATGGTAAAGGTAAATAGATCATCATGATTTGCTTAGACTAGGGTTAAAAAGATTGACACTGAACCAAATCATGGTTCTGTAAGCAAGGAAGAATGGAGAAATGAGCATTGGGTCTGCCGGAACAACCTAGCAGGGTATGTCAGAAAGCTTTTGAGAATCCCTAAATGATAACCCATCAATGGAGACTGAAAAACAACAAAAAAGATGAATAAAACAATTAGCTGCAAGAACAAATAAGGAAAAATAGGGACTATTTATCACTTTAGGAAGCACAAGAAATACCACTGGATAAAATCAGGGTCCTTATGCTAACAAGAAACATTGACTAAATTAATAAGCCACGTAACACATAACCCACGTAACAGTAGCATCGATAGAGACACACACACATAAGAATTTGCTGATCCTTAATGGACATTTGCCATAACACATTTACATGCTGAGTGGAATCATTTCAACAAGTAGCTCAATGAACAATTTTGTAATATCAAGAATGGGATTTTGAGGAGCCAGCCTTGTGGCCCAGAGGTTAAGTTCGTAGGTTCCGCTTCAGTGGCCTGGGGTTTGCCGGTTCCGATCCCAGGTGGGGATCTATGCACCAGAACATTGTTAAAATGTAGATTTCTGTTTCAGTAGCTGGGGGTGGGGCCAGGAACTGAATTTCTAACAATTTCTCAGGTAGTGCTAGTGGCTCTGATCCAGGAGCCGTGCTTTGAATAAAAAGGATCTAGAAAATAATTCATATCTTTTTAATTATTTCAGTATGGGTCTGTATGAAGTTTACTATTGGTTGAGATTTTTGCAAATAATCATCCTTGCTTTTGATGAGAAAAATAAAGATTTGCCCCCGGAATGTTAATAAAGATGATTTTAAATGGTTAGTTGTCATAAGCATTACTTTTGCTTCTTTCACGTAGCTTCAGTCTCAAGTACCAGGGACGGTGCACATTTTATTAAGGTTCTCTTAATGTCAGATGTTGATTGAGGAGTCAAATGCATTTAGATACCTTCAAGGTCCTGTGTTTCTTCATGGGTAGTATCTATATGAGCAGGTGCTGAAAGCGACAGATTTAATCACTATGGACACTGAATTGCACAGTACCTAAGAGCCAGAATTAATCTCTTTTTCTGTCTGTGTGTCAAGGACTGAATATTTGTGTGACCCCCAGATTCATATGTTGAATCTCTACCTGTCAGTGTGATATCTCCCCGGCCCCCATCTCTCTCTCTCTCTCTCTCTCGCTTTCTTTCTCTCTTCCTCTCTCTTTCTCTCCTAACGACTTAAAAAATATTATAAGTATGTCAATAGTCATTTCCTCACAACAGGATTCACTCCAGCTGGTTTAAGCAAAAGAACGTAGTTTTTTTCTTAAATAGAGCATTACAAGGCTTACAAATTAATTGAGAGAGAAAAGCAGCCTCTAGGTTGAGCATCCAGGAGAAATCTCCAGAGCCACACCAAACAATCGGGCCACCTGGGTGCTGTAGGCTCTGCCGTGATAGGAAGTGTCCTCATGGCTACACACTACACACCCAGCGGCTGCTACAATTGCATCTTAAGCCTCTTTCCCCACTTGCTTCAGTTCTGAATTCAGGTTTCTCATGAGTGCATCTCTTTGGCAGAACCTGAAACATTTCCAGAATTCCAGTGCACTGGAGTCTGAAAAGTGTTACTTTCAGCTCCAGCCTCTGAAGTTTAGGAAGGAGGTTCAAAAGATTATTGAAAAGGCAAAACCATAATATTAGCCATAAGAAGCACAACAAATTGGGCACAAATTTCAAATTCACTCAAATCGACCTATGAAATCCTAGATTTTGGCCCTTCATGGACTGTCACCCAAGTGATACACTAAGTCACACATTTGTCTAGGCTCCATTTCCTCTAGACATGTTTAGTTTTTCCCTATCCATTTTCATCCCTGTATAGACCTACCTCATAAGCCTCCTCAGGGCCACTAGGATTCACCTGACCACCATCCAAGAGTGCTGCTTGCCCTGATTCCTCATAAGAGCAGGCCAGCAATGATTGACAGACTCATGCTGTTCCAATGGTCATAACACCCTGAAGACATTGTTTAACACTCTGGTTATCTCAGTCTCCCCCGCAAATTTTAGGGAAAAAAGGTTAGGTTTTGACCTGGCTTCCATCACTGTGGTAATGGCAGAAAGCACAGCAGCTCCAGTGACTAAGTCCAATCCCAGCAGCTGTCTGGAGGGAAGATGGGACAGTTAACACCTGGGCTAACCGGAGATAAGAAACTGGAGACAGAAAGAAGTCAGTAGATAGATTATTCACTCTTCTTTCCACCAAAGGACTGTGAATTTATGAAGTCCCTCTGGAGATATTCTGTCTTACTGAGCAAGCTTTCTAATTTCTTGTAAGTAAAGCTCAGTAACACGATCTTTCATTTGTTTCTATCCCTCCTTCTTCCTCACTCTTGCTTCTCTAGGATTGCACTCCACAAGACAGCATGCGCTCATAAAATTAAAATCAGACTCTCTTCTCAGGAACCCAGGCTAAGACAATACCTTTGCACATAGCATTCTCTCAGTGTGGAAAGACATTGACTCTTTATCAACCCACATCCAACTTCTCCTCAAAATCCGGCTCAAAATATCTCTCTCCATAGGACTCCATACTTCACTAATCATTTCATTTCTTCTTATCTCACCTCATTCACTCTATTTTTTTCCTGAGTATTTTCTGTGACTATATTAACTTGTGCTTTTCTTCACTTATTTTGCACATCCTATGTATGATCTTCCCCCTTCCTCAAGTTGTTAAGAACATGGGCTGTCTCTTTTTTAAGATATATCTTCTTGGTCGAACTTAATTCAAGGGCTGTTCAAGAAGAGAATATCCAGGGGCCAGCCCAGTGGTGCAGCAGTTAAGTTCCCATGTTCTGCTTCGGCCCCTGGGGTTCACTGGTTCGGATCCTGGGTGCAGACCTATGCACCGCTCAGGAGGCCAGGCTATGACAGGCGTCCCACATATAAAGTGGAGGAAGATGGGCATGGATGTTAGCTCAGGGCCAATCTTCCTCAGCAAAAAGAGGGGGATTGGCACTGGATGTTAGCTCGGGGCTAATCTTCCTCAAAAAACAAAAAAAAAGAAGAAGAGAGTATCCAGTGCAGATGTGGTGGTGGAGATGAGGTGTCTGTCTATCCTCTGGCCCCTGCCCCACCTCCATCAGCATTTCTTCCAAGCCCACGTTACCTTCCTGAGTCAACCCCAGGCTTTCCAGGAACAATCTACTGTACTCCCTTGCTGGATCCTCCCCTACAGCTGTAGTTATCCTCCTTGCATGTAGTTCTCTTTCTCCTCCTCAGCCTCAAAAAACAATAGGCATCTTCTGGTTCCTATTCTTGACTACGTGGCTGATAAACAATTTATGCCAAGTTATTAACGACTAAAGGGAGAATACCTTGGATGTATTCATATATTTAAGGATATCCTATAACAGTTGTCTTAAATCAACATGGACTTCTAAAAATGGAACCTAGACACTAAAGTAGCTTAATGGAGGAAAACTTTCTAGGGAAGATGATTTTTTTTTGGAGGAAGATTAGCCCTGAGCTAAGTACTGCCAGTCCTCCTCTTTTTTGCTGAGGAAGCCTGGTCCTGAGCTAACATCCGTGCCCATCTTCCTCTACTTTATACGTGGGATACCTACCACAGCATGGCTTGACAAGTGGTGCCATGTCCACACCTGGGATCTGAACCGGCAAACCCCGGGCCACCAAGAAGCAGAACATGCGAACTTAACCGCTTACCACTGGGCCAGCCCCTGGGCAAGATGATTTTAATTAGTGATTACAGTGTCAGCCTTCGACATTCTTGACCTCATGCTTCACTGTTAAGTACCAAAGCACCAGGATTTTTGTTGGTGTGCTATCGTTATTTCAGTAGTTTAAAAATCTGAAATCTGAATTATTTATGCTTTGAGAAGTACCCAGAGAGTTAAATTCAGCATTAAAAGAGAGGCCTTATGGGGCTGGCCCCGTGGCCGAGTGGTTAAGTTTGCACACACCGTTGCAGGCGGCCCAGTGTTTTGTTGGTTCGAATCCTGGGCGCGAACATGGCACTGCTCATCAAACCAAGCTGAGGCAGCGTCCCACGTGCCACAACTAGAAGGATTCACAACGAAGAATATACAACTATGTACTGGGGGGCTTTGGGGAGAAAAAGGAAAAAAATTAAATCTTTAAAAAAAAAAAACAGAGAGGCCTTATGATCTCTCAAAGTTTCGGGGCTAGTAAATAAAAAAACACTGAAACACTCACTCCAGTTCCACTTCTTGAAAGTATTTTTTTTTCCTTTTAGCTTTCCTTAAATAGGTAAAGAATGAGAGCCTCCCTAAAAGAAAAGTATGAGGAACAAAGACTCAATCTTCAACTCAAGATCTCAGCACTTCGAATGGGATCAGATTGATAGGGAAAACAATCCATGTTTAATGGTGGAAACCCCTTATCTAGCTGATTGACTCATTTTGTTTGTTTGAACAAAGGTTGTTTCATAGCAGAAACTAAGAACCAGGCACCTTGCAAACTGACTGCTGAGCATTAGTAACAAAAACTAGCCCACTGTCAATATTGAAGTCTTCAATAAAAATAAAATTTGTAAAAGGTTATCTTTATATTATCACACGGAGATGAGATTATTTGTAAATAAAAGATCCAGAGAAAGATATTTGGATTTAGTTTATATTTATCTCTTCACTATTCCTCTGACTAGTATAAAATATGAAAAAACTTTTCTAGTGGCTGGAAAAATTTGCCCCCAAACTAGGTTCACCATAAAAGATAACACCATTGATATACATTTTTCTTAAGATCATACTGGCAAAAAAATCAAATAATTTAATTCATTTTCAATATTCAGGATTAATTTTCTTCACTTGATGTTACGTTTAGTTTGTATACTTATTTTTATTGTTTTTTCCCCTGCTGTTAATTCAAATTAGAAAGATAATATATGTTTAATATTTATGTTTTTGAAAGTTGTTTCATTCAATGTTACGTAATATGTTTATATATTTTACATGTGAAATATACCAAATATGTAGTTTCAATGATTTTTTAAAATTTTCAGAATTCTGAACACTGTTTTTAAATAAAGCATGGATATTAATACCATGATATCAATACATTATGAAATAAATACAAAAACACCCATATGTGATTCTGCTCCAATATGTCATGATTTTCTGTGTCTCTTCTTAACAATGCCACATAAATGACCACCAGCTCTAGTCAGTTGGGTGTGCCAATGAATGTTCAGTGCATTTTTCTGATGCTCCCCACCCCAGTGGCTCTCTTCTGACCTACGCCTTACCTCTTCTTCCTGGGGGCATCTTCTGTCCCTGCAACCTTGGAAAAGGGAAAAGAGCTGTTTCTTGAGCATCATCTGTGCTAACACTGCGCACATGCTTTACATAATCATCTCGCTTCATCTTCACAATTGCTCAGTGTGGTGCTTGTCAAATGCCCCATTTTACAGCTGAGGAAATGGATGCTAAACGGGGTTAAATAACACATGAAATATCACATTGCTGGGAGTCATCTGGCTCCTCTGCGCCAAGTCCAACGTCCTCTCCTTTCTGCTTCACCACAGTGGGACTCTTGGTCTACTCCTTGCGTAATGAGCCTGCGGAAATTGATTTGCTAACACATCTACACAAGATACATTGTTTTTAAGAACTGAAAGTATTTTATCAATAATTAAATAGTATTTTATCTTCAAGTAAATTGGAGGTGAAAATAAATGACCTTTATGATCTCCTCAATCCCTGGGGATAGGGATCTACAAAATGACAAAGAAGGCAAATGCCTAGAACAGCAAAGAAATGTAGTGAAACAGCTCAGAAAAAATTCTGAGAAGCTCCTCATGAGGAAAATGGAAACCTGAAGACACAATGAACCCATTATGCTTTCTCCTAAACCAAAAACACAAATCGAAACATCTTACTTGCACTTTGATATTGCAACATACATAGACATTTTCTGAATGTTTATTCCCTTTAGGTGACTAGGAATAATAACATCTTCCATTTGTGTAGCTCCTACTGTTTGCTAAGCACTTTGCGCTTGTCAGCAGTTTATTGAACACTGTGAACTCAGCAGGGTTCAAACTCCATAAGGTTTTATTTTTCTCCAATCATTGCTTTAAAACATGCTTCATCAAATCTCCCCTACCCAAGATTTTATGGCAACTCCAGCAGATGCCAGTTTTCTGACCATTTCAGGTTGTAAAAGATATAATCCAGTGCTGTCCACTTCAGTTTTTCACCCAATTTAAATATCCATCTCCTCCCCTAGACCCAGGAACAGGCGTGAGGCATGGATGGAGGCAAGGAGAGAAAGTTTCTCTCCATGATCCCTGACTCATATCTTCTAGGTCCCTCTTCCTGTTGAGGACAGGGAGACAGAATTCGCAAAGGGAGCAGAAAGGGTTTTACTTACCAGGTGCTGTTGTGATCTCTGCCCTCACCCATGGCAGCCACCCACCCCAATGCTGCACCTCTTGAGAGACACCTGATGATTCTTTGGAAGGCCTCTTCACTGCGTGGCCACCTCTCATAGGAAAGCAGCTCCAATCTCCCTCAGCTCCCAGCCCCACATAATCCACCCTACAGACTTTCGCTCCTGGGGTCTCTTCTCTTAGCGAGTCACAGTTAAGGGTGGGGGTTCCATCTCAATAGTTCAAGCCTTCCATGGTGTCCACAAGACTCAAGCAACTTTCTTCTACCAGACAATGGGAGTGTGCCCTGTTCCCCTACCACTCATTTTCTCTACCCTGAGTTCTCTCCCTAAATCTCTTTCCCGTTGCTCAAATAGGCACAAAGGGCAGTTCAGCAAATCCATGGCACAGGTAGGTATCCAACTGAAAAATGAGATTCCGGGCTCAACTTCTTGCTGGAACCCCTCCCCCGAATCTCTACAAGTCATTCTCTTAGAACACCCCATTGGCTTATTTTAGAAGGGGCACTTCCCAAGAGTGGAAGGAAAAAACATGGAACTCTTTCTGAGGCTGAAGATTTACAATTCAATAGTTCCCTCAAGATTAGATTAGTGAGTAGAGACTGAAAACTGGGGCAGCAGAAGGAATTTGCCACTTAATAAATCCCAATCATCTGTTTATCCTCTAATTATCATCTGTTTGTTCCCAACTTTGAAGCCAAGTTGCCAGTTCTGAGACAATAAGAAAAGTTCCACTCTGTATCTTATCACACATATAGTGTATATGAATTCCACACAACTCCGCAAGATACATAGTCTTATGCCTTAGGAAAGTGAAGCTCAAAGAATAATTAACGCAATGCTACCAGGGCAGGGAAATTTCTGTCACCTCATGTAATGCTTGGCACGTAATAGGGCTCAGTAAATATTTACTGAATAAATAAATGACATGAATGAATAGCCCAAGGTCATACTTTGGAAATGGTGAAATGGGATTCCAACTCAGTTTTTTTTGACCATTAATACCTCCCTAAATAAAGTGTCCTCTTCACACAAATGCTGATTACAGCCACAGCCCAGTGTCATAACAGCTCCTTCAGTCTGATTCAGACGTTTATTTCAGTGAAATATGTCATTTCTCTCCCCATATTGGAATCTAGCCCCCCGAGGGTTCCATCCACATGCTTATGAAACCAATTAGCAGGTCCCCAGCCCAGAATGAGCTTATCTTGCCTGGGCTTGGCTTTCTATATTTTGCAGTTGCATATGGTTGGTAAAATCTCTCCATAGCAGAATCCTGAGCATTCACACAGATCATTCTCCCCTGAGCTTTTCTATTTTTAGTTGCTTAATAAGCAGTATGGATCAATGTGACATTTATCATCTCTTAATTACTGCGTGTTCTCAACTTCAGTGCTATATAGGCTGGTTAGGTACTTGTAGGGACTTTAAACTCAAAAAGTATTGGATGGGGAGATGGATGGATGGATGAATTGGGTGAATGCCTACATTTCAAGTAGTTGACTCTGTGAGAATGCATCTTGGTTAACGTCAATTTCATAAGCCAAAAAAGGAGTTGAATCTTAGAGACTTAGAGAACTATGAAAAACCATTTTGAAACAAAAGTTATGCCCTATACAAATATGGGGAATATACCAAAAGTTCCCCTAACAATGTTTACTTAAAAATTGACACGATTCTTGCAGGTATTACAGAGAAGAAGAAACCTTTTTAAATATTTGGTTTTAGAGCTGGGTCAAGATGGAGACACAGGATTTAGGAAGAGTCTGTGGAAGAGGGTAAAGAGGCCTCTAGTACCTCTGAGGAAGATTAAGATTTGCTCTCCACTTTGCCAGGACTGGTTGAATTTCAAGTAACCTTTGCGTTTCTTGCTGAAGCTGGAGCAGATGGCTAACTTGGGAGGACAGCCACTCAAACTCTGCCTGTATCTGTTTGAAGTGGGAAAGGTTGGTAACCTATTCTCCATGAGTGCTGCCTCCAAGGTCCATGGCCTGAGGCTCTGAGATGCAAAACAAATGACAGCAGAAAGAACAATTTGTATTTGCCTTTGGATAGCCTGATTATAGCTGCCCAAGGATGTTCTTTAGTAATCATTTAAAAACAAACCAAGGGGTGAAAAGTCCAGGGAAACAGTTGTAGGCTTGGTTTGGAAGGCTAGAGGAGCACCGAGGGACCGAAGCACCCTAGCACCACATAGCGTCCCCTTCTGAGGCAGGAGAGAGGCCTTGCTGTCTATTCTTGGCTTTGATCTGACTCTCTTATAAGTTTCTGGCAACCTCCCAGAGAGAACAGCGTGTTCCCTGCTGAGTGTATAAAGGGCTTCAAAACATGTTTGTGTGTGCAGCCCAGTAGGCAGGGCCTGCCTAGTCACTCCGTGTCACCTACTGCCTCTGTGGAGAGTCCGGGGAAGTCTTTGGCTCGGACCTGCTGTGCACGCCCTCACAATCTGGACTGACCCCTGGGTCCAGGCTGGGCACATGGCTGGTGTTTCTATGATGCCCACATAATCAGTGCAGAGATCAATTTTTATGGAACCTGAACATTCCTGCAGTCTGTGGTCCAAAAAATGTTCAGTTGCAAGGAGTAAATATAGATTGAGTTTCAGCTAACTTCCTGTTGTGGCCACAAAGGCCTCCTTTGGAAACTTGCACCTGTTTTCCAGGGTTAGATCTTCTGATTCAACATGATTACTCACCCTGGGGGAGCTGAGATAATGCAGATTAACACCAGCTCTGGGCACTGCCAGTTTGAAGGGATTAGTCACTCCCTGCTCCTCATACTCCCTTTCAGGAAAGTGAAATCTGAGCAGAAGGAAGGATTAGTCAGCCTGGCCTAAAGGACCCTTGAGGGGGCTGCTGGGCTTTCCAGTAAACAGAAAAAGGGTTGTCAGAATGACCATGAGCCCCCAGCTCCATCAGTAGGCAACCTAGGTCCACTTGTCTTGGACTCTATTAGCAAACAGCAGCCAAAATATTATGAAGTATCTTAGGGACAAACTGTTGGCTGTCATAAGATTTCATCATTACAGGCCTATTCTTGTGGATAAAGTAGGTCCATAAAAAATGGGGTCCACCATAGAACTTTCCAAAATCAAACTATTGGAATTTCTCCATCTTCAAATATATTCAGCACTTTCTTTAACCACTCCTAACACACCTTTCCTAGTATGTTCCTAAAAGTCAAAACATGAAACACAGAATTTGGGAAGCACAGAGTCGAGTGACAATTTTAACAGTTAGTAAGTAGGTGACCTTGGTGAAGTCGTTTCTGATCCTCATTTCCTCATTCCTATTTTATTCCTATAAAATAGGGATGGTACTAATAGCTACCACTTGTTGGCTGCTGACTATGTATCAGGCATTATGCTGAGCACTTTATAAGTTTTGCAAACAACTAGACAAAGATTTAATAATCACATCAGAATAATCACTGATGACAGATGATATAACACTCATTCATTCATTGAATAGTTATGTACTGAGTAACCACTAAATGCTAGGAATTGAGATTCAAAAGGGAAGAAATTGCAAAATATTTGAACAGGTGGTCTACCAAAGAAAATATATAAATAGCTAATAAGCACATGAAAAGTGTTTAACATCATTAGCCCTCAGAGAAACGCAAATTAGAACTACAGAGACAGATCACTACACATCCGTCAAAATAACTGAAGCTAATAAGACTGGCACACTCAATAGCGACAAGAATGTGCAGCAACCAGAACTCTCATATATTGCTGATGGAAGTGAGAAAAATGTACACCATTCTGGAAAACTGTTTGGCACTTTCTTATAAAGTTAAATATACGCCTACTGACTGACCTTTCGATTTCACTTCTAAATATTTACCCAAGGGAATTGGAAACATTCCTACAAAAATATTTGAGCAAGAATGTTTATAGCAAGTTTGTCCATTGTATTAGTCAAGGTTCTCCAGAGACAGAGAACCAATAGGCTGTGTATGTATAGAGAGGGAAAAATTTATTTTAAGGAATTGGCTCGTGAGATTGTAGGAGCTGGAAAGTTTGAAATCTGCAGGGCAGCTGACAAGCTGGATACCTAGTGAAAAGCCAATGCTTCAGTCATGAATCTGGAGGCTGTCTGGAGGCAGAATCCCTTCTTCCTCTGAGAACCTCAGTCTTTTTCTCATAAGGCCTCCAACTGATTGAATGAGGCCCACCCATATTATAGAGGGTAATCTGCCTCCATTATATGGAGTATTATGAATTGGAGTAAACTCAAAGTCTACTGATTTAAATGTTAATCACTTCTGAAAACTACCTTCACAGCATCATCTAGATTGGTGTTTGACCAAATATCTGAGTACCACAGCCTAACTAAGTTAACACATAAAATCAACCATCACACTATCATTTTCCTAAACTGGAAATAACACAAATGTCTATCAACGGGACAATGGATAAACATATTGTGGTACATTCATACAATTGAATACCACTAAGCAATAAAGAGGTACAAACTATTGATACATGCAAAAACATGGATGAATCGCCAATATATTATGTTAAGAGAAAGAAGCTGGACACAAAAGAGTATATGGTATATAATTTCATTTCTGTGAAGTTCAAGAACAGGCAAGTTTAATTTCTGGTGATAGAAATAGTATTGCCTATGAGAGGTGAGGTTTACTGGAAAGAGGCAGAAAGGAACATTCTGGGGTAATAAATGTATTGTTTATTTTGATTAGAGTGTTGATTACACAGGTATATACATTTGCAAACATTCACCCAACTATGTATTTAAAGGTTGTGCATTTTGCTGTATGTAAATTTTACCTTAATTTTTTAAAAAAGTAAAGAGAGTACACTTCTTTCCTTTAAGGAGGTTACAGCCTAGCTGGGGAGACAGACAGGCAGACAGACATTTACAATGTGATATGATGAGTGAGGCGCTTAACATCTTTAGCTTATTAAGGCTTTTACATGAGTAGGTGGGGAGTGGGCACTAGTATTTCTTAAGGCGCCCCAGATGTCCTAATGCGTAGTCCAGAGTGAGAATCACAGCCTTATCAGTGCCCAGGAGGTCTGGGACTTTGTCTGCCCTTATTCACCTTTGTTCAGCTCAACAATCTTTGTTGAGTAAATTCTATGCTTCCTGCCACCAAAAAAAAAGAAAAAGACCCTGTGCCAGAAATCATCACCTACCTTCTAATTATTCCAGCTTTTTATTTATGTTATGCCTGACCATGAGTCTGTGAGAACCTTGAGAAAAGAACCCAGAAATGACAAATAGATTTCATCTTGCCCATCAGCTACAAGCACTTGGCAGTGGCAGTCTAGAAACTGCGCTGAGGATTCTGAGATTGAGTCTAGGTTCAACAGGAGAGAATATCTCGATTGGTTTGTCTTGCCTGCTATAGATGTGAAAAGTGACATGCCACACTTTTGCCATCTCGAGAAAGCTCAAATTTAAGTGTCATGTAATAAGAAAGGTAAGCTATACAGATAGAGGGAGCACATGTTAAATGGGTCAGTCAGCCCTGTCACAAGGGAGAAAAAATATTTAAAGACTATTGAAAACCAACCCAAATATGAGCACATTGCGAGAGGGCCTATCTTGATTTGTTTCACCATGTCCAATGTCCACAAGTGGGCACATTCCTCCTGTAGGCTGCAGCACATGCAGAGGGCATGTCATTGAATTGAGATGTCCACACATTCTAGTCACTTCTGTTTGCTACAAGTGTGTTTAAACTTTTTTGGCATGTATGAGGTCTATAAGTCACTTATAGAAATCTTGAATTCAGCTGGAAGAATCCCTCAGGGTAGGACTATAACAATAATCACCATTTATTAGAAGTTAAACATGTGTCTGGCAAAGCTCAAGATATTTTACTTATTCTCCCATCAACTCTGTGATGCAGCAATTATTTCTCCTTAGTTGCAAAGGGGGAAACTGTCTCACAGAGACTAAGAGGCAGAGAGGAATTTGCACTCGGACTTTGCTGACTCCATTTGTTAGTCTGAGTGACCATCTATTATGCTAGGTAATCTTGGGAAGTAATTATTTTGGGCTTTTCCAAAAAGCAGCATCTCTGAGAGCTTACTGGTAGAGTTGTCTGACTGTGCAGCAATATGTGGGACACTAGGACCCTGGATCGGATGACTAGCCCCTTCCCTTCTTGCTTCTTGTTTGGCCCTGATCCCTCACCGCTAATCTATTGCTAAAAGAAAATGAACTCTTCCATGATTGTAGCTTTCAAACTGGGAACAAAGAATCGAAGAATTAGAGAGGGAGAAAGAAGCATCAAATTTCCAGTTTCTGGATGACTTAAGTGTCGTTGTCATGCATCCAAAGCAAAGTTTTGCAGAAGACACTGTCCCATCACTTGTTGACACTCCCCAGGAGCACTCTAACATGGCTCCTGCGTTGCCCCCACTGAGATCCTGGGCAAGCAAATGGAGGCAAAGAAAATATGCCAAGAATGAGGACAAGAGACAACAGGGAAGGAAGAAGAGAGGAAGGAGAGAGAGAGAGAAAGGGAAGTAGGACAGAAAGAAGGGAAATTAAATGAATACAATTCTAATGAAGTTGTTTATTTCAGTGCTACACAGAAAGGAACTAACTGCATTTTTTTTTTCTTCCAGATTCTGCAAACACAGGATAGAAACCCGTGGTTCTAAAATCTCTTCCTGATTCCCAGATCTCTTTCCAATGAAGGGCAGAGCAGATTTCTTTGAAACTGTAACCAGGAGATGAATGAAAGTTGTCTCAGAATATCTTTTGCCTTCCTTGAGCTTTCTGATTTAATCTTCTTCAGGGCTGCATTTTAGAATTGAGAGCCACCACGAGTTCCACAGCTCTGATTCATGGCAGGGAGAAAATTCTCCTCTGCTACCTTCTTCAAGCCAGACTGCCAAGATAAGAGAAGCGTTAAGGAAGAAGGCTTGGAACTGTTGGCCTCAGAGAGTTTGTACCACAGGGAAATCATTGTAGTCAAAATGCAATACAAAACACAAATCACTTCTCTGGCCTGCACACATGAGTAGCTTAGAAACTCTCTAAGTCTTCTGGCATGTTCTGCATAATCCCCCCCACATAGCAGATGCATGCACCATCTGAGCATTTATTGGGGTTCAGCTACATACAAGACACTGCTTTAGATGCTTTACAGGCATCAATTCATTAAGTTCCCCCAAAAGCCCTGTAAATCAGGTACTTTACTACTACCATCCAAATAAAGAAAGTGACACTCGGATTGAGAAACTGGCTCAAGTTCGCATGAATATTAAGTGGCACTATCAAGATTAAAGTCTAAACTATTGAATTCAAAAATCCATATTTTTTCCCTTCTGCCACACTACATTGCTAATACATGGGAGCAAATGCTTAGTAGTTTCTTTGGATGTATTTTTATCATAGAACTAGCCAAAAGTTACTTAGAAACAATTTCCTGCAGCCTAAGTGTTCCCAGATGGATCATCCGAGGAAGAGGCCTTTCATTGTCCCTCTGACTTCAGCAGTATTGGGAGTTCTGGGACCCCTGAAGAACTGTGATTATGTCAGTGCTTCTGTAAACAATTTATCACTTGAACGCTGCTGTGGGGAGAATTATAAGCAGTCCTAGAACTCCAAATTTTGCCTTTGTTCCTTCATCCTCTTATGCCCTGGAAGAAATATTTCCTTTATTTCCATGCAATTAAAAAAATTCTGTAGCTTTTGATAATAAAAAGAAATGCAAGGCTATACTTCCTTTTTGCTTGCGTAAATCATTCCATATGATTGGAAGGTTTTACATGAGAAGAAAATGATTAATTAATATCGTGTTTAGATATTTTTTCCCATCTAAATCTTCAGAATTGGGGGATAGTTTTTGGCATGGAAGAAGAGTTGAGGGTAATGGTAAATGCAATTATCTGCATTAAGCATCATGAAGATGCTCTGAAAATTATAAAATACCATATAAACGTTATGTAGTTGCATCATAGTTATTACTACAAAAGTTATAGGATTGGAAAAAGAGTAATTATGATAGCAATGTATTCCATTGCTTTCCCATACTGTTTTCCCATGTTTTAAAACATTTCCTAATTTGATTCCACTCAGCCCTACCAGCTTCATCCTCTACTCTCTACAACAAATCTTCATCTTCTACCTCCATCAAGTTTGTCTAATTGGTAAAGGTGAATGTTCATTGTACATTCCGGCTCTAACCCTTCACTAAGGCTACTCACTGACCATAAATGACATCCCTTCCACTGCCCTTCTCTTGCTCGAATTATTACCCAGACCCCACCCTTCTTCAGGTCACAGTCCAAGTCACCTCCCTGACCACTGGTCCACGGTGACCTCTATCTTCCCTCAACACCGATATCATTTACCATCCAGACCACCACCCAGGCTCTCACTGACTTGTCACAGTCCTATGTGTGTTTGCGCATCTGTGAAGATCCCTAGAGGAGATGAATTACCTACTCAATAAGGGTGATTGAAGAGAATTTCATTAAGGAAATTCATTTTTATAGAAATGTAGATAGCAAGAAATGATGAAGCACCTGGGACAAAGGCAACAGGAGGAAGCCTCGACTACCCCTAGGTCTGAAGGAACAAGTGGAGGAAGAGGTTATTATAAACCAGTAAGAACAGTAGCTTAGAAGAAGAGCTCCTAGCAGGAACTGTGGCTTGGGAAAGGGATTCAGCCGCTATCAAGAGGACGCCCAACAGGGAAGAGTCAGGAAGTGTCCAAAGCTCCGTCTCCTCCTGCCCTTTAGTCTCCCGCTGGTCTTCCCATTCCCTGAACCCACAGCTCATGCAGCCTATGGAAGTCATCCTGCCAGGACCCAGAGCAGGGCAGAGTTTGTGTTTGAAAGGGCAGCTCAATTTGTATGTCTTGCTTCCTGAATTGAATTGATTGTAATCTCCATTGGTTCCCTCCTCTTGTCAATCAAACACTGACTTTCGAGTTCCCCCAAATCTAGAAAGAGGCAGTGTGTAAAAGTCTTCCCTTTTCACTCAGGGCAGTGTCTGGACTCCTGGACTTTGAGAAGGCCGCCAGTCCCTATTTTCTGCTTCCAAGATCACCTTAAATGCCCCATGATGTTAGTTCTATTTTGTCAACTCTTCCATGCCTAACAAGCACTAAGAACTAATGCACCAGTGGCTTTAATTTAGGAGTATAAGATGGCATCGTTACTTTATTTCCTTGGCTGGATTAGCATATATTTGCATAGTTGTTATCCAATATCATTGAGGCATACCTCTAGCTGAGAAAACCAACTACCAATCCACTTAGTGTCAATAAAAAAAATTAAAAGAAAACGAAAAGAAAGCAAACAACTATTTCTTGGAGGATGGTTTTGCATATTTCATGCATTGCTTCTCATTGGTGACAAGTGTGACCAAACATATGAAGAAGGCAATTTATCACTGACATATGTGTTTTGAAAATCATTTCTAATCAACCATTTTATGGCAAGCTGACAGAAAAATAGCCCAGTTACTTGGTATCTAATTTTTTTTAAAAACCCAATGTATATTTTTTATTTTACTTCTCGGTGAAAACAAACAAAAACTGAGCCACTGAAAGTGAATCTTGCCATGACTTGGTATCAGCACTCCCCTCTTCCTGCCACATTTTGCACAGAGCCACACACGTACTAGTACCGAATAAACTCTTGAAGGTGAAAGAATAATTGAATGAAATCCTCCACGCCTCCACATTCATTCATTCTGATGTGCAACACCCTCACTGCCGGGAATCTCATTACTCACCTGCAGTCCTCCTGTGACAAAGTCAACCTCCTCCCACTCTTCCCCTCTTTGGAGATGGAAACAGCTGATAAACCCTCTCGGTCCACACAATAAATTTTAAAGTGACTACACAGCCTTCATGAAATAGTAAAAAGAGTCATGGCATCCTTGCTAAACCTACTTACAAAGGGCAAAGTTTCCAAAATGAATCAATTTGCTTGTTTGCTAATCCTCCAAATCAATGTTATTTCCCCCTCCATCACCCACCTCAAAAAAGCCCAAGAAGGTCAGGGACCTGATTTGTCTTATTCCCCCATTGATTCCAGCCATCAGCAAAGTGCCTGGCACATAGTAGGAGCTTAATAAATATTTCCAAAAATGAACAGAAATCTACCATGTATCACCTTCAGCTACAGCTTCACTCTAAGTATGGATTACCCCACTGATAGAAACCTTTCCCTAAATAATAATGATTACGGTAATAACAAGGACAATAATAACAATAAAATGCTTACTAAATCTTATGCTCTGTTTTATGCGTTTTCATGTATTAACAATTTAACCCTCTGATAGAGTTCAGGACATGCTACCCCAAAATATGGTGCCTTGGTATATTGACTATTTTCAGCTGAAGGAGTTCGAGGAAATGGCAGATCCAGGAGGGTCACTCTGATCCACCCTCCACCTTCTCCCCTGAAACAGGTCATAAAACCCTCCTGTGGGAGGTGCCCTCCCTATACTTGGAGGAAAGGAGCATCCTTCTCTCTGAAGACACAGGGACACCAGAGAAGAATCCTAACAGGCCTCGCTAAGTTTCCCCAGTTTACTACCCTTACCTCTTTCCCCTTAAAGACCTATCAAATTTCTTCTTGACTACTCACTCTTCATCAAACCTACCATAGAAATACTCAAGTCTAACTGTTTCTTCAGGTCTTCATTTCCTTACGAAGGCCTCTGTGTCATGGGTTTATATTAAATAAATCATGTCATTTATATTAAATAAATTTGCATGTTTTTCTCCTGTAATCTGTCTTTGTCAGTTTAATTTTCAGAGGCAGCCAGGGACTCTAAGAGGTTGCCTAGAGGGTCAAGGAAAACTTGCTCCTCCCCTACACTTCTAAGCAACCATATAACAGTCCTATGAGGTAGGTCCTATGATTACTCCCATTTCACAACTAAGGAAACTGAGGCATGGAACAAGTGTGCCATTTTCCCTGGCTACTGGGTCAAGTAAGGTTGGGAATCAAGATATAAACCCAGATATACAGGCACTAGAGCCAAAACTTTTAATGTCTAACTGCAGTGCATCTGTTTATACTCCTAAAGAAAGCGAGAATGAATTCCTTCCAGCTACCAGCTATGGTGTCTATGTTTCAAAGAAAAACAGTGAATAATTGGATTCTTTTTAAAAAGTTTTGAAAGTGTGCCAGTTTAAAACTTCATGAATTCTTCACAATCAGATGAGTCACAAAAATATAAGGCTCAGCTGTTTTTTCCAACATTAATAACCCACTGCAAATGTTTTGTAATTTTTCCTATGCCTACAATCAGCTTTGACTGCTGTGTTTTTTATTAGATGCCACTGGGTTCAGGATGGAAGGACTAACACTAGGTGATTAAAAAACAGAACACAAGTGTCTAGATCCTGAGAAGGAGAGAAAACTTTAAGGTGGTCTTTCCTTCAAATCAAAGATCCTTCCTCACATGTAACTTACAAAAGAGGAGATTTATTTTTCCAGGCCATTAAATGTCTATTTACAGAAAGTAACAAAGGTATCACGAGGACGTAATTTCCTCTGTTGCTCTTGCCCAGGGTTGTGTGAATGGTAAAAATGAAAGGAAATGAAAAACCCAAGAGGACAGAGATGGCGGTAGGCGGAAGAGAAGGATTCAGTACAATTTCTTTATTATTATGAAAACACTCTTGTTCCTATAGCAATACCCTGCATTTTATTTGTGTTTTCCCTTTACTTTCTTTTGAAAACATTATTTACAGGCACATTTCCTTATTCTCTCTTTCTTTAAATGTTGAAGACAGGAATGAAATGTGTAGAGTTCTTCAGTCTAACTGCTGAAAAGTCAATTAGGAAAAAGTCTTACCGGTAAATAAACAACTCACAAAGATGAAATAAAATAGAAGAGCTTTATTTAAGTTCTCTAAATAAAAATTCAGAGATGGGGTTAGATAACTTTAAATCCACGAATAAACAATTCAACACAAGTAGTTGCGTCCTAGGTTAACACAAAATGTTTAAGCATAAACAGACTGAGAAACAATATTTCCCCATGCAAGAAATATCCTCTCACTTTGTCTCCAGTATCAGTTTTATTGCCTAAGTTATAGTGCAAAATATTTCTCCCAAAATATTTGAGTAAAACTGATACTTCAGAAAGATTATGGTATCCACCTATGATTTTTCCTACACAGCATTGGGACTATGAGAATCCCAGTTTAGCGTAGTCTAGGTGGCAGGCTTGTGGAATATTTGACATCATCTCTACTCAAAACTCAAGCATCTAAAGTTAAGTAAGATGGAGAACTACACAGATAAAAGAAATCTGCTCACAACTGGCAAATAGATTTGTTTGTGCTTAATTACTGCTGCTCTAACTGCTAGAAGCAATGCTAAGAGGCAATGAGCTTATCTAACAGCGATTAGCAAGAACAAAAAAGTGAAGCAAAGTGGGCCTCATAAACCAGGAGGTCCAGAGGTTAAGCATCTACATTTCTCTTTCTGCAAACTACTAACAAGCCTGATTACCACACTTATCTTTCCAAGTTTCTCAAACTTTCACCATTTTCAAAAAGTCTTTCTTTTTCTGGAGCCAGCCATTGCTAGCAAAGTGCTCCTTGTCTTCTGGCTAAAATGCTCTGAAATGTCTGTCTGTTACACAAAAAGACCAAAGTCATCAACTTAAGTCTTTCCCTTTGCACACTTCTTTGCACGCATTTTTTTAAACGTTCTTGTCACATATATAGGAGCCACTGAGTGTGCAGTACTCTTCCCAAGGAGTCTGGGAAAGCACTAAACAGGAAATCATACTAAAATAAAACAACACTTAGATGTGCGGAGAGATTTCAAGTGAACACATTTACGCTCGCAGCAGCAGGAGATCCCTCTACGTCACACAATCCCTTCACTCTTCATCTTCAGGCTTAAAAGAAAACCAGACCTCGTGTCAGAAACGTGACTCTGAACGGCAAGCACTAAGAATGAGTCTGCACCTGTACTCTTGCCCCTGACATCTGACACGGCAGGTCCCTGCTTGTGTGTCCGGATCCTCTGCAAAATGGTGAGCCCCTGGAGGGCAGGAGTTGCTTCAGACTCATGGTTGCATCTCCAGTCTCTGGCTCAAGGAGAGAGTGTTGAAATGTCCGTTGTCGATTGTTAAGTGGACTGGTCTTTGTTTGCATTTCTAATTTGACTCAAAGATCTCCTTGTTTTGATTATGCGCATGTGCTTTCTTCAATAAATATAAGTTGAAGAGCTTGGTGTGGGGATAGGAGTTTGCGAAACTAGCAACAGTAATTTCTGCAAAGTGGGAACTGGGGAAGACACCAAGATTAAGAGGCCGATCACAAAGGCTGCTATTTTGCCAACTGAACGGTAATGTAAACTTGTTACTGATAAGAGAGCGAATGAGACTGGTTGTAAGAAAATCTGGGTCCCCTTTCAAATGAGAAAATATATGAAAATTTTTACAAAAATATATCAGGCACTTAGCAAGAGCACTATACATATCAGTTATTATTGTTATTTCAGTACTTTCTGGACACATTCTTGTCTCTAAGAATATCTTAACTTTACTTCTTGTTTGTTTCTCCTCACCATGATACTCTAGGATTAATGACATTGTGTTTGTAAAGTGTTTTAAAATCCCTGAAGTGTTATAATCAACCCAAGTACCATTTTATTTACGCAAACTGTGTCTACCCAGTGAGTCCACTTAAATATCTAGGATTGGAAACTTCTGTCTCATAAAACTTAATAAATGATTCCCTCCGGCTCTAAAAGCAAGTACTTTTTCAATGACAATGGGAGGGAAAGCAAAGGAATTACTCTGTGACATCTGCTGTGTAATGTTTTTCGAATGGCACATCTCGATAAATGCATGAGAGTCCTTGGAGAGTTACTGCACACAGTGAAGAGAGAATGGTAAAAATCCCAGTGTCTCTGCAAAGGAAGGCAAGACAGGTTAAAGTCAGAAAAGCCCCACGGTTTACATCAATAGAAATCAACAATGATGCATGTAAGTTCGACTTGATGCACAAGGCAGCTTTCCAGGGTCTCGGATAGGAAGACAAAATTAAATTTAAAATTGAGATACGGAGCTAGGGGAGTGATATGTGAGGAGGGAAGAGAGAGGAGGGGATAAAATACTCTACACTACAATTCGGAACGCACGAAATGAGATAAACTACACTTATATGAACTGCCTGGACCTGTGTAAACCAAAATAGCAATTTCAAATTAGTCTAAATATTATCGTATACCCTTTATGTGCCTAGTGTGACTCATACATTCAGATAGTTAATCAATCAGTAAGCTAAGGCAGGTTAATTAACTTTCGAAAGTTAAGATAGCTAATAAGTAGCAGAATAAGATTGCATCCAAGCCATCGGCCCCTAAGCCCAATGTACCTGATACCTGTCCACGCATTGGAGACAGCCTGTGACTGCCAAACCCAAGAACAGGAGGCTCCATGGCAGGACTGGTTTACAAAGGCAGCAGAGTCCACGTATGGAGCGAGGACTCAGCTTTGCCAATGGCTCTCTGTTGGCCCATTAGATGGTATTCAGGACTTTGTTTCCTGCTACTAATGGTCTGAAGATATTTAAAAGTAAATGAAATAATCTACATGGAACACTTTAATCTTCTGGTAAAAATGCTGTATGAGCAATCCCAAATATTATTATTATTATTAATTCATCTAAATTGATGAGAAGAAAGTAAAACTGCCCCTTTTATATACTTGTTCAACTTGCCCTTAAGTGGAGAAATTCCCAAGACACTCGCAATGCTACATACTTGATGATCTATTTACTCCACACCTGCATTTTATAACCTTTTGTCTCATTGCATTTGAGTAGGTCTTACAAGCATTCTCAAAACCAATTTTTTGAATTATAATTTTCTGCACTTCCATTGCAGTCTGGAAGTACTTTATAGTGAAAACCACGGGAAGTGAATTGACTCTTTACCTCCAAGTCATCATCAGGGATAGCTCTTTTCCACTTTACGTTCCACCTGATGTGTTCATAGGCATTGACTACAACTTCGATTGCTCTGGGATAAGAATGGCAAGCCTGTATCACCTGCAGAGGGAGGAGAAAGTTCCATTTGTTCAAGGCACATATATGATTCATTCCTTCCATTCACAGAGACATCAAGAATTCTTGGAGGGGCCGCCTCCGTGGCCGAGTGGTTAAGTTCGCACTCTCCGCTGCAGCAGCCCAGGGTTCGGATCCTGGGTGCCGACATGACACTGCTCGTCAGGCCACGTTGAGGCGGCATCCCACATCCCAGAACTAGAAGGACCTGCAACTAAGGTATACAACCATGTACGAGGGGTTTGGGAAGATAAAGCAGAAAAAAAAAAAAAAAGATTGGCAACAGTTGTTAGCTCAGGTGCCAATCTAAAAAAAAAAAACAAAAAACGAATTCATGGAGGGCCGGCCCAGTTGTGCAGTGGTTAAGCTGACACGTTCTGCTTCTCGGCAGCCCAGGGTTCGCCAGTTCGGATCCCAGGTGCGGACATGGCACCGCTTGGCAAAATTCATGCTGTGGTAGGTATCCCACGTATAAAGTAGAGGAAGATAGGCATGGATGTTATCTCAGGGCCAGTCTTCCTCAGCAAAAAGAGGAGGATTGGCAGTAGTTAGCTCAGGGCTAATCTTCCTCAAAAAAAAAAAAAAAGAATTCATGGATATGTAAGGCTTCTTGGAGCCCTGAAATGCTTTTGAGAAGTCTCATGCCTTTGAGTATTCAAACACACTGCCAGCCCCTATGGTGGATGGGAGGATTAATAAAATCAGACTAATTTCCTTCACTGTCTAGAAGCAAGCAAAAAAGAGTTGCTAACAAAAAGGTGGGAGCCTCCGGAAATGCATGCCCTGCTCTTAATTGAAGCAATTTTGAGATAGGTTGGTCTCAGAATACACTCCCAGCTGCCTGCGAAACTCTTTTGGCTCGATGGAAAAATTTCTTATCAAAAAGCTGAATATTACTAATTCAAGAATTTCAGTCTACTGGTGACTATGAGGTAAGTAAACAATTGAGTAACGTGATTGTTAACCAAAGATGTCCACCCAGTATAACGCCTGAAGACAACTGATGTCACATACCACACACTCGTTGGAATTTTAACACTCATCAACAAATAAAAGAAATGTAGTTATTTTGTTAGCACACTCTGTTCGACAGTTCTTTGGCCAACCAAAAAAACTGGAAAGCAGAGTCAAGGTGGTCAGCCTTTCCCTCAGGAGACAGAAAGATTTAACTTTCGATTTTAGACCAAATTGGATGTTTAACCAACCTTTGACGTAACCATGAAATTTGGACCTACCTGATCAATGAATCATGCAGTGTTTGTTAAGTGACAACGGAGGGATATATGAGACATACCCAAAAAGTAAAACACACTCGTTTCTGGTGAGAGGTTTACATAAGAATGAGAGGCAAAGACACATACATGAAGACCAACGGAGACACATGGTTGGTCCATATATTTAAGTGTTAGATTATATGGTTTAAAAAAATAGGAATTATAGAAATTCCAAGAGGAAGAGCTGTGGGAGTCGGGGTTAACCAGGAAAGATTTCTTGGAGGAGATGAGTTCAACGTTAGATGCTAGATAGTAAAAATGTGTGTGTGTGTGTGTGTGTGCGCGTACCCATGCCTAGATGCATGCACTTACGTCCCTATCTACAAGTGCAGGATCAGCAAATGTAACAGTTATGTTGAAAGGGAGGTACTTGAAGGGGCACAACAAGAAAAAATCAGGTTTATTATTTTCCTTTCTCCTTCCTATACAAACCCGCTCCCTGGAATCCTTTTCCATTATTGGTGTGAATACTCAGGTAGGACCCTCACCAGTTTCTCATGTTTAATAATAAAAAGTCCTCCAATCATTCTAAACACAAGAACAATGTCATCTTGGTAATAAACATGTTCATTTTAGTTGAATAATTGAAATTCCAAATTTTATTTAAATTAAAAGTTTCTCCTCTCTCGTAGCCCAAGACTGCTTCAAGCTCTAGTGGAAAAGGAGGTATTATGGGTATGACATAATAGGAAGTACATATTTGGTCTTTGTCCCTGGTTCCCAGCACAGAGCCCCTTAAACCCTTGGAGTTTCTTGAGTGATAGGAGCATATTTTGTTATTCATAATACTGTCCTATTAACTATTTCAATTATGCTAAAGAGGTGACTCTCCGTGGGGACTCTAGATAGCTTCAAGATGTGGGCTGGTTCCTGGAAAGACCTGGCCTTGTTTAGAGGGTTGGAACTTTTACACCCTTCTTCTCCCACCTCCAGGGAAGGGGACAGAGGCTGCAGATTAAGTTCAATCACCAATGGCCAACGATTCCATTAATCACACCTGGGTAATGAAACCTCCAAAAAAACCCTTAGTAGGTGAGGTTTGGGGACCTTCCAGGCTGGTGAATACGTCAAAGTCCTGGGAGGGTGACACACCTGGAGAGGAGAGGGAAGCTCTGTGCACTATCCCCAGACCTTGCCCTATGCATCTCTTCCAATTGTCTGTTCCTCAGTTGCATCTTTTATAACAAACAAGTACTAGTAAGTAAAGCACTTTCCTGAGTTCTGTGAGTTGTTTAGCAAGTTATCAAACCCAAGGAGGGAGTTGTGGGAATCCCCAAATTTTTAGTCAGCCTGGTATAAATGTGACTAGCTTGGGTACCCCATTCATGGCTGGCATCTCAAGTGGGGTCTTGTGGGACTGAGACCTTAACTTGTGAAGTCTGACTCTAACACCAGGTAGTTAGCGTCAGAATTTAAATGAATTGTTGGACACCGAGCTGGTGTCAGAGAATGGGAGAATTGGTTGGTGTGAGAAAAAACATCTCAGTGGGCTTTTCTATTTCCCCACCTTGTCTTTTCCTCCTCTCCTCCTCCCACTTGCCCCTTGACTGCTCAGGGTTTGGATGAGGGAGAAGGAGAGGAAAGGGGAAGCAAAGGTCTTGGCGGACTGGCACCAGCATGACCTCACATTGGTGCCTCTGTGCTGATCTCTTCCCCATGTGGGGAGTTTTGTGGGTTCTACAGCAAGCTGCCCAATTTGGAATAACAACTCTTTAGACAAGGGCAATGTCTCTCTTCAGATTGGCCCCTTACAGCCCTTGTCCCTCCCCAACAGAGGCATCCACCAGAACACCTCCAGCTTCTTTCTGCCGAGATGGCCCTATCTCTGGAAGTCCTTTGGGTGTGGCCTATGTTTATGTCAAACTGATCCAGCTGGCTCTCCAATGTGACCCACAACTGTCCACGGGGAACCTGCACCTCTGTCCCATTGTTAGCAAAAGTACTCTTGACCCCCAGTTTAGTCGCCTTTCTTTCCTTTGCCACCAGACAAGCACCTCCAGCTACAAACTTTCTCCTTTAAATTTTCTTGTGATAAGTCATGCATCAGTTCCAGTTTTCCCTTGAAACTTCAGAGAACATATATCAAGCTCTCTGTGAAGTCCTCTTAAAGCCCCTCTCACTGGACATGAGATGAGGAAAAGCCCCCATCCCCACCACTAGAAGGGAGGCATGCCTCTGCACTTAAATTTCTCCTAAGAAATTTTCTTCCTAATTTCCTGGTCCTTTTCAACCTCAACTTATTGTTAACAGTTGAGCAAAAGGTCATGAAACTGGTTTTCCCCACCCCTTTACAAGTCCTTCATAGGTGGTCTAGCTTTGCATTTTTCAATGTAGGGTGGTAAGTACCTAGTCTTGGGGCCTCAGGCAAAACTGAGACAGAAAGATTATCATTTTAATACCAAGTTAAGTAAACGTGTGTGTGTGTACACACCAAGGTCACACGAACGAAGGGCCCATGTCAGAAAAGGTCTAAAGTTAAGAGCAGGTAAGATGGAACCAGCTGACAGCACACCTGGAATGCCAGTCCAAAGAGCTTGGGATGGACTTAGGCAATAGGAGGCTATTACCCATTCTTAACAAGAAAGGGTTATATTCAATCAATGCATTCCATTAAGAAGCTTTCATTGAGCACTGTGCTTAGCACTGTGACAGTGATTCTGAGAAGTTTATGATCCAGTTTTTTGTCTTCAAGGAGTTTACAACCCAGGTGAAGAGAAAAGACATAGACATTTCAAAGAGTTAGAGAGCAATATAAGTCAGTAAATAATGAGACTAACTTAAAGATCACCAAGTGTCCCTTAAGGAACATGAAGCAAAGCACAAAGGAGAAAACAAGGATATTAAGGGCAGTGAGCAGTGAGGAGGCTGAACGGGAGTGCACCAAATGGCTTCACTATCAGTCACGAGAATGCTGAGAAGGAAGAAGTGGGGCTTAACGACTAACAGATGTGGGAAGTAAAGAATGCAACTTTAAAGCCAAATGGAGTACCACTGATGGAAATGAGGAGATTGGAGGGGCATACCAATTCGGGGACAGTTAGATACTGAGCAAGAGAATATTTCATATGCAATGTCCTAATGTCAGTCAAAAACGTGCATGATAGATGCTCTAAGGAGAAGGCCAAGACAGAGACAAAGATTTGTGCACCATCAAAGAATGTGCCGGCTAAAGTTATGATACTCAATGTACTCCAAGAGGGTCTAAGTGGAAAAGGTAGAGGACCGTGGTCTGGAGCTTCAGGAATTCTAATAGGCAGGACAGAGGAAGGAGGGAAAAAAGAGTACTTGTCATTTTTAAAGGACAACTTATGTGCTAGACACTATGTTAAATCTTTGCATGTTTAGCTCGCTCAATCTTCAAACAATTCTATGAGGTTAGTCCTACGATTATCCCCATTTTATAGATTTAAAATCGAAGGCTGAGAAAATTTAAACTCAAGGTTATTTAACTAGTAAATGAGAGAGCTAGGATTCAAACTCAGGTCTGTGTGACTCCAACCAGACCAATCGGAATGAAAGACACCAAATGAGGAGAGCATTCAAAGCTGGGTGATCAACAGGGCCGTGAAGATCAGAGAGATGAAGACAGATTAAATACCACCAAATTTGATTATAAGGTCAAGGTACCAGAAGTTGGGTGGACTGAAACAGGTAAGGGCCAAATTGTGGGAAATTGATAGGTGATGGATGCCCACTGTAAGTAAGACTGACCTGTACTCATCTTTAAGACCAGTGGTGTCATAGCACAAAGGGTTTTAGGGGCCCCATAAATAACTTTCCCTCTTAAGTTTAGAAACCATTAAAAAATAAAATGAACATGACAATCAATTGGAGAAAACTGATTAAATATAATATGTTTAGTTATAGGGCCACATAGAGCTTCCTAACACTCTACCCCCAAAATTAAATTTGCACCCCAAAACTGCAGGCCTCTCTCCAGTAGATAGAGCTTGTTCCTGGAAGCTTACCACACAGAGGAATCAAGACTTCAGGTATCCTCTAGGCCCAAAGTTAAGCAAGCAAACTCAGTTCTTCCCCCCAACTCATCAATCTTTCAAGTGGATTAAGGAAAGGTTGGGGAAAGAGGTTGCTGGAGGTTTTATTTTAGCAGAATTTTCCTTACAAAAACATGAGACAAAGGAACTGGCAACTCTCTTCTAAAACACATCAAAACCCAGCTCCAATGGCCCAGACCCAATGGGAATCAGAAATAACAAAATACGGTGAGATGCAGCAAGGTCATCAGAATAGGGACTGTGGGAAAAAAAAATGGTTTTTAAGAATTCTCTGATGTGGAGAGAAGGGAACCCTGGTTCACTGCTGGTGGGAGTGCAAACTGGTGCAGTCACTATGGAAAGCAGTATGGTATATTCTCAGAAAATTAAGAATAGATCTACCATATGATCCAGCTATCCCACTGCTGGCTATTTATCCAAAGAACTTGAAAATGCAAAGGCATAAAGATACTTGCACCCCTATGTTCATTGCAGCATTATTCACAATAGCCAAGACTTGGAAGCAACCTAGTTGCCCATCAGGGGACGAATGGATAAAGAAGATGTGGTATATATACACAACGGAATACTACCCAGCCATAAGAAATGATGAAATCCGGCCATTTGTGACAACATGGACGGATCTTGAGGGTATTATGCTGAGTGAAATTAGTCAGAGGGAGAAAGTCAAATACCATATGATCTCACTCATAAGTAGAAGATAAAAACAACCACAAACAAACACATAGCAACAGAGAATGGATTGATGGTTACCATAGGGGAAGGGGGCGGAGGGCAAAAGGGGTGATTAGGCTCACGTGTGAGGGGTGGTGAACATGATGTAATCTACACAGAATTTGAAATATATTACGATGTACATCTGAAAGCTATATAATGTTATAACCCAATGTTGCTGCAATAAAAAAAATTTAAAAAAAAAAGAATTCGCTGGAGCACAATATCAAATCAGGAGGCGTGGCCTCAGCTGAGGACTGTGTCAGCCCAGCGAACGGGCCACCCAGAGGCAGCTCTGCTGACCAGAGGTTGGAGTCAATAGTGTGCTGGAAATTGTTCAAAAACAGCCATTCTGGAAAAAACTGTATGTATACTCATACATATATAAGTTTAGCATAAATTTTGTAGCCCACAATGTACAAATAATAAAACAACCAGTACTCTTTATTTCCTATTTTATATAGCCAGTTGGTTCTCACAGAATGCTTGCATTGCTTTTCGTATCAATTTTGTATGGATGTTGAGTTGTATTCCTAGCCAACCTGTGTCTGCGATTGAAGAGTACATGTGGTTCCTATGTAAAGGTTGGTTGATAATTGTATTACATTAAAGAGTAATTGTTTCATAAATGTGAAACAATGAAGATGTATGTTGGAACTTCACTCATTTCATCAATGAATCAGTGATTTTTTTGTTGAAACATATAATAGTTTTTGAATATTGGAAGCACGTTTCCTCAATTTTTTGCGTTATTCGCAATGTAAGAGCTATAGACACCACACACTACATACTTTTAAGTTTAATCTGCATTAGTAACACTCTCTCTGTTAATTTCTTAAGTCTAGACATCAACAAAGCAATAAATCAAGGTCTGATTGGTAGCACTTGCTAATTTCTGTGGTGTAAATACTCCTATCATGGCCTGCTTGAAGCTACCAATGTGAGGTCACTGAATGTGTGGTTGGGAAGAGATGTGCAACAACATCATTATACAGTGTTTCCACCATACAGATATAATAGATGCAAATACTTTCAAGAGCATAGCTATGTAGAGTAAAATAATTAAGGGAGGTAATGTGTTTTGAATATTTATTATCTTTGTTTTTAGTATGCTTTATTTGTTGTTGGTTTATATGATTTAATTTTTAACAGTGGTTGTGTTTAACAATCAGCTCATAAAATTCCCTATAATTTAACAATCAGCTCTTGTGAGCTCCTGGGAGCCAATTCCAGCATACAAATGCTTTCAATTATCCCCCTATTTAATTAGCACAGTCATAAGCCACGGCAGACTAAATGTATACATTGACGCTCCAAACCAGTGAAGGCATCAGAAACATCCTGCCGCGTGGTAGGGTCCAAATGAGCACAACGTAAATATGCGTTTAATGACAGGGTCCATTCACATACATATTCTGGGCACAGTGCACAAAGTCGAGCTGCTGACCATGACCTTTTCAGTCAGGTGTAAACAAATAAAGAGTAATTCTATACCATCAATCCATAAGGGGGTAAGCAGGTGGGCTGGAGCCAGAAATCCATTGCTATGGGACCTCTGAAGAATTAGCATTTCTGAGTCTACAGAAAGTGTAACTAGAAGGACTTCTATCTGGTACATGGCTGACAGGGTGGGCAGGTAATTTTCAGGACAATTGGAAAACTGAGGCAGATGGGGCTGCCCTTCCCTCTGTAACTGGGATGAAGATGGCAGATATGTAGCTCTACGTAAAAGAGACAGACAAAACCTGAGGCTGACTGGTTGCGTTGAACACGAGTTATAGTGTTATAACACTAGTTACAACCGAGAAGGTTAGAGTTGCAATGTCTCCTAGAAGCTATCCAATTCCCCTAATCTGAAGGTGAGGAAATTGAAACCCAGAGACACACAGTAAGAGGAAAGATGGCCCTGAATCTTCTTTATCTGAGTTTAGTGCTCTTGTAAATATATTCTAATGATCTTATTTTAATCCTTCAGTAATGACTAGTGAAATGAATGGTTTAAGGACACAAATTCCATTGCACAGATTTTAATATAAGAGACGCTCTTTATCATAATTATTTTAGGCTGGATTTTGTTGAAATTACAAAAGAATTACTTGTGAGTGCAAAGGTGCTGCTAACTACGAAAATAGCCCTCATTCAGACCTCCATACACATGGTACTCCACACTTTCCTTCTCTAAAAACCTACAGATACATCCTTTCTGGAGAGATGAGCCCTGGTGAGAAGTATATTTGTAATCAGTTGAGTAATGCAAAATAAAGACTTAAATTTAAGGGCTACCAGTACAGAGATAATGGCTGAAATTCATCCAAGGCCTGAATCAAGAATATACTTATACTGGAATTAATTATGAAAACAAAAAAGCATTAAGAAGTCAGAAAGCTTATAATGAGGCTTTGCACATGGTTTAGGTGCCCACTCAGAAAACTGACCTCTGTGCTCTGCATTAATTCCCAGGCCACACTTGCTCTTCACGGAAGCCACACCGGTATATTTAAAGACACAACGCCCACATACCCAACACAGGTAATTTGTCCCTGGGTATCCCTTACCTCCCCCTTCTTGCCAACACCAAGAACACTGAAGAGATGGGGCTAAAAGTTACTCTCCTCTTAACAACACATTACCCACTTCTCAACTAGGGTCTCCAGATTTGCAAATAATAATAATAATAATACAGGCTGCCAGGCAAATTTGAATTTCAGAGAGACAAAAAATAATTGTTAGTATAAGTATGTCTGTAATATTGCATGAGACACACTCATACTAAAAATTACTTATAGTTTATCTGAGATCCAGTTTTAACTCAGCATCCTGTATTTTATCTGGCAAGCTTATTCTCAGCCCCTATTCAGAAACAGTTCAAACTAAGCCACAGATACAGAAATGTAATTCATTCATAGTTTAGGAGCCTAACTTCACACATTTGGTGCTTCAATTTGCACCTGGCATACTCCCATATATTATAGGGAGATCACTTCTTACCTTTCACTAGGGTGAAAAAACCCAAGTAGCTCTTAACCTGTGGTCTTTAGATGCACAAAGTCCAAAGCTCCCACTGCTGTAATTAGGTATCACTGACACTGACTACCAAGTTTTCTGCTGACAGAAGACGGTTCTGGCAGCACGAAAGCCTCCTTTTATCCTGACAGCTTTCCAGCTCTCTTCACTGGCACGTCGGGCTTCTCCCAGAACTAACACAGCTGGACACACCTTCTTCAGGCCTCAGTAATTATTTCACAAGGCAATAATAATAATAAAAAAAGGACCCTTAAGAGATAGCAAACTCTAAGTCACCACTATATGCCGACTACCAGGAACCTTGAGCATCAGAGGAAAAAGGAGTGGTACGGCCAGAAGGGAGAAGCTCTGCTTCCTCTTTGCCAGCCTGGGAAACAAGACGCCCAACGAACTTCACCTTCTGTGAGTCTCTGGTGTCTCTTATCTCCTGTAATGGAAGAACAATTCGACAAAAAAGCTCTTTCTACAGCGTTGGCAGCTGGAGACACCTTTAGACACTCCCCTCATCCTCCAACCTCTAAAGGCATAGATCAAAAATCAGACTGAAGATGAATCTCCCTGCCACCTGTCCAATACAAATGCTACCTGTAAGCCACTTGAGCAAAGAAATTTGAAAGGTAGCTCTGCACTTTCATATTGATATATTTGTGTGCAGAAAGGTATTTAATGATCAAAGAGACTGCTTGTATGCTGGCTTCATATACAGCATTGCTCAACGGCAGAAATCATCCTTACCTTACCCAAACCCTCACATATCTTTCTCTTCCCTAGAAAAATGTCTTTCCTGCCCTACAAGAAAACCCAATCTTGACTCCCTGGGGTGTCACTTCCCTCTGAATTATGCTGAGAAAAAAAAAATCAAATGTCCTTTTGTACCCTGGAAAGCAATTGCAGACCCTATCATTCTTTTTTTTCCCTTATGTAATTTATACATCGGCTTTCAGTGAAATACACCCTCTGCAAATTTGCTTTGTATTTGGAGGACAGCATCTTCAGCTCTGACCTTGTTCCTTGTAAATAAGGAAACTGAATTCCCCATCCACAGGAGAATAAATCACTTTATCTTCTGGATAAATGAGTCAGTCATTTACTTGTCTTAAAGATGACTTTCTCTTTGGAAAGTCCAGCTGTAGATCCACTGTTCTAAATCACTTTGAAGCATGTGCATAGTAAATTAAATAGTTTTTTCAGTTTTCCTTTGGAAGGGGACCAGGTCTCTTACATAGTCTATTGGGTAGCAACAAAAATGTTTATAATACCAGCCATCTACCAATAGCCAACTCTATCCTAAATCTCTTTAGCATACGGCCAAACTAGAGGAACTCAGAGGAGCAAAGCAAAAACGCATAAGAACATGCTAACTGTGGATAAAGTGTCCCTTGGAACACAGCACTGTATGCCTGTTTTACAGGCTAGTGGAGCCACCAAAGTAAGGTGAGTAAGAGAGACTCCTACAACAGACCAACAGTACACTTTGGGATGAGGAAGACAAAAGGAAACAATTTTGTCGAGCACCACTACTGGGCTCAATGATTTACATGCCTTACTCACTTACTCCTCAGACAATTCTGAAAAGTTGGCATTTTTACCTTCACCTTATAGATGAGGAAATTGGGATCTAAGAGATTAAGGGACTTGTTAAAAAATCATACAGCAAGTAAATGGCCAAGGCAGAACTCAGACCCATGGTTACCAAGCCTCTGCTCCCAACCCTCCTTGTTATTACCTCTCGGACAACTGCCTTTGTGAAAAGCACCTGGGGACCGTTCTCACATTCACAAGACCTCTTCCTGGGGAAGAAGAACTCCGTTTAAAGTCCCATTTCCCCTAGTGTGGCTCTCACAAGGGTATAAAGAGAAGGGCTTTTGGTTATCTTGGTAGAGACCTGCTTTATCCACAGTCAATCAGCAGTGAGTTTCACAGTAAAACTCAACATTTAGTCTCGAGGCAATCTCCCATATTATCTCTCCTGGTTGAGAAGGTTCCCATGGCTAAGCCAAGCCAAGGAACACTGATTCTACTGCTCAACAGATACGTAATAATAATAATAAGAGCTATATTAATTATTTGTTTAATGGTTACCATGCTAAACACTTCTCATATATTATCTTGCTTAATTCTCAAAACAACTTTATGAGAAGGCTATTATTACTCATGGATAAAGTGGTGAGGTATGTTTCTCTGGCACCTCCAAGCCCTTTGTCCCTCTCCGTTCTTTTCTCTGGAAGGACAGTAGCCTTAGAGCATAAATATACACAAAGTTATGCCTTGTGAACTGAGCTGTATTAGAAAGAGATTGAGGGGCTGGCCTCATGGCCTAGTGGTTAAGTTCGTGCACTCTGCTTCGGTGGCCTGGGGTTCACTGGTTGGGATCCTGGGTGCAAATCTACACACTGCTCACCAAGCCATGCTGTGGCCACGTCCCACATAAAAGAACCAGAATGACTTAGAACTAGGATATACAACCAGGTACTGGGGCTTTAGGGGAAAAAAGAGAGGAAGATTGGCAACAGATGTTAGCTCAGGGCCAATCTTAAAAAAAAAAAAAAGAGAGATAGATTGTCTTCTAGAGGTTCCACTAGCAAGAATGGCCAGACCCTAGTGAGATGTGGGTGGAGAAAAAAGATGTAGGTGGACCAAAGGAGAGATATTTATAGACTAAGGCAGGGGCTTGGAGTGAGGAGCTGAGGGGGAGACTCTGCAAGGACTGAAAGTGACTCAAGAGAAAGAGTAACAAAATGTTTGGCACCATCCTTTGGGCTCTGGGTAAATGTGTGATCCGCTATGAGTAAGATTTATTTCCTTCTAGTGAAAGACTCCCTCTGCATATTATTGCCAAGGCATAAGGGCAGGGCAAATCCATTTCACAGGGGAGGAAACTGAGTCTCCAAAAGTAAGTAATTTATTCAAAACCACACTTTTAGGCAAGGAGCAGGACCCAAATTTGTCTGGCCCCAAAGTCCATGCTTCTCTATTCCTGACATGAGTAGCATGGCTAAGTCTAGAACGAATGAGTTATGGGTGACAAAACAGAGAAAAATTAAAAACAGTAACAGTTTCATATGTAATTTAAAATACTGGATTGTATCCTCACTCTAGAGGTTGTTAATATTTGTTGTTTTAGCCAAATCCAGATACCACTGTATGATCTAGAAAATGGATGCCACCTAGGCAGTAGATACTCATAGCTACAAGCTGTGGATCACTGTACTTTTAACAAAAGTTGCTGAATTTTTTATAGGCTTTAACCATTTGTCTTTATTTCTGAGGCTGCAGTATATATAGCAGTTTGGGTATGAAAATATTCCTAGAGTCCAACCTTAACATGAAAAGGTATTTAAAAATTCAAAAGTGTATTGACCAGTGAGGAACTCGCAAGGAAAGCGAGAATTCATAACCGAGATCAAACGGGAAGCTTCAACAGTATATTTCACAGAATATTTTTTCAGGCCATTTATGCAGCAGTCTTTCCTTAAAATTTATAGAGAAAATATAAGGTTAATCACTGTCATACTTCTGGACATTTTCAGACAGACCTGACCAAGATCCAGAGGCAAAAACAATTAATACCTAAAAATTTGAGAGAAATACAAAATTTGGTTTGGCAGAAAAGAGAAGCCCTGGGTACAAACTGATACAAAGACGTAAAGATTTATTAGGATGCAGACAAGCTCTTCCAGGTCAGGAACAAGAAGTAGAGAATTAGCTTAGATAACTTACCAAAAAGAAAAAAAATGTGGGAGTGAGGGAGTGTTCCAACATCTAAGGTATACCCAAGCATGAGGATGCTGTAGAATCTGCCTTCATGGAGATTTGCAAATAGGACAAGAGCACTATTTCTGCCTAGAGCCTCAAGAATTAAATAAAATGACCTCTTCAGGTCTTTTCTTGTCTTGCGTTCCTTTAGGTTTAATTACATTTCCTGGGTAATATTAGAAAATAATGGAAACCACTAAACCTAAGAGTTTAGGCTCTGAAGTCAAACAGACCTCACTCTGAATCAAGCATATGACTACTAACCTTTAATGGGCTTGGGCCACCCAGCAATCTTATTACATTTTCTAAGTCCACTCATTCCCCAAGACAAACATCTCACACCTTCTCTTTTGCCCCCAAGCCTTCAAACCTCCTCTCTGTCCACTTCTCCTTCTTCACTGAGAAAATAGAAGCAATCATAAGAGAACTTCTACCAACTCCTATCAACATATCTCCCAACATCCCTGCGTCTTTAAACACAGGGGCTGCCTTCCCTCCTGTTATGGTGGATGAACTGTCTATGCTCCCAAGACCAACACCTCCATTTGTCCACTAGATTCCCTCCTCTATCTTCAAATCAAAATGTCGATCCAGTAATCACCTACATCAAATTTTCTCCTTTTCCTGGAACATTTCCATCAGCAAAAAACATGCTGTAACATCAGCCATCATTCTCTTCCTGCCACTCCTCCATTTCAAGAAAATGCCTCTAAATCCTTCACTGTCTTCACTTCTTTTTCTCTCCTTTCCTTTGAACCCACTTCAGTCAACCTTTTCTCACCACCATTCCACCAAAATAACTCTTGTTGAGACCCCCAATAAAATTCACATTGTCTAGTCCAATGGTAACTTCTTAGCCCTCATCTTCTTTAAATTGTCACCTATGTTTGACCCAATTGATTCCACCTCTTCTTTTCTCATGTTCTCTCTTGGGTTCCAGGAAGACATTCTATCTTGATTTCCCTCTTATCTCAAGGTCTCTCTACAGTTTCTTCTACTGATTCCTTTATATCTCCCCAACCTCTAGGTGGAGTCCCCATGGCCCAGTCCCCTGGCCACTTCTCTTCTCTCTCTACACTCATGCTCTGGTTGATCTCATCTGGCCTCATGGCTTTTATATACCATATTCATGATGAAGACTTCCAAAGTTGTATCTCTGGCCATGATCTTTCCCTGAACACCAGATTCATACATGAAACTGCCGACTTGACATCTCCACCTGGATGACTAGTAGGCATCTCGAGCATGGTGGAACCTCTGATCTTCCCTTCTAAGTCAGCTCCTGCTGCATCAGTCTTGTCTCAGAAAATGGCCCCTTGATTTTTTCCTTTCCTTGGGCAAAAATGCTTGAAGTTATCCTTGACTCTTCTCTTTTTCTTACAGTCCACAAACAGTCTATTAGCAAAACTCAACGACTCCCTCTTCAGAACATGCCCCAAACCTGACCACTTATCACCATCACCATATGCACTGTGGGTCTAAGCCACCTTTATCTCTTATCTAGATTATTGCAATACTTTTGCCCCTCCTTGCGTTATTCTCCAAAAGGCAGCCAAAAGATCCTCTTAGAATATAAATTAGATGTATATTTTCCAACTCAAAATCCTTCTGTGACTTCCTCTCTCATTCAAAGTGAAAAACCAAGGACATACAACAGGCTATGAGGCCGTATTTATGGTCTCCAAACCACCTCATATATACCTCTCTGACTTCTCCTCCCGCTTGCTCACTCCACTTAAGCCACTCTGGCTTCCTTGCTCCTCCTCAAACATACTTAACTCTCTCCTACCTCAGGATACTTGCACCTTCTTTTCTTTATGCCTGGAATGCTCTCTCCCCATCCCAGGTAGTCACATGGCTTGCTCCTTCACATCCTTATTTTCTTGAATCAACCTTTATAAAGTAGCGCATACACACACATACACACAAAACAAAGGCACTCTCTTATTTTCTTTTCCTTGCTTTACTTTTCTCCATAGAACCTACCATATCAGAGTATATTTACTTGCTTTTTGGTTTTATCCTGTCTCCCACTAGAAAGTATCTTCCATGAAGGCATTTTTTTTGGTTCACAGCTCTATCTCCAGCTCCTAGAAGTATGCCCAGCACATACCAGGTGCTCAGTAAACATTTGTCAAGTAAACAAACGAATGAACTTGACCACTAACTCTGTGTGACTTTAGGAAAATATCTTAATGCTATTACCTCTTGAATGAGGATAATGCCAGTGCCTCCGTCAGAGGTTATTATAAAAATAAAATGAAATAATCTGTATAAAGCCTATTTAAAACTCAACAAAGGACACTATTATAGTATTTTATTTATTATCTTATTTTTCCTCATCATAATCATTTGGAATTCTCTACAAAAGTTTTATAAAGTTCCAGGACATTATGAGTATTCCATATAATTTTAAGGGGAAAGAAATGACTTAATCTTCTATTAAAACACTGACAACCAAGAGAAAATCCCTTGCTGAGATCACAGGAATCACTGAACTGGTCATATCTTCATCAGAACATTCTCTAGGTTGTCCATCTGGAATTTGCCCTCACTGTGTGCCCTCCTCTTAAATTCTTCAGCAGATTTTTCTTCCAACTAACCCTCACACTGCAGGACTTCTGACAAGCCCCTGACAATTTCCCGAAGTAGGGGGTAGAGCTTGGCTGCGAATTCAGTAAAACTGCTGTACACTAGCTTTTCCAGGCCTTACATTAGTTATCTAGTTTATACCTGAAACTCTTCTGCTTCTTGTTAATTAATTTTTTAGAATGAATGGGATCCTAGGTACGGTGTCATTTGATTTTTTTATTTTAAGGTGAAATGCATTTAGGTTTCCAAATTAATTATCATCATCAATCTAATGCAAAAGGCTCTTCCATGTGCCCACAGGTCCCTTTGTTCCTCTACCTTGTCATTTACCATGGCATATTAAAATGATCTCTTTATGCATTTGTCTCTCGCACTAGATTCTAAGCTACCTCAGGGTGGGCACCATGTCTTAGTCATATCAGTACTGTCAGCATCTGGCCCTTGCCAGCCCACTAGAGATTATCAAATAAATACTGTTAAAAATAAAGGCTGTACAGTGTGATATTACAAGAATGGACCCTAGCACCAAATGCTCTATGGTTGAAGCCCAGCATGGCCACTGTGTGAGATCAGGCAAGTTACTAACTACTCTGTGCCTCAGTTTCCTTCTCTGTAGAATAGGGATAATAATATTTACCTCTTCGGATTGTTATAAGAATTAAGTTAATTAAATTAAGAAATGTAAAATGCCTATAACAGTGTGCTTAATAAATATAATTCATTACATATAATATATATATTCATTACATATAATAAATTACATTACATATAATAAATATAATTATTAGTACTTAATAAACTTAGCTTTCATCATACTGGAAAATTGAGTAGCCCTTTCGTCTACAAACTAATTCCAAAGTAGTCTCAGTCATCATTATATAAGACATTCTGCCTAAGAAGTGGCAAGTGCCTGCCTGTCTGACACCATTCACCTCTCCTGCAGACTTATAGTGGCCTTCTGATCCTTTTCAACTCAGTCCCTCAGGAAGCCACTACTAGTTCATTGGTGTTTACACAACACATGGAAAACTATCTGCCATTATTGTTCTCCTTTCTTCCTCTCAGCCCCAGATTTCAAACAAACTTGGATTAGGATGGGATAGCTAGGGGTATATGTGTAAACGGAAGGTCAGATAGAGGATCACAGGCAGTTAGCCCAAAGACTCAAGCCTCCAGCAAGCTTGAATTACTTGGAGATTTCAGACCAAGCCACTCTTTGAGTCTCCATTACCCTGCCGACTACTCAGGTCTCCGCTTGGCAACCCTGGACAAGCCTCACCTTATGGAACTGGGGAGGGTATATTCGGGCAGCCCCATGGTTCAATAGCAGTTGGTAGCAGATCTCAGGCTGGGCGGCAGGTCGCACAGAGGTGACCTTCAGCACATACTGGATGGCAGCACAGCCATTGATATCCATGAGATTGGCTTCGGCACCAGCTTCCAGCATCATGTGCATGAGCACGTGGTCACAGTTCCAGGCTGCCTTGTGGAGCGGAGATTTAAAGTCGTCATCCCGGGCGTTGACCTCGGCGTTGTAGTCGAGCAGCATGCGGCAGACGAGGTGGTGATCCCTGCTGTACTCCTGCTCTTTAAAGCGGAGGGCCCAGTAGGTTGCAATAGCCAATGGGGTCTCCATGTGGGCGTTCACACTGTCCACTATGGCCCCGTGCTCCACGTAGAAGGCCACCAGCTCCGCGAGGCCGAAGTGGGCAGCCGTGTGCAAAGGCGTCTCCTCATCCTGGTTGTTGGTCTTCATGTTCACGTTTGCCCCTAAAAGGGAGATTGAGGACGACAATTATTTAAACATATTTTGCCATTATTCTCGGGGTTCGTTAAACAAGACTTTGCTTTTGCTTGCCTTTTAACCTATAACTGCCATACATTATCCGTTTTTTCCAAGTTCCATTTCTGGTTCCCATGGAAGCCACTCCTTTGAAACAACAGTGCCATCTCCTGGACAACCAGCAAACGTACGGGTCGGAGGCGCGGGGAGGCGGTGCTGGGAATCCGGGAAAGAACAAAGGATTTCCGACGAAGGCTGAAGCGTTGTTTGTTGAGTTTTAGTTCTTACTCTAGGTGGATTTGGAAACACAAAGTGATCTCTACAGATAAATAGCTTTTATCAATAAAATAGTAAATGTTATTGAAAATAAAGGTTATATCGAAACCTTTGGAGCTCATACGAGTGGATTTAAAAATTATCACTTTCTTTGAATGTTTCACAACATTATGTTTTTCGTCTCTTTCAAAGCAGGAAAATCTGAAAGTTTAGTCCAAGCAAACTTTAGTGGTATGGAAATTGCCCAGCCTCTGACTGAAAAATGACCCTACCAGAGCCGCCCAAGTCAATGTGGATTCCTTGGAAGACAACTGGGGAAAAACAAAAAACCCAAACACTTTGACCACCAAACTAACCTAAAGGCCGTATTTTGCGTTGAAAGGGGTAGAAGCTAGTCACTGAAAGAAAGACGATGATTTAGAGACTAACGTATTTGATTTAAGTTTGACAACTGCCTTTAGGAACCCAAATTCTTTGTGCTAGAAAGCTCCTTAGAAGTCCTTTAATCCGACCCACTTATCTAACAGACCAGAAAACTGAAGTGAATTTTATTTTTCTAGTAGGGAATGTTAAGTACTAGAATGACCAGCTTGAGAAGCTGAAATTTTCCTTCTCTGCCTAATTTAATGGGGTGAACTAAATGACTCCTAGGGAGCTTACTCTACAATCAATTCTACTGGAAATTTTTTATCTACTTCAAGTATAAATCTGGAAAGACTTTTATTATGATTATTATTATGCCAGCAATTTATATTTATTAAGCACTTAGCATGTGCAACATTCTGAGCCAAATGCTTTTCTTATGTTGCCTCATGGAGTATTCTAGCAGTAGCTAGGATGCTTCCAAGTGGGAGCATCCTGGCAGTACCTGGTAGGAGCATCGACTCACCTTTGCAGTAAGTGCAATTTTTATCCTAATTTTACAGATGAAGAAATTTGTACTTAGAGAGGCTAATTAACTACACCAAGCTAAGAAGCAACAGAATAGAGATTTGAAAGCAGACAGCCTGGCTTCAAAATTTGTTACCACTGTGCTATTCTACCTCATTACTTTTCTAGAAGAAAATTTTTCTGTACTTCGCTCTCTTTTGGTATTTGAAAACTTGAAAGTAGTAGCGAAATCACGTTGCGTTTTATTAATTTAAAAAATCTGTTCTCCATGTATTGCCTCTTTATGCCCTTTTTTATGGTGTCCTCTGATCATATGGAACATATTTGAGAAAGGCAATATCTTTACACGCATTCTCACAATTCTATACAAAATCAACCCCCTAGTGAGGTTTCTGAGAGCACATTGCTCTGGAAACTCTGGGGCTGTACACCTAACTTGTGGAAAGGAGAATTATAACCAGAGATCATCTTTCACGGAGCCATCCATGTTCATCAGTATTCTGCCCGAAGAAGTTCTCAGTCAGGTCTCCTTTCAGGTCAGCCCTTCTTTGCTCTCGTGCGAAATGGAATGAATAAGAATGTCTTCCCAGAAGCCACATGCAGGGTCACTTCATACACTGGAGAATTTCCAGTAAGGAAGGGAATCAAAGGGTCAGGGTGAAAATTTTATAGGCCAACTTGGAACAAACCACATCCTTTATTTTTTAATGTACTTGAACATTTACAATTGATCCTCAACCTCTTGGTACAACTAGATATGCCAAGCAGTTTCCTTTTCTGAATAAAGACCCTTATTTTTATATTTGAATTGTGACTCTGAGTGTAACTTTTCCAGGGAGTACATAAAGTAGGATGATTTAACTACTTTTTTATTTTAGTTTTTATAATTTATTCAAGAAATTAGAGAGTATAAACATAAGTTCTTGGGAACTTTTTAAAAATATTTTTGATGGGAAAATACAATGTATTGGTTTCCTAGAGCTGCCGTAAAAAAGAACCACAAACTAGGTGGCTTCAAACACCAGAAATTTATTCACAGTGCTGCAGACAGGAAGTTCAAAATTGAGATGTCAGCAGGGTTGGCTCCTTCTGAGGGCTTTAAGCGACAGACTGTCTCATGCCTCTCGCCAAGCTTCTGGTGATGGCTGGCAATCCTTGGTGTTCCTGGGCTTGTCAATGTATCTCTCCGAGGTCTGCCTCTATCTTTACATGGCGTTCTCTCTGTGTCTCTGTGTCTTCACATGACTGTTTTCTTATAAGGACACCAGTCATACTGCAATAGGGGTCCATCCTTCTCCTATTCAACTAGTTACATCTGCAAGAACTCTTTCCAAACAAGGTCACATGCTGCAGTACTGGGGATTAGGACTTCAACGTATCTTCTTTTGGGGGTGGGGGATACAATTCAACCCGTGGCATATAACATGCCTTATGTAATATGTAAAAATACATATGTGTAGTTTAAAAAATTCGTAAAGCCTTCACCCATGTAATCATATTCCAGGTCAAGAAGCCAAACTTCCCCAGACCCAGAGAAGCCCTCCATGTTCCCGTGTATCCTTCCCCACCACAACGCCTCCATCCCGCCAGAGGTAACTATTATCCTGACTATTATGATAATCACATCATTGCATTTCTTTATAGTTTTACCACCTTTGTATATATCTCTAAACAAGATAGTTTCATTTATTTTTGAACTTTTTATAAATGGAATAATAAACACATTCTCTTATGACTTGCTTCTTTCAATCAACATTATGTTGATGAAAATAATCTGTGTTGTGATGTTTAGCTCTCATTTATTCATTTTATTGTGTTCTGTCTCACAGCACATGTAATCCACAATTCAATGATCCTACTAGTGATGGACATTTCCAGTTTCAGGCTATTCCAAACACTGCCATTAGCCTTTTTGCCCATTGTTGTCCCCTGGTGCCCACGTGCTGGGGTTTCTCTGGGTTCTATACATATGAGTAGAATTGCTGGGTCATTGGGTATGTATATCTTCAGCTTCATTAGATGGTGTCAAACAGCTGTTGAGCCAGTTTACACTCTCATCAGCCATGCATGAGAGTTCTTGTTGTGCCACATTTTCAGCAACATTTGGTATTTTTGGTCTACTTAATTTTACCCAATCTAGTGGATGCATAGTGGTATCTCACTGTTTGAATACTTGTTTCCTTAATAATTAGGTTAGACATATTTTAATATTTTTATTGACCAACATTACCTTTTGTTTACTATTATAAGCATTTCCATGTTTTTATATAATCATTTTAAATATCATTTAAAAATAACTACAAGGGCCGGCCCAGTGGCTCAGCGGTTAAGTTCACACATTCCACTTTGGCGGCCTGGGGTTCACCAGTTGGGATCCCAGGTGCCGACTTATGAACCACTTGTCAAGCCATCCTGTGGTAGGCATCCCACATATAAAGTAGAGGAAGATGGGCACAGGTGTTAGCTCAGGGCCAGCCTTCCTCAGCAAAAAGGAGAGGATTGGTGGCAGATGTTAGCTCAGGGCTAATCTTTCTCAAAATAAATAAATAAATAACCACATAATATTCCACAGAGTGAGTTTATCCTTACTGTTGGTTGTGAAGATTTTTTTTCCAAAGTTTTGATCTTATGGCTAATGCTACAGTTAAGAAATTTGTGTGTAAATTTTAGGAGTATTTCCTTGGCATAAATTCCCCCAAAATAGAGTCATTAAGCTGAAACATCTGAACTATTTTAAGGTCCTTTATGAATAATTGCCAAAATATTTATATTTCTCTCTTTGACACGTAAGAGTACTATTTCATTCACCGGTATGTTGTCATACATTTTTTAAAAGAATTTTTGCTAGTGTGAAGTAAAAAATAGTCTCTCTCTTTTTTCTTTAATCTGAATTCATTTTATTATTCGAGTTTGAGCACTATCTGTGTAATTATTAACTAGTGGTATTTCTTCTTTAGTTAATTGTCCAAATGTTTGTCCTTTTTTTTGAGGAATATTAGCTCTGAGCTAACTGCTGTCAATCTTCCTCTTTTCGCTGAGGAAGACTGGCCCTGAGCTAATGTCTGTGCCCATCATCCTCTACTTTATACATGGAATGCCTCCCACAGCATGGCGTGCCAAGCAGTGCCATGTCTGCGCCCGGGATCCGAACTGGTGAACCCCTGGCCGCCAAATCGGAACGTGCGAACCTTAACCACTGCGGCCCCAGGCTGGCCCCCAAATGTTTGTCCTTTTATACATTGAAGACATTCTGCATTGTTTACATTTATATGAGCCCTTCATTAAGTTAAAATGTAAGCCTGTGCTATCATAATTGCTAAAATTTTTTAACCAGTTTATTTTGATTTTTTCTTAAATACAGTGACGTTGACTTCAGGTAATCTAAATCTTCCTTTTTTTTTTGGTATTAGAATGTCCAACTCTTCTCAGAAGTTGCATAACTATCCAGATGCATTATAATTTAGTTTCTTATAGATTTTTAAAATGTTTAACATTTGATTCATCTCAAACTTATTTTGGTGTAGCCATCAATTTAGGAAGAATGGACATTCTTACAATATAAAGTCTTTCCATGCAGAAACATGGTCTGTTTCTGTGAAAGTTTTTCTTTCATTTCTGTAAACTATACCCCCCAAAATTTGCAGCAATTTTCATTCCAGGGGAGCAAGGTAAATTGTTTCTGAGATAAAGTAACTTTTAATGAGAGAAGCCCCTTCAAGAATCCTTTAATTTATGCAAGTAATTTATGCAAGATGGTCTTCAGAAGCAGGCTGGAATGGTAGCAAATGAGATAGATAAAAATTTTAATTTGCACTGCTTGATAAAGAACAAGGACTTTTCAGATTTCATCTGAAAACGGAGACAGAGATTTGTGTGCACTGAGAATGGGATAAAGAAGGGAGAGGCGATAAGAATGTGAACAGAAAGATTGGGAGTTGGCCACAAGAAATGGTGGCTGGCCATCAGGCCAGGCCCAGGGGAAAAGATAATCCTGATCCAGGATTACCGAGGGACATGGTGCCAGTCAATATTAATTTTTTTCTGTTCTCCCATACTGTGTGATAGTCTCCTTTCATTATCCCCCAACAGATAAAATCAGTTTCATGAATCATAGTTATGAGACTTCATATTTCCTTATTTTTTTTCAAGTAAAATTGAACAGCCTCCAAGTGCCCGTTTGTTAGGTTGGCCGATCATCCTCGATCAGTCATTATTGTGGCGCCATCTTCTGGGCTTTGCTGCTCCCTACAGGCTATGCGTTGGCCCTCAGATGCGTCCTCTCCAAAGCATCCACATTCCCAAGTCCTGTCACTTCAAGAGCTCCATGAGAATGAAAGCAGGGAGCACGTCTCTGTCACTGCAGAAACTGTCACCTCTCCGTCTCCCCAGACTCAGGGAATCCACATCCCCCACTTCATGTACCTAAACCAGCAGCTGACTTCCTCGCTGTTCTGATGGACTTGATTTCTTGAAAAGACTGTGAGTAAGCGGAGAGATCAGTAGGAAGATGGAGGAGGAGGGAAGACCAGCGCTTCTCAACCCTTTCAGATACACCTTTCCCATTCTGCGATGAAGTCCATAGACAGTGTCACCTACCTTCAGAAATAATCTGTTAAAATAAGTACAATGCCTAGCCAACATGTACAGGCAAAAACAAAGTAATTTCTAATAATTATAACTACATAGTTATTATTGTTACAAATAATATAAATAAATTACAGTGATGTAGTGTCAAATTCAATATGTTAATGACTATTTTAGATGTCATAATGAAATAGTGATTTGCTTGACCCCATAAGTAGAATCCTGACAGCTACATATTTGAACTGACAGAGGTATTTTGTATTGTAATTCAAATACCACAAATGTCATTGCCATGGTGAGTGGTATTCCAAAATGAGCAAGAATCTTGGTAAAATTCTGAATAAATTCAAGTCCAATCTTGTCTTGATTTATACCAGAGTTGCATTCCTGGAAATGTCCATATTTATTTACAACTCAAAAGTATTTTGTGTTTATGTATAAAATGGAGTTAGGTTAGAAATCCACAGTGTAGTAACATCTAAATAGCTATTATTACATCTGCACTAAATCCAAGATTTTTTACAAATTATGAAATAATTCAAATCTATAGAAAATTCTGGAAAAATATTATAACGGACATCTATATATCATTACTCATATTTGACAGATATTATTTTTGCCATATTTGCTTTAGTTTTCTTTTTTCCAAGATAAAATTTTACAGAAAGAAAACCAGCTCATTTCTCCTTTCTTCCTTCCCTTTCTTTCTCCTCAGAGATAACTACGACTCTAAAGTTGATTTTTGTCATTCCCCTGTAAATTTTTCTTCTTTTATTATTCATGTATGTATCCATAAGCAACACATATGCTACTATTTTGTGTTCTTAAAAACTATATGGGTAGTACCAATCAGCGGAAAAATAGTGGACTATTTAATAACAGTATTGGGACCAAAGACTAACAGTGTTGCAAAAGCACAAATTAGATTGTGTGTGTGTGTGTGTGTGTTAAATTTCAGATAAATAAAAGGCAAATGAAAAGCTAAATAATAAACTCCCAAAAATAAAAATTTAGGAGTTGGGATTGGAAGGGAATGGGCAGTCCTCCAGATTCAGTGACTCTGTTTCCAGAATACCCTCTCAGCTTATTAACTTCTGATGGAGGCAGTTTTATCCAAGACTTCTATCAGATCTATGAGATCCAAGCTTTCTTTAGATCTAAAACAACAGGGTGCTATCTTCTTGAATCTTCCACTTCTTTGACTTTCCCTCCAGCCGTGTACGTTGTTTGTTCACTCTCCAGTAAATCTGAGCTTGTAGACAGTGTTGAATGTTTTCACCCCTTGGTTCAGTCTTGCAGCGGCTGGAAGAGGTAGGACCAGCTGAACAGCTGCTAGTGTTGTTTGTTGTTTCTGCTCTCTCTGTACGCAGCATCCTGCATTGCAGAGCCTACCACCTCTGCCGGGGGACACTCTCAAGATTTAAGTTATTCCTTGACTCAGGGATGCACCTTATTATTTGATAGACTACCCCAGCATAAATTTCACTGGGGATTGCTTTGTCACAGCCCTGCATTTAAATCGTTTCTCTTTTCCTCGTCTTCAGTCCAGCCCCTTTCACCTTCCTCTAGATTAGAAGAGCAAAAATGAGGAATCCTGTCATGTTTTCTGGATTCTCTAGGGGTTTTGACTTTCCCTTAAGCCACACACACCTTTGGTCCTAACCAGCCCAACATTGAACATTTCCTCCATTTTTTTAAATGAACTCTTCCATAAAAGGGATCGAATGTTCATCTCAAGACTCATTCATTCATTCTGCAAATATTTATTCTGTTTCTATTCTGTGTCAGGTACAGAGAGAGACCAGTGTATAAAATGATCAAGATTCTGCTATCAAGTAATTTCCGTACAAGTTGAGAGAGAAAATAAACGCACACGTAAATACGTGACAAGATAATTTCAGATAGTGACAAATACAATGTAGAAAATATAACAAGTTGTAATGATAGTGACCATGGGGGCTGGGAACTGAGGAAATGACCTCTGACCTGAGAGCAGCTGTGAACAATCTGGGAGGAAAGCACTCTAGGCTGAAGGAACAGCAAAAACAAAGGCCCAAGTCGGGGAGGAAAGCTTGGCACGTTCAAGGAACAGAAAAAAGTGAGGGGAAGAAAGACAGAAAGTAAAGTTGAAGCTACAAAGGTGATGTTGGACATTTTAGGCCATATAAGAAGTCTGGGTTTTATAATCTTTCATCTAAACCATTGTATTTTAATATGACACTTCTTAAAGTTTGTGGTAAAAAGTTAAAATGTTCTTTTGGTTTTAGTATTGATGGCATATTTGATACCCTTTTTAAATGTTTTAATCCAATATCATTGTAAAAGAAAAACATTCACAGATAAACAAAAAAGCAGAGACTCTTTTTGTTGTTCTAATTTCATTTTTGTTTCGGGGGAAGGACGATGCCATCATCTTTCCTTGAAGACTTGCCTAATTTTCTATTCTGCTTACACATCCTGATGTATCTTCTCCTTCTGCTTTTGTTTCTAAGCTGTATCATTTTAGATTAGACATACTTTTAATAAGGTATTTTTTATCTAGTGATAGAGTATGCCTTTTAATAATTAATTTACATAGACTTTTGTTGTCGAGCAGCTGTACGGCTTCCAATAAGCTCTGCCCTCATGAGCACGAGGCACTGGGAACCAAAATAAGGGAATATGTATCTATTTTCATAGACTCATCTTCTTGAATAACCAAATTTATATCATATCTTTCTGTTGGAATAACTTACTCTGGTTCTTCAAAATTATTTTTATTAAATAACAAAGAACATGTTTTAAAAAATCAAAAGTATAGAAGAATTTGATCCATAATTTTCTAGAATACATGCATTTACAAAGACATCTCTTTTAACTATGTTTGTTTTTACATCTTTTGGTAGTTATCTCCACAACCCCAGCTAATTTACTTATTTATAGATTTATTATCAAATTTTAGATAGTATTTTTTGCTTTCTGATATAAAAGGTAAGTTTTTACTTATTTATACTAATCCCTCCTTCTTTCAATAGTTAAATTTTCATCATGTTTTAATTCTTCTGTAGAAATACTAAAGTTTTATTACACTTAAATCCTATCCATAAATTTATTACACTATTTCTTGCTGCCTGTCTTATGAAATGAGGATATCTCCAAGCTATTTTTCTCCTATACTTACACATCTCATTTCTGACAGCTACAATTTACATTGTCAAAGTTGTTAAGGTGTTATATTCAGTTTTGCAACCTCAATCTAGCCTTGCATGTTTTATCGTTGGTTAATTATGAAAGTTTTTTCAACTAATAAACAGTATTTAAATTATTACAACTTGCAAGCTGAGGTCATTTTGGCCTTTAACTAGAAATGCAGAGATATGAGCTATACTGCAATGCAGCCAGCAATCCCCGACTACAGCTGGCTCAAAACAGGGCCCCGCACTTGGAATGACCCCACGCTTGGTTTAATGCTTTACTGTCATCATCTTGAAATTCCTACTAATATTTTTTAACAGGAGGCCCCACATTTTCATCCTGTGCTGGACCCCACAAATTATGTGGCCTCTCCTTCCTCCAACCCACCCTGGAAAAACTAAATTGAGTCCTTGCAGCCAGTGCATGGTATATTATGAATCTTCTGTACAACTAGAAAAGTTTCAATTGGCTACCTACTATCTAAGAAAGGAAAAGGGTGGACTAGTAGCTAAACTTAAAATTTCACCTGCTGCCTGAAAGGTTCCACCTCAGTTAGAATATGCTGGGGTCCTGCAGTGGTGAGCTGACCCACATGCTCAAGGTAGGCAGCATGTCTGAACAGGCAGCCAGTGTGTGTCCCTGTAGGACAGCAATTAACGGAAAATAAGGAACTCATCCCATTGTTTCTCCCACCTACCATTTGCTCTTCTTTGTCCAAATTTATTAATTTAATCTGGGGCCGTTAATTTGTGTTCATTTCCAAAAATAATACAGAATCCTTCTTAAGCAATTTTAACTAATGCATTCGATTTTGTAATCACTAAACTACAGTTATTCTAATTATTCCTATGTATGTATCTGCTTGTAGTGCTTTAAACATCTGCCACATCCAGAAGGTGGCCAAGCTGGATCCCTAGAAGAAAGAACTTCTCTGCTCTTCCGTCTCTCCTCTCTTTCCCTTGCACCAGCTCTGCAAGGGTTGGAACTCACCATTAGTCAGATGGATAAGAAGGACCAGAACTGCTCGGTGGGAAAAGAGACTATGTACCCCTTCCCCAACTGTATGCTTCCGGTCTGCAGCGTACTTGAGAAGGGGAAAAGAGAATTTAAATAAAGTCTGAATTATTAGTCCTGCATGTCCAACTTTTGAATTGAGGCTGACTTTTGAGATGTGAAGTGACAATTATGAATTTTTCTTACCTAAGGGTTACCAGAGAAGACATGGAGCCCCCCCAAGTTTTCCTCCCACAGTAGGGAGAAACTAGACTCTTTGAATAATTTAGAGAGACACTGGAAAACAAAAATAAAATTTTTTATGAATACGTCCTATGTATTTTGCATGATTCAGTTAATAGTCATATGTGTCTAGTAAATTTTTCAGGCAGATACCCTTTGGCATATTTTCTAAGAACTCAAATACCTAAGACTAATTTTCTATTGTCATCATACATCAGAAATAACATTTAAAGAGTGTAAAATTCGGGGCTGGCCCCGTGGCCGAGTGGTTAAGTTCGCGCGCTCCGCTGCAGGCGGCCCAGTGTTTCGTTGGTTCGAATCCTGGGCACAGACATGGCACTGCTCATCAAACCACGCTGAGGCAGCGTCCCACATGCCACAACTAGAAGGACCCACAACGAAGAATATACAACTATGTACCAGGGGGCTTTGGGGAGAAAAAGGAAAAAAAAATAAAATCTTTAAAAAAAAAAAAAAAGAGTGTAAAATTCTAGGGTAATTTGCTTAAGAAAATTCCGTAAGTTCATTCTACTCTTCTAATACCGAACATTGCGGAAAAATGGAAGCCTGCCCAGTTTTTTGTTCCTTTACAAGCAGTCTACTTTTTGTTTGTTCATTTGCTTGTATACTTTTACCACTTTTATTATTAAAATTTGTTATTTTATTAAAGATATATCTAGGCTTGGATTTTTAAAATTTATTTTGCCAGGAACCAAACCTATCTATTTCATCTCCAAACAAATGTGTTTTTAAACAAGGAGTTTGTTCTTCTACTCTGTTTTAAATATTGGTCATATTCAAAAAGGAAACATTCCTTTATGAACTGAAAACTATACAATCTTTTTTGTTTTAAAATGTTCCTTACCACTAATTATCAAGTTACAGACATTGACAAGAAATCCCCTCTCCCATTTTTTTTTTCCTTTGGACTAACATCCACGCCCATCTCCCTCTACTTTCTATGTGGGACGCCTGCCACAGCATGGCTTGATAAGCAGGTGCAGGTCCATGCATGGATCTGAACCGTTGAATCCTGGGCCGAGGAAGCAAAGCACCCAAACTTAACTGCTATGCCCCCGAGCTGGCCCCATCACAATTTTTTAAACCCCAATCCTCCAGTGCATGAGTGACAAATGGTAAATTACTCATGGCTTTCTTTTTAACATCACCTTAAAAAGTTACACTTTTCTTAGAAAAACTACTAAGACAGTGAAAGTATTTAGTGTCATTGTTTATAGGGCCTGCAAGATGTGTGAGAACAGAAGGAAACAAGGGGAAAGTATTATCACAGGTCATAGGAGCAAGGGTTGGAGAAGGAATTTGGTTCAATTTATTAACTTCAGGTAGAAATTTAGAATCCTTTTTAGCTACTTGTTTTGTCTGAGATGTCTTCATCCGCATCAGCTTGAACTTCACCTGCCTCAGCTCAAAACCATCCTAGGTTTGTATAGGCTTTTGTGCAAGCAAAAGACAGCCCATTTGTTCAGTGTTCCTTTATGAAAATATTAATAATGTCTGCTATTTTGTGAGCACTCATAGGAGTTTTACAAATATTGTCTTGCTTATTGTTAACAGTAAGCATTCTTTAGAAATATCTACTATTCAAAGATTAGATTTCTTTTTTCATATTCGGGGCTTTTCATTTTCTGCGTGTTCTGGGATTGTTTCTCAAGTGTGCTTCTTTGTCAAGGAGGCAATTTTGTGCCGTGTCAAGTTTGTTATTAACTATCACCAAAGCATATTTTCAGTAGGCTGCCTGGTTCTAGTTTCAATTCTGCCCTTTCAATTTACAATCTATGGCAAATATGTTTTCCTGTATCTTTCACAGTCTTGTCTTAAATGAAATCTTAAATGAAATCCCATTTTCCCTAAGTCCCCACTTCTCTAATACATTCTCCAGGGTCTGGACTTGAGAACCACCTTCTTCTAGATCAACAGTGGTGCTTCTGAGCCATTACTCCCTTGTGTACACTCCTCGTCTGTTAGGGTTTATGTCACCCAATGAGGTTCCTCTTTATCCCTTCTTGTCTATGATCTCACAAACTCCCAGTCACTCTCCCTTTTTCACTGAAGACATAGGCTTCTTTTATCTCTATCCTGACACCATCCTGCAATGTCTTTGCAGATGACCCATCCAACACATCCACACACACAATTCCTAAACCTTCTGCGGCAGACTGTCTTACCATTACCAAATATTTTATTGCCCTTCTTGCAGTGGCTTCCCTGTTGAAGGTTTACACATCTCTACCATGTTGAATTCAATTCAAATTACTGGTTCTAGTAGCCCAGTTGCATTTCTATCCTTTCCTTAGCTAACTTACTCAACTCTTCCTTGATTGCCAATATATTCTAAATTTTCCTTAGGCTAGAATTTAATCAGGATATGCTAATTTATGCTGTTGTAACAACACTCAAATCTCAGTGACTTAATGCAATAAGTTTATTTCTCACTCTCACACAGTCCACTGTAGTTCCAGAACCGATTCCTCTATTTGACCTCTCAGGAATCCAGACTATCTCTGTCTTGTGGCTTCACCATCTCTACCTGAAGTTTCTTCCACTATCACAACATCAGGGGGAGAAATAGACTTTAAAAATCCTACATGAGCTTTTCACTGCCTAAGCCTGAAAGTGATTCATTTCTTTTGTTCACATGTCATTAGGAAGAAGAGTCCTATGACCCTGCTGAACTGCAAGGGGACTAGACTAGAAAATGTAGACTTCCATGAGCCTGGAAGGGAAGAGAACTAGATATTGATGAGCAGTAAGTATTTCTGCCATGGCTGAATTGTGTTTCTATGGGTTGCAGTAAGATAAACAAAAATGCTGACTAATTCACTACATACCTTTACCTTCTCCCTTTCATTTTAGAGAAGAGGAGTCTCTCCTCCAATTCAAGACCAATACCTCCATCTTTGCAATTGATCATATGCCCAGCAGTTGAATATTGCTCACAAATATCTCTGTACTATATATCCAACATCTCCCTTTCCATCAGCTTTTTGCCCTCATCTTATTAGCATACTTAAGCTTCTCTCAATTCTTCTCTCCCCTTTAACTACACTCCAATTGCTTTCAACCTCTTTTTAGCCAATCTTTTTGAAAGTGTGGTCTCTGCTTTCTGCACCCACTTCTTCACGATCCATGATCCCCTCAGCCCGTCCTAACCTGTCTTCTGTCTCTACCACTCCACCGAAACTGCTTGACAAAGGTCAACAGTGGCTTCTAATTGATCAGTCCTGTCTACAATTTTAAATCCTCATCTTACAATACTTCTCTGCTATATCCAATGGTGTTGATGACTCACTTCTTAAAACCGTAGTTTTCGAACTTCCCTGAGATTTTCCTTCTCCCTCTCTAGCTATTCCTTCATGATTTTTCTATGATTCCCCTTCTTCTTCTCAGTCCCTAAATTGTTTCACACTGGCTATCATCATTTCATCCCTGCACTTCTTACTGTACATAACTTTCTTGAGCAGACATAACTACTCTTTTCATTTTATCTATGAACAGATGACTCTCAAAATTATATGAACAATCTGATAATGGACTTGTACCTAGAATATATAACTATTACAACTCAATAATACAAAAAGAAATAACCCATTTTTTAAAAAAGGCAAAGTATATAAATAGACATCTCTACAAAGAAGACACATAAATGGTCAGTAGCCACATGAAAAGATGTTCAATGTCATTAACCATCAGGGAAATGCAAATCAAAACCACAGTTTGATATCAGCTTACATCCACTAGGGTGGCTATGATTAAAAAGATAACAAGTGTTAATGAGAATGTGGAGAAATAGGAATCCTCATACACTGATGGTGGTGTGGGGGATTGGAATTGGCTACCCCAAGATATGTCTCTTTGGCATGAGGATTATTTTGGGCTGGTTACTTTTAAAAACTGCAGACATGACGGGAACTCTGAAAAGCAGAAGTTACCCTTTGTAAGAGACATTTACATTTGTAAGAGAAATCTTCATCTGTAAAGGTGTCTCCCTCTCTGTACCAGGAAGAATGGGGGATGACCTTATCTCTAGAAATTCTCATCAATGCAGAAGGCAAGGACTTAAATCTGCATAATAACCTCACTCTTGTTTACTGTACTTTTCTGGTAATCTCCCATAACTGACTCCCCGACTCCCAACATCCTCCTTTGTAGCTGAAGATGGTATTTAAGATGAGAACCTCTGCCATTTTGGCTCAGTTTTCCTGAATCTCTCCCACGTATACATGTTATGAAGCTTTGTTTAATTTTCTACTGTTATTCTGTCTCCTGTGAATTTAATTCATAGCCCAGCCAGAAGGACCTAGACTGGGTAGAGGAAATGTCTTCCTCCCCTACAGTGGGAATGTAAAATGGTGGAGTCACTTTGGAAAACAGTATGGCGGCTTCTCAAAAAGTTAAACACAGAGTTTGGGGCTGGCCTGGTGGTGTAGTGGTTAAATTCACACACTCTGCTTTGGCAGCCCTGGGTTGTAGTTTGGATCCCAGGCACGGACCTGCACACTTCTCATCAAGCCATGCTGTGGCAGTGTTCCACATGTAAAATAGAGAAAAATTGTCACAGATGTTAGCTCAGCAACAATCTTCCTCAAGCAAAAAGGGGAAGATTGGCAACAGATGTTAGTTCAGGACAAATCTTCCTCAGCAAAAAAAAAAAAGTTAAACACAGAGTTACCATATGACCAAGCAATTCTACTCCTGGGTATATACCCAATAGAAATGAAAACAAATGTCCACACAAACATTTGTATGTGAACATTCATAGCAGCATTTTTCATAATAGCCAAAACATGGAAACAATCCAAACATACATCAACTGATAAATGGATGAGCAAAAATGTGGTATATCAACATAATGGAATATTATTCAACAATAAAAAGGAATGAACTACTAATACATTGTTTCATTTCACTTCAAAACACATTGAAAACATGCAAAGTGAAAGAAGCCAGAAGCCAGATAGAAAAGGCTACGTATTATATGATTCCATTTATATGAAAAGGCTAGAATAGGCAAGTACACAGAGACAGAAAGTAGATTAGTGGTTGCCTAGGGCTAAGGGGCTGGGAATGAGAAGTTGGAGGGCGATTGCTAAAAAGTACGAGTTTTTTGTTAGCTGATGAAATGTTCTAAAATTGGTGTGATAGTGGTTGTATAACTCAGTGAAAATACTAAAAGCCATTGAATCACACACTTTAAATGGGTGAATTATATGAAAGTGAATTATATTGTAGTAAAGCTGCTAAGAAATATATAAACAGTCTTGAGCTGACCCCTGAGTTTCAGATCTTTATGTGCAACAGCATTTGGAACAAATCCATTCGGAGGCCCATTGTGCACTAAAACTTAACCAAGTTTTAGTCCCAAACCAAAGTCTTTTCCTTCTTAATCCTTTCGCTCACATATACTGTATTGCAATAAATAGCACTGCTGTGACTCTAGCACATCAAACTGAAGCTCAGAAATTCACCTACCATTCCTCTTCTTCCTCATTGCCCTGCCCCTTCTCATCAACCACCAACTCTTGGCACTATTACTTCCATCCTATCACCACTGCCTAGTTTGTACATTTGCATTTCCCTCATAGGCTCTCATGTGCTCAAATTCACCCTTCATAATTCTGAAAGTAATGTATTTAAAAAGCATGTCTGACCAAATCGTTCTCTCTCTTAAAATCCTATAATAGCTTTCCATTTTCTATATGATACAGTCTAAACTTTTTATCATAAGAGACAAGGCCACCCAAAATCCGCCTCCTACCTCTCCACGCTTCCATCCTGCTGTTGTTTGTCTCACACTTTGCTTTAATTACTGAGCGTCTGCAGTTCGCTGCAAACACCTACGTATCTTTGCTTATGTTGTTTCCTTGATCTGCAGTGACCTTCATTTCTTCTTTGACTGGTTAACGCCACTCATCCTTCAAGGGCCAGTGCTATGTTTTCCAGAAAACCCTCCCTTACCCCGCAGCCTGTGCTACTTGTCCCTCCACTGTAACAATTTTATTACCTCACTCTAATGAATAGCAGACTTAGGTATCTCTCTCCTCACTTTGAGATCCTTGAGAACAGATGCTGTTTCCAATTGTCTTTGAATCCCTGGTGCTCAGTACATTCATTTGTTCAACAAATATTTGTTGAGCCCCTGCTATGTAGCAGCTACTGTTCTAGGCTCTGGGGATACCATAGTAAATAAGACAGACAATATCCTTAACTTCATGGAATTTACATATATATATATATATATATATATATATATATATATACACATGAGACAAAGTTACAGGTAGTGAAGAAAAATAAAGCCGGGTAAGTGATGGAGAATGAGATGAGGGAAGAAGCAACTTTTCATGTAAAGGCTCTCTGAGGATGTGACATTCGTGCAGCAAGGAAGTAAACCATCTGAAGAGCATGGGGAAAGGCTTTCCTTACACAGGAAGCAGCAAGGGTAAAGGCTCTGAGGTAAGTAGGAGCAAGCTGGATGTGTTCAGAAAATGCAAAGAAGGTAAGCATCCAAAGACGTGAGTAAGATGAGGAGTAGTAGGTAGCAGCACTGGCCAGGCAGGCAGGGATCAGATGAGGTCAGGCTCAGAAGGTCATGGGAAAGACTTCAGACATATTCTAAACATGAGGGGAAGCATGGGAGACAGAAATGGTCTGATTTACCTTTCGTAAAGATCACTTGGGCTGGCTGTGTTGAGGGTAGACTGTAAAAAGGGGAAGCATGAAAGCAGGGAAATTACTGAAAGTTTACTATTGTAGTCTAAGAAGAAATAACATAGCTTGGCTTAGGGGGTCGCAGTGTTTGAAGTAGTCAGACTGGAAATCTATTTTGATGGCACCAACAGGTTTTGAGGCTTGTGAGGTGTGAGGGAGAGTGAGGAAACACAGATGTCTTCTAGGCTTTTAGCTTGAGCAACTGGAAGAAGGAATTGTTATTTATTAAGATGGAGAGCATGGAGGCAGGGTCAGGAAACAGTTTCTGTCTGGACATGATAAGATTGAGAGGCTCATGCAACATCTAGTGGAGATGGGACATATGGAGCTGGATAGACGAGCTGGAGTTCAGAGGACAGGATCAGGCTGGGAGATACAAATCTGGGAGCAAACACCATCTGATGATATTTGAAGCCATGAGACTAGATAAGGTGAGTTTAGATGGGGAAAGTGTGCCTTTGACTGAGCTTTGGGGCCCACCATCGTTTAAACGTGGAAAAGAGAAACAAATCCAGGAAACAAGACTGAAGAAAGGCCAGTGAGGGAATAGAAAAACAGCTTGACTCTATAAATGCTTATTAAACTAAACCGTTTTGCATGTGGTCTGTTCCCATAACAACTTTCTTCTTCGTCTTCAACAGCTACCTGTATTTTTTTTAAACATATTGAAAACAGGAAACAAATAACAAACTATTTCCTTCTTTCTCCTGAAGCGAATCTTTTTCATATCAAAGCTTATCTGCCAACTCCTCAGATTATTGCTTCTCCTCCCTTGGGAAGCAGACTTTTTCTCATAGAGCCCATGTTTATTTATTCTTATGTTTATTTTTAATTTACTCAACCTTAAGGAAAAGGTATCTTTCTAGATGTGAACAATCAGATGCAGGCACTGAACTCAGTCACTTTATGCTTGTTTTATTTTTTATCTTTTTAATTCCAAAAAGACATTGATTAGAATTTAGCAAAGTAACCATAGATAGGACTGAATAACTCAGACTTTGGAAAATGTAGTATTATCATACTATTTTGTGCTAATCTTGTTGGGCTCATGAAAGCAGACCATATCTTATGATTGGGATGATGTTTTTGCTGAAGAAAATGAATGCTGCCATTGTTATTCAACTGAAAAAGAGGTTAATCCTGGGGAAGTTTGCTGGGGTTTTTGTCTGTTTTTTTTTTAAAAGGCCACAAATTTGGAGAAAGTGAATAATGACTTCTTTCTCTACCCAAGGACAAAACTTCCTTTGTTCTGGACTCAGAACTAGGGGAGCCCTGGATCAGCCTCAGGGGTGGAGGTGATGGCCCTGGCCACATGGAGGCAGGACTGGAATGAGACAGGGAGATGATGAGGTATGAATGGGAGTGGTACTCCCACTCCTGAGGCAGAATGAGAGGAGGAGGAGGAGCAGCAAGTGGGGCATTAGGTTAGCAGAAACCAACTGCATGAGAAGGAATTAATCAAGCAATAATGGGCCTTCCCCTTTCAGTGGCAGCAGCGCAGCAAAGCAATGGTGATGAAGCCCATCTCTGGAGCAACCAGCATTCTGGACCATGAGCGAGGAGTCCTTTAGCCCAGAGGGAACACCTGGGTTCTTTCTACAACCATTGGTTTACAGAAAGAACAGTTCATTGCTTGAACAGAGGTCACTGCTGGGGATTCAAATCAGGAAAGGAGATTTCGGGGAAAGACTTCTTGTAAGACAGTCTGTAGAGGATCAGAGTTGGTTTACCCTGGGGTACATATGTGTGATGTTGCCTATGTCCAAGCTGGTGAAACTGGAGGTGTGCCTACATAAAGGTTTAGGAGAGCCGCTGAGGTTGACAGAAGAGGGAAATTATTTCCGCAGCTCCCTTTGCATTGCTGCCTTTATCTCAGCCGGTTATCTGCTTAGCTTTCACAGAAGTCATGTCTCCTTCAAATTTTGGATGGAATTAAGCAGAGGGCTCCAAAATTTTTGTCTATTTCTTGCAGAAAGGCAGTTTCAGAATTATCCTCTCCCGAGTTGTCAGAGTAACGTTTCTTCCCTGTGGGCCAGTGTATTTTTCATAGACTCCCAGTTGGACTTCTTACCGTCTTCATACTTGAGAGCTCTGTAAGACAGGTAATGACTAATCGTCTGAGAATACAAGATCTTCTCCAATGCCTGACATGCTGCATGCCGTGAGGTATTCTCAATGGATGTAGACTGATAAAGAAGTTAAGGGGAGGGAGAATTTGCGCACCCTGAAGCCAGACACTGAATGTTAGTGTCAATCTCTCTCCCTAACTCTTGGGGGGCCACCTGTGCTGTTTTGTTTAAGAGGGTAGAGCATGCGGCATCTCATCAAAAATGTACATCCCAATCCATTCCCTTTGATGATGTAATTAATAGAAATGTCATTCATTCTTTGGTGTATAGTTTGTTCATATATTGAGTTTACATAGCTGTTGTTAAAGGATTTTGGGGGTTTTACTGTATTTTTATAGACACAACAGTAAATAGGGACAGGTGTATCAGTCCAGAAGAACCCTGCCGTGGCAAAGTCGTAATGTTGGTGGGATAGCAGTGCAAGTCAACCAGGAAACCCAGACTGAGGGGGGAACGAAATGAAGCTATGAAGGATTGGCAGACCTGGCTAAAAAGAGGTGCAAGAACTGGAGTCACCATGACATTGAAGAACTAGTAAGGTGTAACTGAGAGAATGATGGCTGAAAAGATAGGAAATAAAAATATTGGCGCAATATAAAGGGGCAGGATGTGATCATGTGAGTGGATGGCTGACCTAGAATGAGAGGAGCGTTGTTAGAGTTGTAGAGGTCCAGGAGATGGGAGGGTGAGTTCGTATTGGTAATCTACACCAGAATTAAAATCATTCCTGATGACGGAACAAGGGAAATGTACCAAAACCAAGAGACAGATGAGCAAGTCCTCAGTAGGAAATGGCTAGCATTACAGTAGACAATGTTTGGAGTGGGTAGAGCATGAGTGTAGTTTCTTATTGTTGCTGTAACAAATTACCACAAATTTAGTGGCCTAAAACACACAAATTTATTATCAGAAGTCCAATGCAGGTCTCAGCGGGTATGATGGTTAATTTTATGTGACAATTTGGTTGGGCCACAGTGCCCAGATATTTGGTCAAACATTATTCTGCCTGTTTCTGTGAAGGTGTTTCCTAGATGAGGTTAACTTTTAAATCAGTAGACTTTGAGTAAAGCAGATTATCCTCCATAATGTGAGTGGGCCTCATCCAATCAGTTGAAAGTCTTAATAGACCAAAGACTGGCCTCCCCTGAGCAAGAAGGAATTCTGCCAGGAGACGCCTTTGGATTCACACTGTAAGTCTTCCCGGAGTCTCCAGCCTGCTGGCCTACCCTGCAGATTTTGGACTTGTTTCTCCACAGAGATTTATTCCTTAAAATAAATCTCTCTCGGTCTCTCTCAATCTCTCTCTCTCTCTTAATCTCTGTCTCTCTCTGTTTGTTCTGTTTCTTTGGAAAACTCTGACTAATACAGTGGACTAAGATCAAGAGTCAGTGAGACCGTGGTCCTTCTGGATTCTTTTTAGGAGAATCTGTTTCCTTGCCTTTTCCAACTTCTAAAGTCCACCCACATTCCTTGGCTCATTGCCTCCTTCCTCCATCTTCAAGGCCAGCAATGGTGGGTAGAGTCTTTTTCGCATCAAATCTTTCTGACTTTCCTTTCATAATCACATTTCCTCCGACAACAGCCCAAAAAGTTTCTCCAGTTTTAAGGCGATCAGCTGACTGGAATAATCTAAAATAATCTCCCCATCTCAAAGCCACTAATTTAATCACATCTGCAAAATCCCTTTTGCCATATGAGGTAACAGGCACAGGTTCCAGGGATAGGATATGGACGTCTTTGGAGAATCATTGTTCTGCCTGCTACAGTGAGATAGCATTTGCACCCAGACAGGGAGCTGGAGGGAAGACTGATATACACAGGGCTAAGATCTTGCTGCACCCAACGTGAGTTCCTCTTCCAGCTGTAAACCCCAATTTCATTCTTCTAAGCCAGTATTTCTCAGTCTATTCTGTGGCATATTAGTATTGTAAAATGCATTAAAAATAAAGGCTCTGTGGTTAAATAAAGTTGTAGATTCTGTGTACCTTTGTATATTTACAATTCACATTAGCATATGAAAGATTCTGAGAAGCCCTATGGTGAGGAAATCTGTCTAATTTAACGTGCATTTTCCCAAACTTATTTGACCAAGGAATTCTCTTTTTGAACGTCTGTTGACAGTCCCAGAGTCAGTGTTTAATATAATGGACTTAGGGACATGCGTTTCTAGACAATACAAAGGTAAGGGGTGGGGAAAGAGCCACACGTGAAGATCCATGAACCCTTGTTTGAGTTCCCTGGTATCCACTTGGATTGTTATCAATATCCCCATTACAAATGAGGGCTGAGATTTGAAGAGGTTAAATCTTGCCCTCACTCATGTAGGTAGGGAATGGAGGAAAGAGGTCAAGATTTCAACTCAGGAAATCTTACTCCAGACCCTACATGCTTAAGCACTATACTTGAGTTCCTCCCTTCATATTATGCCATATTTGAGGCCCTCGGGTTGAATAACTGGTCTAGTTGGCTGTGGCAGGGAAGATCTGGTATTAGAGAACATAACCTAAGCTTTCCCTTCATCAGGAGCTGTGAACCAGGCAGTTCTAGAAGAAGGTGAGCAAGTGGTAGCCTTACTGACAACAGGTCCAGTCTACAATGGGGACAAAATTCACAGAACAAGGCAACAGGGCAGTCCCAAGACTAGTTACATTCCTGGCGGGATTCTGAGTAGCACAGGAGAGGCAGCACCACCTAGTGGAAAAGCAAGTTCTCTGTGTTGAAGTCAATCTGCGTTCAAAACCTGGTGTTATCATTCAGCAACTTGGTGTTCTAGTCTGCAAATGGGGAAGATAGCATTAACCTCAGGATAGTTGTGAGGATTAAATGAGAGTATGGATAAAGTGCCAGGCATGCAATAGAAATGCCATGTCCAGTTGTTACTATTATTAAGTCCAAGCAGACCTTTTCTCAGGACTCTTACTCAATCTTTTCCTCTGCCCTCCACCGGCTTAATTCAGCTTTGCTTGCAAGAAGTAATTAGCTTCCTGCCTTTCCACTCGGTTCTCTGGTTGGCGCCCCTCTTAATTGGAGAGCGTTTCTGAGGGCTGCCGGGACTTCTAAGGCCCCAGTAAACAAAGGCAAGGATGCTCTCAGGGCCTCCCCAGAAGTCTGAAGCCCTCGGTGGCTCTCAGTGGGGGGTGGCTAATACCTCTTCTGACTGCCAGGGGATGTTTTATCTCAGAAAAAAGAGGGGTCCACTTTTATTCTGTTCCCATTAGCTTTCTAATTAGTAGCAACTTCTTCAGGAAGCTGGCATATGTACTTGGTTCTTAGCCTCCACTTCTGATGTTTTTGCCATTTCCCCTATTTGTGTGTTTTCTTGGTTAGCTTAATAGAAAACTGAGACAGCAGCCTAAGGCTTTTGTTTGATTTAACCATTTTACCTCCAAATCTGGGCCCTTGAGTCTCCTTCTGAAATTAAGTTATCTTCCATAAATTATTACTTATGGAAATTACAAAGAAAACAGTTGCATTTCTGCTTATTAATCTGATATCTTTTGCTAAATGGTGTTTAAAATGTTCAGTGGATAATAAGATCCAGGCTCCTCTAAGTAATAAACAAATTAGAGAAGTGCTGATAGAAAAAAAAAAATAAAGTAGTACAAGCCCAAGGAAACTTCATCCTTCAATTTCTGGTTTCAGACTCTGCTAGTTGTAAAACAAAGATAACACAGCCAGACTGAACACTCACAACGCAAGTCACATATGGCCTCGGACAGAATTCAAAGTAGAGAGCCAGTTGGAGAAGGAAACTTGTAATACTAACAGGGGAAGAGAAGGCTGTAATTAACACTTTCCCTCTGAAGCAACACGTGGGAATCATCTGGGGCAGCAGTAAGCAACCCAAATTTAAGAGAATAGACCTGGGACACTCATATAGGTGAGACCAAAACAATTCGTATTTGGATTAAAAAATTGCTCACAGCTGAGTTTAGTGACGGGGATCTTTAACTTGCACCTAGTTGTTTCTATATATTTTAAACCTTACTATATCACATTGTTAGAGGCAGAAATTAGACATTGATCAAAGAGTTGCTTTGAATTAAAGAGTTTAATTTTATGGAAAACGAATTAGTGTTTTTTTTTTTGAGGAAGATTAGCCCTGAGCTAACTACTGCCAATCCTCCTCTTTTTGCTGAGGAAGGCTGGCCCTGAGCTAACATCCATGCCCATCTTCCTCTTCTTTATATGTGGGACGCCTACCACAGCATGGCTTTTGCCAAGCGGTGCCATGTCCCCACCTGGGATCCAAATAGGCCAACCCCGGGCCGCTGAAGGGGAACGTGCGAACTTACCCACTGCACCACCAGGCCGGCCCCAATGGGTTTTTGATATATCTTTTTTGGTCATTTATCTACACCTTTGTGGGAGCAAATCCAGTAAATCCAAATAAAGGCTTTATACTTAGAAGAAAAAAATCAGCTTCTGTGTTGAGGGTCAGCTTTGCAACGTCAAACTTTCTATGCACTAGGAAATGGCAAAGTGGGGATAAATGATTGCTTTGGGGAGATTCATTTCGGAAGAAGCATTGACAGTTTTGCCATCTTTTAATTAAACATGCTTCTAATATACCCAGTTGTCTTCTCCTCTTTTTTTTTTTTCAAGAAAAGCATTTAAAAACATCCATGGTAGTGAATTTTTTTTAAGCCAATGGAATTCTAATACAGCATTTAAACTTCTCTTTTATGTAGGCAGTGTCACCTTAGCAGAAACTTTTCTCCTAATTTTTTAATTAGCCAAATGTTCCAAAAGGAAAAGCAGTATACAATTTCCAACCAGCCATAGTAGGGCCATCATTGACCCAAACCAGGCAGAACTGCACCTGCTTGAATCCTACCAATTGTGTGAATTGGGGCCTTACTTCTCTGCGTTTCTGATTCCTCATCTACAAAATGAAGAGAATAATATGCACCTCACACGGTTGTTGCAAGGACTAAATGAGACATTTTATTTCAAAGTACCTGACATTCCACATCGTAGATGCTTAATATATGTCATTTTCCTCTCCATTTTCTCCTTCATATGCATATATACCGGCAACATCAATTTCCTTTACATGTAAAGCCGATGCTGTTAACTTTATTAGGCTAGATTTTCCATTAAGCATTTATCCTTATTCATTAGCTAGGAGGACTGACGCACAAAGATATTGAATTATTTACTCAAGTTTAATGAATGAAATTGAAAACCTTTTTTCCCCTGCTTAACACGAACGTGCCCTTTTCAGTATGCAGAGCTTTGTTGCATTTATTCAGAAGCTATCGCTAAGTGCTTAGTTTGGAACACAGGATTAATGAGCCTGGAGACATGGCGTTGGTCACCATGGCAACCAAACTAGCTTTGCCCTATTCCAATCTCAAAGAACAGATGCGGGATGCTTAACTCTGGCCTGCAGTATACAGCTGGGTGTTCTTTTTCATATAGCTGACTCCCTATTGCTGCTTCCAATTACTCCCTAATTCTGTTGAAAAAATAAATAAAAATAAAAAGAACATCCCTGCTTCTTTGGGGCTCTGCTTTTTCATCTCTACCACGTACCCTCCTTCCTGAATACATATATCTCCACATCAGTTCCTGAAGATTTTGGCACCTGACTTACATTATTCCTCTCCACACAAATCCTGGGTGACATCGGTGCCCACAGGGACGACCACCCAATGCCCAGGTTCCTCAATGTATGGATCTCATTCTCTCCCATGACTTTCTCCTCCTTTCTGACCTGGTGACTCCCACCCACAGTCACACCTGACTGAGTCATTACCCTCAATTGATTAGTCTCCAGAAATCACGAATTCCTACATTCAATTCTCTGGCCATAACTGCCTGTTCTTGTATCTTAGTTTCATTAGAATCCCTCTCTCTGTTCTCTTTGTCCATTAGATGTTCCTTCCTTTTCTCCCCTCTTTATCCAGCTTAATTCCATGTTCCACCATTTCAATAACTCTTTTGCCAAAACCTTAAACTATCTCCAACTCCTCATAGCACCCACCTGATGCCATGAATGAACTCAATTAACTACTGTCTCAGCACCTGTACCCAACAGCTGAGAGCAATATGGCAAAAACCACACTACAGGTGAGGTGCCATCTGTACAAGACCGGTGCCACTGTAAAGTCAAAAACTAGATCCTCAAGACTGCTCAGTAATCCAATGTTTCTCTTCTTACCTTATTCCCCCACTCTCCGTCATAATTATTTCAAGCCCGTTTCACTTCCTCAATCCTTTAACTCTTTTCCCTCTTGCTTTACGCTCGGATTTCCTCATGTCTTATTTTACACAGAAAATACCTTTCATACGGAAACTTCTTTATTGCCTTACTATCACAGATATCATCTCCCATCCTCTCCCTTTTTGCCTCCAGCTACAATGGAACAGGTGTTCTCCTCCCTAGAACCAATACTTTACCTGGTTCTCGACATCATTTCCCACACTTCTCAGAATCCTCCCACCACAGATTACCCCTCCTCTCTCCTTTGTCTTTAATGTCTGCCTATTAGTGGATTTTGCCATCAGTTTTTTTAAATGCTCATGTTTCTGTCATCTAAAAGAAAAGAATTCTCAACCTCATTTCCCTCTTCATCTGCCCTCTTGTCTCTTCTTCACAAATACTCTTTAAAAGCTTGTTCACATTCACAGACAAGCTTCTTTTTGGTTGTTAGTCTGCTCCATTCTGATTTTTGTGTCCATCACTCAACTGATTGCTATGATCTGTAAGTCCCTCCATGTAACTAAATCCAAATGAAACTTTTTAACTCTCAACTTATTGGATTTCTCGGCAGTATTTGACACTTCTGACAGCTCCCTCCTCCCTGACATACTCTCTTCATATAAGAAAAGAAGCAGAGTGCAATAGACTATGAACCGAGAGTCATTGTGCCAGTAATGGTGATCGAATTACTCTGGTTCAACCACACTCTCCTCCCTAGTTCTAGGACTTGTTCTTAAATGAACGTTCAACAAATATTCAACAATCAACAACTGATATGTACTATGTACTGGGCTATGCTAAGCAAAACTCTGCTCTCATGAAATTTATGATTTAGTGAGGGAGGCAATACTAATCAAAGAATTAAACAAATAAAATATAAATGTCACAAAGGAAATCTACAACGTGCTATGAGAATACAGAATAACATAGGGACCTAACTTCATTTAAGGGAATTCAGGAAGACTGATCTTTGGAACTGATGTCTGAACTAAGGCCTTAAGTAGGAGTAGAAGTTAGCTCAGCCAAGAGGAGAGGGCAGAGCATTCTAGACCACATGTATAATGGATTTGCATTCCCAGCCCTTTTCCCTAACTCAGCACCTAGAAAACCAGCAACCAGGCCATGACCCTCCAGGAAGAAACCAAGTAGAGTTTTCTTTGGAGAATCTGAGCAGCCTAAGAAAAAGATCTAAAGGAACTACGTCAAAGATTCCTCAAATAAAAAGTCCAGCCAGATCTCCTATAGGGAAGCTAACAGTCAGTGAACTCCACTGATACACTTAGAGTCCAAATCAGCTTTCAGTCGGTCAATCTTAAACATCAGCAGACAGCAAAGGATTGTAAAATATTTAAGGAAAGCCTTTGATATGGTAGATAGAACCCATAAAAAAACAGAGAAAAAAATCTGGAGTAAATCTCCCAGAAAATAAAGCATGAAGATAAAGAAATGTAAAACAGGAGACAATATAAGACAATTAGAGGAACAATTCAGGAGGTACAATGTCTAAATAATAGCAATTCAAGAAAGAGAGCATACAGAAAATAGAAGAAAAGAATTCATGCAGGAAATCATTCAGGAACATTTCTCAGAACTGATAGATATGCACTTTTGGGGGGTTGAAAGGACCCAGTACAACGGATGAAAATAAACCGCTAAAGGAGATCATCACAGAATGTCAGAACACCAAAGACAAAAAGAAAATTCTAACCCCACTGCTCCTGAGAGGAAGATAATAGGTCACATATAAATGAAGAGGAAATAAAATGGCTTCCAATTTTTCAGCAGCAGTACTGGAAACTACAAATCAATGGAGCAATGCCTTTACCATTCTAAAGGAAAATGATTATCCATCTAGAATTCTATGCCAAGCCAGGGTAGAATAAGTGCCTTCTGGGGCACATATAGCCCTTGCACTCTTTCTCAGAAAGAAGATATACTCAACCCAAACAGGCAATAAACCAAAACATAGGAAGACCCGGGATCCAGGAAATAGGAAATCCAACACAAGGAAGAGACAAAGGGAATCTCCAGGATGATGGAGAATGGAGATCGCAGGACGACAGTAGTTGGAGCAGGTCTGAAGGTTCCAGAAGGGACTTTTTCAAGAAAATGAAACTGATAAAATGCCCATTGAATTCTGAATATTTTCAGAAAAATTTAAAACTATTGGCTAGTGGTTTGAGGTTAAAATACTCTCTCTTTTGGGGAGACGTAGAAAACTAAGCAAAAGAATAAAACAAGACAACTAACTCCAGGGAAAACAAAATGTTATACAAGGAAAGAAAAGGTACTCCGGTTTGCCTCAAGCCTCATGGTTGTAATATATTTATAGCGTGAGGACAGATGCTAGGAGAGGTGCGTGGTAGGGCTTGGGGGGTGCGATCCAGATGCTCATCCTCCCTTAGACAAATCAATAGATTATCAGAAAACTGCTTATGTTTCTCCTTATTCCTTCCAATTTTATGCATAAATAAATGGGATTTATTTAGCAATATGGAGATAAATATCAAACTAATCAGCTAAAAGAGGTGAAAGTGGTTGCCTTTGAGGAGGGAGTAATCAAGAACTACATTTTTCATAATAAACCTTGAATATAGTATCCTCTTAATGTCTTTTAATCAATTTTTATGTTTCTTCTACCCTTTTGTTGAATATATGTTTTAGGTCCCTTAAATTTCTTGTGATATTATAAATCTATCTTTTCTTGCATAATAATTTCTTGCCACTTGTTTCTGGTATATAGAAATGCAAAGATTTATTTTTGTATATTGATCTCAAATGCAGTACCTCTGCTGAATTCAATTACAAATTCTAACTGTTTGACCTTAGATTTTCTTGGGTTTTTTATGTAGATAAACACACTGTGTGAAATAATGGAAGTTTTGCTTCCTGCTTTCCAATCTTCATGCATCTTATTTCTTATTCTTTTCTCTTTGTGCCAGTGAGGACCTCCACGCCAGAGCTGAGGAGATGTGGTGTGAGCATCCAGCTTGTTTCACTGCTGATTCTAAAGGGGGTGCTTCTAAAATTCACCACTAAGTAGACCATCAACTTTACAAAGCACTGCTTAAGGCAGAGTCTCCCCAAGTGTGCTATGATTTTATGTGGGACATTCTCTACCGGGCTGGACTACCTGCCACCTCGCTGGGTGTGAGAGACGACCTGCAAATACATTTCGGTTTCACTCATTTAGAGCAGAATGATTGGAGATGACGCTTCCAGAAAAAGCAGCGACTTTTTAGAGTGATTCTCTGCCATCTGAGAGAGGGTCTCGGGACAGACAGAGGTCAAGAATTTCATTGTCCATTATTTACTGTGACTATGACTTTCTACGTATGGCAAGGGATTTTGCCGTATTATTTTTATAGTGATGAATCCATTTTTATAGTGGTATAAAGTTTACTTTAAAATTAAATTTAATAAGTAACGTTAATTTGAAGAAAATATTAAATTCATTGTACAGGTGGTACTAACAGTACAGCAGATGGGGCAAAAATGCCCCAGGTGGTTTTCAAATAACTAGGATGGCCAGATTTGTGCTATTACAACATGTAACGTAAGAGCCGGAAAGGGGAAGGTATGGATTGGTGAGAGAGATGGCTGTAAACAGGCATATCTATTTCTTGACTAAAATGAAGTCCAATGACATCTTGCCTTACTATGAATGCCTCATTGCATAGGGACTTTCCTACCGTTCAAGTAACTTGTGTCATTGTCACACCAAGTAGCAGGAGACAGTCTTTTAAAAGGCCCGGGCTCCTTTGCATTGTCCTCATACCACATTCTGCTAGGAAACATTTGAATTTTTATGGCTTTCCTGCAGTAACAAATTTCCCTCCAACTGTCAGGATTTGCTTCATGCAGAGTAAAGCAAGCAGCTTTCATTTTCCTCCGACGAAAGGGAATAAATAGAAATAATATGCTGCTTTTCAGCCAGCTAAACCTGACCTGACTCTCTTTATTCGTAGGGAAATGCAGGATTCAGGGAGAGGACATTTTCACTGAGGTAAATAAGCCCTCTCGACTGATGAACACTATTATACTAATACCAGAGGAAACAAAGGCCAGAAGATGGGGGGCATTAAGTAGAAAGGCAAACAGAAAAATAGCAGACAAATCCAGCATGGGGACAAAAGCAGGCTCTACAACATTGGAAAAATAGGGGAAAATCCTTTAAGAGAAAATTGCATGCAATTTTTTGGCCTCAATTAGCCTTTTCCACAAAGAGCACTTTTCCACAAAGAACCCATTAAATAGCAAATGAAATTACATCGGTTTTCAGTTGCCATGGCATTGGTTTTTCCTCTAATGGACTTCTCTGGTCCCAAGTTTTATGTTAGCCTGACTTATTTTCCTTGTCTGTATGCTGTCTCAATTCCCTCTGTCCAGCCACGAAGTGACGTATGTGACTTCTCCTCAAAGTGCCTACCACATAGTCCAAGAGAGAAAATTCATCCCTCAGCTATGTCCCCGGAGACTCAGAGGGTAAAACTGACCATCAGCAGCATTTCGTTAACCAAGAACATAACCGTTTCCATTTATTAGATGGCGGCAGTTCCCATCCATGCACTCAGGGCCCCTGGAGTCATTCCCAGATCAGTCAGAGACCACTTACTGAGTACTCCTATATGCCAAGCACTGCTCAAGACGCTGAAGACATAAAAATGCAAAAAGAAAGGGATGCAAGATGCTCACAGTCTTCTAGAGTTTCCAGACTAGGAGACCTCCCTCCCAGCACTTAACCTTCTCCTTTTCTCTATTTCTCCATCCATAAAATGGGTGAAATTTTCCCCAACCATCCGATGCACCGTTTGTGTTTTGTTTTGATATATTTGCCAGGTACCATACTTAAAAACAAAAAAACATTTGTTATGCAAGGAGCTAAGCATTAGCTATGATAGCAAGTTTGACTCTGATGATTTGGATATTATTTTCTGATACACATAATCGTATATAATTTTTAGAAAAATAAGTCTACTCTGTACATACTCTCCTATAAACTTCTTTTTAAAACTCTTTCCATGTCAATGAACATTCTTTGCCAACATCATTTTTAATGTCTGTATGGTATGGAGGTAACACAGCTTAAAATTTTTTGGTTAGATATGCAAATATTTTTCAGTTTTTCAGTAATATAAATTGCTGCGGGTAAAAGAAGAAATCAGGCAATTTTTTGAGACTCTAAATATATTAAAAAATAAAAAAATGCCGATATGTATATTTTTAAATTGTGACATATTTTAAATGTTTTCCTTAAACAGTCAAACCTTCTAATGCAAAAATAGCAGATAAAACACACTTATAACTGCCCTATTTTGAAGACTCATGGAATTAGGAGAAAGTCTCTTAATTTCTAGTGTTCTACAGGTTGTGTGACCAAGCACAATTCTGTTACCATGATAAGTGTCTTCCTTCTTTCTTATCAATTATCTCTTTGACTCAGTGTATAACCTTCTTTGGAGATAATATCTAAAATCTGAATTTGAGGCCCTACCTAATGAGAGCCCTGAGCCAAAGGGTCAAATCAGTCTTAACCCAGGAGGTGGACTTTCTGAGTTCAAAAAGGTTTTCAGCTTTTTATACATCCCTCCCGACGGCACCCATTTACACTCCACTGAGAGTGTATGAGAGTACTTTCCCGTGTGTTTGTCCACATACGTATTATCATCTTTTGTGTTCTTGTTAATGGAATGAACAACAATAAAAGCATCCAATTGTTATTTTAATTGATATTTACTTATTACCAATGAAGGTGATCATTATATTATCTTTATTCATTATTTATATGCTTGTTTTTTTCTGAAATATCTATTCCTGTTCCCATTTTTTGTCCTTTTGTTCTCTTCTTTTCCTTAGTTGTTAACTTCCTTACTTTACTTCTTAAGATTTAAGAATTAAGATGTGAGCCTTTTGTCATATAGTCTCAAATATTTTTTCCAGTTTTATGACTCCCTTTTAATTTTATGATCTGTTTGCCGCTCAGAAGTTGAACACTTTCACTTTCTCTAATTTATCTTTCTTTTCTTTATGGCTTTGGCCTTTGAGACCATGATGCCAAAGAGCAAATATGTCTTTAATGGACTTCCATTCTTCCTCTCTGATCATCATCAGCCTAATTCATTAGTGTCAACCTCCAGGGAGCCTTGCTCCGCCTCCCCCTTGCTCTTCACTCCTTCTGATCACTAGGTAGTGCCCCTCTGTCAACCGAGACGTGGGAGGCAAGGAACAACAGCACCCTTTGGGAAAACTGTGTGGCAACGCTTCTAAGGAGTGAAGGGGTTGGCAGCTCTCTGTCAGTATGTAGTTGATGAAGTCACAAGAAAAGGTAGTGATATAAAAGGTCAATAATTAAACAAATACATAATTTCTTAACTCTCTAAAAATTTAAAACATAAAAAGCTTAAAAGTTTAAATTAATTAATTAAAATATAAATAAAAACTAAATTTAAAAATAAATGTATAAGTAAATGTGAAAGCGGGTGATGAACACCAGTGGTAAGATGAGTCAGCTGGTGCCTATCCCTCATCATGCGTCTCTGCGTTAGGCCCTTCCTCCTAGGGCAGGAGAGAAGGAGAATAAGCCAGGCTAATTTTTTTCTCCTTAATTCTCCCAGGTTGAGAAGACCATGGCATCTTTAAGCTTGTTCTCCCATACTTCCCCATGACCTTTACATACCTTCTCCTCTCTCATCAAAATTTCCTCCCTTTGTTCTCTCATTTTTGGCTCATACGTTATCGAAGGGGGAAAGCTATCAGATATGAACTCCCTCATCACTACCAAATCTATAAATGCTCTGGCATTTAAAGCCATCTTTTGCTTTGGCCAATGTGTTAAAAATGAGGATTTGTCTCCTGGTCTCTTGATTTCATCCTGTCTCAATTTCTCTAAGATCTGGAGCTTTCAGTTATCCTATCTCATGCACCGTCCACGGTTTTCCTTCTATCAGTCATTTCCTTCAGCACACAAACATTTCCTTTATCTCCAGCTGTAAATAATACTCTTCTATGACACCCCCTCCCCCTTTAGCAATCATGCTATTCTTATGCTCATTTTTGCAGCCAAGCTTCTTTTAACAGTTGTCAACATTTGCCATCTCTAGTTTCTAACCTCCCATTCACACCTTCTAATCTGGCTTCTACACCCACCATTTCACCAAAGCTATTTTTGTTGACGATAATTCTTTCAATTAATCTAATGAACATCTAATTAAACCTCTCAGTAGCTGTCAACATAGGTGACCACTCCCTCCTTCTTGAACCTGCCTCTTTCTTAGTCCCTGTGATGCCAAAAATGCTCTTGAGTTTTCTCCAACTTGACTTAGCAATCCATTTCAGTCTCCTTTTTTGGCTCCTGTCCATCCTGCTAACAGCTAAATGTAAGAATTTATTGGGGCTTGGTCCTAGATTCTCTTTTCTCTGCTACCTTCTTTATCCAGGTGATTTCATTGGTTTCAAATACAGTCTACAAGCCAATAGTTTTTAACTTATAGCATTAATCCAGAACTTTCTTCAGAAAGCTATACTTTTATATCAAGTGCAACCTTGACGTATTCACCTTGATGTCTCAAAGAGATCTGAAACTTCTCAGGTTTAAAATTGATCTATGAGGGGGGCTGGCCCCGTGGCCGAGTGGTTAAGTTCGCGCGCTCCGCTGCAGGCGGCCCAGTGTTTCGTTAGTTCGAATCCTGGGCGCGGACATGGCACTGCTCATCAGACCACGCTGAGGCAGCGTCCCACATGCCACAACTAGAAGAACCCACAACGAAGAATACACAACTATGTACCGGGGGGCTTTGGGGAGAAAAAGGAAAAAATAAAATCTTTAAAAAAAAAAATAAATAAAATAAAATAAAATAAAATTGATCTATGAGGACTCACTCTGATTTTGAGACAACGTAAAGCTATTGCAAGCAAGTCAGTGGAGTATTAGCAAAAGATAGACATGTAGATCCCTGGATCCATCCATATTTGGCCAATTGATTTTTTCTCTCTTTCCTTCTTTTTTTGTGAGGAAGATTGGCCCTGAACTAACATCTGTTGCCAATCTTCCTCTCTTTGCTTGAGGAAGATTGTCACTGAGCTAATAGCTGAGCCAATCTTTTTCCACTTTGTATGTGGGACACCGCCATAGCAGGGCTTGATTAGCAGTGTGTAGGTCCGTGCCTGCCGTCTGAACCCGTAAACCCCAGGCAACTGAAGTGGAGCACATGAACTTAACCACTATGCCACAGGGCTGGCCCTGGCCAATTGATTTTTGACAAAGATATCAAGGCAATTCAAGAGTAAAGGAATAGTCTTTTCAACAAACGATGTTGAAACAATTGGACATCTGTATATAAAAAAGATGAACCTCAATCTGTACCTTATGCCATATATAAAAATTAACTCAAAATGAATCAAAAGCCCAAAAGTAAAACCTGAAATCATAAAACTTCTAGACAAAAACATAGGAGAAAATCTTTGTTACTTGAGCTAGTCTTAGATACAGCACAAAAAAGCACAAACCAAAACAGGTAAAAATCGATAAATCGAACTTATCAAAATTAAATACTTCTGCTCTTTTAAAGACACTGTTAGGAAAATAAAAAGTCAAAGAATGAATAAAAATATTTGCGAATCACATATCTGATAAAGGGCTAGTATCCAGAATATATAAAGAACTCTCACAAATCAATAATAAGAAAACAAGCAACCCATTTAAAAAGAAAGAAGAAAAGATACGAAAAGATATTTCACTAAAGTGAATATACAGCTGACAAATAAATACATGAAAAAATACTTAATATCCTTGGTCAACAGGGAAATTCAAATTAAGATCATAATGAGATACTATAATATACCTTTTTGAATGGCTAAAATAATTTTTTTTTTAATCTGACATTACCAGGTTCTGGAAAGGATGGAGAGCAACTGAACTCATACACTGCTGGTGGGAATGCAGAATGGTACAACCACTTTGAAAAACAGTTCAGCAGTTTCTTATAAATTTACTATACAGCCCATCATCCTACTCCTACATATTTACCCAAGAGAAATGGAAACATGTCCATACAAGAACCCGCATGCAGGGCTGGCCCGATGGCGCAGCAGTTAAGTGTGCGTGTCCTGCTTCTCAGCAGCCCAGGGTTCACCGGTTCGGATCCCGGGTGTGGACATGGCACCGCTTGGCAAGCCATGCTGTAGCAGGTGTCCCACGTATAAAGTAGAGGAAGATGGGCACGGATGTTAGCTCAGGGCCAGTCTTCCTCAGCAAAAAGGGGAGGATTGCAGGCAGTTAGCTCAGGGCTAATCTTCCTCGAAACAAAAAAAAAGAACCTGCATATAAATGTTTATATCAGCTTTTTTTTCAAAATTGCCAAAAACTAGAAACAAGCCAAATGCCCCTATACTGAGGAGTAGATAAATTGTGTTACACCTGTACAAGGAATACTGCTCAGCAATAAAAGTTCTGGTTTCCTGGTGAGTGCAACCACACAGATGCATCTCAAATGGATTATGTTAAGTAGGAAAAACCAGACTCAAATGCTGCATATTATATAATTTAATTTGCATAGCATTCCAAAAAAGACAAAACTCTAGGGACAGAAAACAAATCGGTGGTTCTTGGAGGTGAGACAGAGTGAGGGCATCAACTACAAAGGGCATCAGGGAACTTTTTGAGATGATTGTGGTGATGGTTTCATGACTATGTGTTTCTCAAAAATAGTAAATTTTACTGTGTGTAAATTTTACCTCTATAAATCTGACTTTAAAAAAAGACTAATTTAGCTATCTTCTCCACATACATGCTTCATCCTCAACTCTCCCCATCTTAAGAAAAGACATCGCTATTTACTGATTTTCTAATGCCAGAAAACTGCAATGATACCTGAAACTTCCTTTCCCTTCATTCCCATCCATATCTAATCCATCTCCAAATGCTAGCAATTCTGCTTCCAAAATATATTACAAACTCATCTTCTCATCTTCCTATCCAGGTTTGCTCCTTAGTGCAAATCACCGTCCCTTCTCACCTACAAGATTGCAATAGCTTCCCTTAGGGTCTCCCTGCTCCCACTCTGGGCCTCCTCCAATCCAATGCCTGCATCAATCCAGAATGATGCTTTCAAGTGAAAACGAAACCATGTTTTTGCCCTTCTCAAAACTTTCCAGTGGCTCCATTTCTAAACCCCATCCTATGGCCCCCAGCAAGCCGTATATGATCTAACACGTGCAATGTCATCTTGTGGCAGTCCCCTCTCCCCTCCTCTCTCCCACCCCACCCACAGCCGTGACACTCTGGCCCCACTGGCCTTCTTCCATCTGTTGAATAGTCCAAGATTTTTGCTCTCCTGGGAACTTTGCACATGCTGTTCCCTGTACCTAGATTCTTCTTCCTCTTGGCTCCTTCTTTTAATGGTTAGCTCCTTCTCATTCTTAAAATTTGGCTTACATATCATATGTTTAGAGAAATCTTTATACATTTTATAATAGTTCACTCCTGACATTCTCTTTCATAACACCTTGTTTTTCTCCTTTCCAAATTTACAATTATATATTTATGAATCTGTTTTGCTAATAGTTATCTCCTCTATTAGAATATAAGCTTCTTCAGGGCAGATACTATTTTCTCTTTTCACTTACTTAGCATATTACCTGACATATCATATGCGCTAAATAAATATTTGTCAAATAAATGTGTAAATTAATGAGCCTCCTACAATTAAAAAATTATCAGACTCTAATGTGATCATCACTAAATGACCTGGGCCAGCACACACATATATATACATGTATGTGTGTGTATGTATATATGTACATATATGGGTATTTTTGGGTCCCTTGAATGAGGCTTAATGCATCGGGATACCTACTATATTGCCTGAGTTCAGTAAATATCACCAAGTTTCAAAACCATGAGTGTGCAAGTGATAACAGTGTCAGCCACCCAGAAAGGCTTACCTCTCCAGACCAATTGCTTGGCACAGAGAACGGAGCTTGGAGTTGTACAGAAGTGTAAAGCTGTGTGTCCACTTAAGGAATAGCAATTGAGCTTTGCTCCACGGTCACAGAGGATCTTAACACAATCCAAGTTGGCCATTTCACAAGCCACATGAAGAGGGGTTTTCCCATTAGGCCTACAGTTGATTGTAGCATTGTGGTCCAGTAGCACCAGAAGACACTCCACGTGACCAAACAAGACAGAGAGATGCAGGCCTGTTGCCCAGGAAGACTTTAATTTATAACTAGGCAACCAGTACCCTGAAAAAGAAAAGAAAAGAAAATTGAACTTCTTGGCCTAGAATTTCTCCCTACTTTGCGAGGATTTTTACAAAGTATTTTACTTTGGTCACGTTTATAAAATTGGGGAGGAATGATTCAGAAGCCATAAACTAGTAGCTGGTGGGTCTGCAAATGTTTAGTTTAGTAGCATATCTGGATGTTTTTAAGAGGGACAGCCACTCTTGACTTCTCACTGTCTCTTCTGCTCTCTATCTCGTTCCTTTATTTACTTTACCTTCCTGGCATTCCAAGGCATTTGAGCTTGAGATCTTCGTTTACGTGATTGCATTTTATTTTAACTGGTGAGTTACAGGAAACTCTTATTAAAGAATTTTTTAACTCCCAACTATTGTCTTGAATGATTCCAAAGCTGTTAGTTACAAGCTTATAATTTTTATTCCATCACAGTTCTTTTTCCCTATAGTTGTGGCTGTTATTGTCAATCTAAGGTGTGAATGTATTTGATGTCTTTAAAAAATTTGTCACACCAAGATTTTATTTGCCAGCCTGTCAGTTTATACAATATCTCTTTCGAAAGAAGACTTGACAGCAACTCACAAGATTTACACAATACAGGATTTTCTAATGATCTAGAAAATAAGGGCAAAGAAAAAGTAAGGTAGGAAAATAAAAAGAGGTCAAAGATAAGTACACAAAATGTAAACTGTGTCGTGTACACTAGAACAACATTGCAAAATTAGCCTTTGAACTTCCTAGCACCCAAAATAAACAGGAAAGCATGATGTGTTGCACAGTTAACTATGTCCACAAGCTATATACAAATTAATTGTTGAGAAGAATCATAGTTGTTCCTAGAACTGAGATCTCTGAAAAATTTTTCCCATTAGTTGTTGGAAATGTCCTCTTCTCTCTCCTGTCTTGCCTTTTTCCCCGTGACCTTTGACTTCTAAACAATGAGCTAGCCCCTTTTATCCAAGCCTCTAACAATTGCCATATTTGACAAGGTATAAAAGAGATAACTTTATAAACCTTCTTTCAGTGTCAATGCTAGAGCCATGGCATTAAGCTCACCGTAAGTGGAGAATGGAAGATAGATACAGAAAGATGAACTATTGATGGCAAGATGAGATGGAGAGAGAGCTCAACAGCTTAGAAGAGACTCTAGGGCTGAAACAACAAAATAAATTTTAACACGGATAAATCGTAAGTTTGCTTTTAAGTTATAAAAATCCCACTATACAAGTACAAGGGAAGCAGAATATGGTTTAATGGTAACTTATTTGAGAAAAGACCTAGGGATTTGACTTGACAGTAATCTCAAAATGAGCTGACAGTGGGATGGAGCTGCCAAAAAGCTAATACAATCTTAAGCCACATTAACAAAAGTGCAGTGCCCAGAACAAGAGAAGTAAAAGTTGTATTATTCACTGATTAGATGGGGTCAGAATAAATCTAGAATATTTTGAATACTTCTGGGCACCAATGATGAGCATCTGGAGGGCACTCAGAGGATGATGACCACATTAAAAGTGGGCCTGGGGATCAGATCTTAAAATTTCCTCATTTAGGTGAAAAACACTACACACATGCCACTCCTGGGTATTAATCCTACAAGTATAATCGCTCATGTGTGAAATGCCCTATAAGTGCCATTGTATTGCAGAACTCCCAGGAACACCTCTTGCATTGAACTCTTTGTGAAGAGTATAAAGTTCCCAGGAGTTGTGAATCCTGGCAACTCAGCCTATGGACAAGAACACGCACTACACCACAGCATTGTTCTCAAAGGTTAACGATTGGAAACATCAGTCCTATCTTCATCAATAGGAGACTGTTTAAATAAATTACGGTGTATCTATACAATCGGATACTATCAGCCATTATAAAGAAGGGGGCATTTCTATGTATACTGATAGGGAAAAATCTCAAGATATGTTATTATCGGGTAAGAGAAGCAGGAAGCTGGACAGTGTGCATAACATGCCATCATATGCAAACATATTTATAAACACCTAGAACAAGAAACTGGTTGCAGTAGTGACTCCAGGAACTGGGGGACTGGGAAACAAGAACACGGATTTACTTGTCCTTGAATGCCCCATTTGAGCTTTTATATTTAGTACCTTGTGCATGTATTACTATTTATAAAAATAAGCAAAATTAAAATAAGCTATTGTCTCCCTGTCCAGAGGGGGAAAAAATAATTTAGTTTAAAGAGGCCATATAATATAGGGTGATACACAATGCTGATTAATCCTGAAGGAATGAATGAATCCAACCCAAAGTTTATTTTTCTGCAGCCCACTTTCCAACGTAGACACACACACACAACACACACACACACACACGCACGCATACACTTTAATCCCTTTTTCCTCCCTTTCAGAATTGTAGGGCCATTTTGCTTTCTCTTCCTCCCAACTCTCCCGCTATCCAAATCTGCTCTTTGTAAAGAAATCCAAGGTTAATTCACACCAAGGTCTAGAAAACAGAGGATAGTTCAAAGGGTGACCCTCTTGGGATTATCTGAATTTATCTAGGAATGCATATTCAATTAATAGAATTAAGTTCTAAGATACTAATTCGAAATTCCAGACACTGAGAAGGCGACATATTTGGTGATACGGACTTTCCTTAGCAGAGATAAATAGAATCACAGACAACTTGAGCTGGAGTATTAACCGCGTGCCTGTAATTTGTGTATATGTGTAGTGTGTGTGTGTGTGTGTGTGTGTGTGTAAATAGATATGCACACACGATATATGTGTATATATCCATTTATACATTTCTACTTAGCTATGTACACTGAATATGCCTTCCAAGCAAAGTTTTTAAACTCTATGGTATGCAATCTGCTTTTGATAATGAATGAATCACATTATCACTGATTCTTAGTCATTTTAATACTCAAAATCCTTCAACAAGCAATTTGCAAAGACATACTCTTCTAATTGTCTTGGAAAGAAGCTGGTTCCAGATCTGAAAACAGAAGTGTGTTTTGCCCACCGATTAGCAGCAAAGATTAGGCAGCTCTATGCAGCCACTGATCGGAAACTCAGGCCTGCTTCTGCAATGGGAAGAAAAATGACCTCAAAAAGGAAGCGGCAGAGAGCTGATTAAGAAAACAGCATTTTGATGCAAAATCAGAAACATAGAATGTTAGCACTAAGGGGAAGATTATCCACTCCAAGCCTTTTATTTTCCAGATGAAAAAACTGCTACTTTTTCAGCCTGGTAGAGCCATGACTTGCCTGCCTCAGCCCAAGCGAATGGACTGAGGACATGTGCAGTGCAGGATTTCCATCTGTCTTTGTCTTTGTGGACGCAGAATAGGTTTAGTGCCAAGCCTGCCTCACAAATCACGAGGAAGGAAAGAAGATCCCAAATTCATCTATAATATATGTCACATCTCTGATATGGAAATGCATTTGCTTGTTGATTTTTTCTTCCTCCTAAATTCCCAGTAGCACCTAGAGAATCTATCCTGCGCATTTATGACATGAATCAGTCATCCTTGACCTCTCAGTCAGTTTCATCTTCTTTTCCTATAATCATAATCATTAGCCAGTATTTACTGAGCTCGGAGATCGCCAAGGTCTGGAATTCAGCCAATGCCCCAAATGGAATCGTGCCTACAACTCACCTCTCCTAGATAGGAATGTGTGTAGGTGGGTGGCAACAAGACACCTTAGCTGAGTAGACAGCTCCCTGGCTCAGGAAATATGGTAAGGAGGGAAGTGTTCGGCCATCTTTTGGAAGGGAGCTGAGTGGAGAAATAGGAAGAGGACAGGCTGTTGCATATGGATCAGGGTCTGCTGAAGTGCATCTTGACACTGTGTTGCAGGATTTGGTGGTGGTGTTTGAAGAAGAGTTTCTGGGTAATTCAACCCTGAGCATAGCAGGAAGACCATCTGCAGAGAAAGGAGCAGCTCACAGCAAGGAGGCTACCCACAGATAATCACCACCTGAAAGTGAGGCTGCGGCCACAGGTCACTGTGTACCATGTGTGGAAATGAGCAAGTGTCTTTCCACCACACCTCCCCTCACTGAGGACCAAACCTGAGGAAAATCCATCTTCAAAAACCACAGCGACACAGCACCTATTAACATACTTGTGTCAATACTGACATGTCCAGAGATCAGAATTTGTCCTCCAAAATACAACCGCCAATAATCACAGAATGATAGAAATAGAGTTAAGTAATCAGGCAGATTCATTTTTTCATATTCTCCCTTTTTTCCTCAGCAGAGTTGTCCCAGGGCTTCAGAACCTAGAATGTGATTTATTCTTAGCATTTATCTTTCAAAGGGCCTCCCTCCGCTCACTTCTGCAGATGCCAGGCTGCCCTTTGACCTCGTGCTCAAACTGCACAAAGCACAAGGGTGGAGCAGAACCTGGGAACAAAGCCCTCGAGGGGGTGGTGAAGAACCCTCTGCCTCCCCTAAAGTAAACCATGCACACTCTCGCCCCAGGTCTGCAGTCCGTGAGTAGTGACGGCTCCTTGCACAAGAGTTCTGCTTGAGCAAGGAGCTTAACTAGGAAGAAGAGAAGAAAATACAGATTCTTGGGGCCCGGCCCCGTGGCTGAGTGGTTAAGTTGGTGCGTTCTGCTGTGGTGGCCCAGGGTTTCACCAGTTTGGATCCTGGGTGTGGACGTGGCACTACTCCTCAGGCCATGTTAAGGCAGCGTCCCACATGCCACCACTAGAAGGACCTGCAACTAAGATATACAGCTATGTACCAGGGGAGATTTGTGGAGATAAAGCAGGAAAAAAAAAGATTGACAACAGTTGTTAGCTCAGGTGCCAATCTTTAAAAAAAAAAAAGAAAATACAGACTCTTTCTCCTATGCAAAAATCCCACAAAGAACTCTCAAATACAGGCCATGCTCATGTGGATTTATAGTATCTACAGTTTCTTTGTACCTTCTCCAGACCATAATCTGTTTACATAATTTTCCCTTCATAACATCGTAGATTATCAGCATGCAGGGGATTTAGAGCGGGTCTTGACAAAGCCTCCACTTTACAAATGAGGATAAAGATCTTGTAGAGATTAAGTAGCGTAAATGCCCATGTTTGTGTAACTAGTACTGACAGAGGTCAACTCAATCTCTGGTCTCCCCCAGATCTTCAAATAGCCATCAGTGATCTGCAGGCTACACATAGTTCACTTCCAAACCAGCATTACTTGTAGGCAAATGTTCTAAAGTGATTTTAGAAGTTTTACCCCAAACAAAAATATGCAGGGTAATCCTGTGTGTGTGTGTGTTTAATTTAAATCTGAAACCAAAGAGATATGCCTGAGTAGCTGAGTAGACAGCTCCCTGGCTCAGGAAATATGGTAAGGAGGGAAGTGTCTGGCCATCTTTTGGAAGAGAGGATTGATTCGGCTCCAGTGCCGAGGGGGATGTACGCATCTCTGGTAAACCTTCCGCTAAGCCTGGGCTCTGAGACAGTTATCAGTTATAATGTTATCTGAGTCCAAAGAACCCCACACATGAGAAGCCTCTGTTATTACAGCCAAAGGTTACACACGCTGCTTGGGGCTGGATTAGCAGACATTTGCTCTGCCTGTGTCCACGTATTTACACAGTCCTGAAGGATTATAGACTGAAGCACAATTCTTGGCTATTTTTTAATAGCTAATATTTTGAGAATAAATCTCAGAATTCTCCCAGGAGAGAAAAAAAAGTAAGCTTGCAATGTAAAATTTAAAGAAAAAAGTTTGAACTTCTAAGAAGGGAAAAGAACGCTAGGCTGGTTCGTAGGAAAGTAGGAGAGCAGATTTCCGGCAAAGAGGAAAATTAGGTGATAAAGAGATTATTCATTAAGAGAGTGGAAATAAGAGCTTTCAAGATATTTGGACGACAGTTGCTACCTAGTAAAGTAGACAGAGGACCTGCCAGAAAGTTTTCCAGTGAAATCATTCATTGGTTATTTTAATTAAAAATATGACTACCAACCACAGACCCTGCGGCTGTGGGCCGTTAACGAAGTACTTAAAGTGCATTACACTGATTAATAGAAGGACTCTGATTAACCTTGCTGACTAGGGAATTTCATATCAAAGAGATAAGTGTGATGTTCTGCCTGTATCGTTAACGAGCCAAGGCTCATAGGTCTGAAGGAGAATCAAAATACGCAGTTGGAAAAACCTTTGGAAACAGCTCTAGAGACGTTCACGGTTCCAGTATGGAGATGACGAGCCAGAACCAATATCAACAGCCCTTGAGCTTTCTTCAAAATCCAGCTTTCACTCTGAAGACTGTGTGCTTGGGTCATAATAAACTTTATATCATTGACATCCCTTGACTATTCAATTATTTATTGCTTTTGGCTGTTGAAAAGTTGTTCACGTATTTAGCTTTTCTTCCTGTCATTCCCATTTTAAATGGGTGTGATTTGGCTTATTCATTTTTGCTTTTAAGACTCATATCTCTGCCCTTCCCTAGGAGATAACTCAAATGCCAAACGGGATGTTTTTAATGCTTACTTTACAAAGTGTGAGAGAAGGTTTTTTCAAAATTGTTTATTATTTATTTATTTGTTTGTTTATTTTTGTGTGTGCATGTGAGGAAGATTGGCCCTGAGCTAACATCCATTGCCAATGTTCCTCTTTTCTCTTGAGGAAGATTGTCACTGAGCTAACATCTGTGCCCATCTTCCTCTATTTTATGTGAGACACCGCCACAACATGGCTTGACAAGCAGTGCTGAGTCCACACCTAGGATCCAAACCTGCAAACCCCAGACCACTAAAGCAGAGCATGCAAACTTAACCACTACACCACTGGGCCAGCCACAATGAGAGGTTTTCTTTAATTAATAAAATATGATTTTATCTGAAGATTTAATTACAAAGGTTAAAATAACTTGAAAAAATAAAATTAGATCTCAACTTTAAGAATCATTACTAGGTGTGGGGGCTGGGCAGGATCCACTTTTTGAATGTGAGCTCTGGAAGCTGGCTTCTAAATCTGTTCTCTATTGCACAGGTAAGAGACGCTACTCAGTGAGATGGGAAAGCAGAAGTGGCTTTCCAGATGCTTTGTTCTAACTTCCTCACAAAATCCACATTTTCTATTTGCTTAGGAGGTCAACCTTTGATTATTAGTCTACCAATTAGATTGTGGGTTTGGGGGAGCAACATTTAGATCTCAAGTTGATTTTTTTCATCAACAGAGTTCTGAGTTGCCTTTCCAAAAATTATAAACTGACTTTCATACTGGCTTAGATATGCTATATTTAGGGGAAAAATGTGGTCACTTTTTGAAATCCTATGAAAAATGCTTTGCTATGTCCTAACAAAAGAATAAAAATGATTTGAGATTAATTGTAATACTGTTGATCTCCTGCAAGGCAATCAAATGTTGAATATAGGTTATTTTATTATTTATACAAGCAAATTTAAAGGTAGCATGGTATCTGTTATAGGCTTTACACATTGTCTCGCTTATTAAGCCAAAAATACCTAAAACCTGAAGATTCCCACACTTTAAAAGTGAACAGGTAATGTTCTATTTCCTCCTCTGAATGCTAGTCCCATAGGTTTGTTTATTTTGTGAAAATTAATCAAGCTGCACACTTATGGTTTGTACTCTTTTCCGTATAAAACTTTTCAAAAGTGCTTTAAAAAAATCAAAAACTAGTGCATAGCAACACAACAGCATTCAACGTTCAAGAACCTGCTGTGGTTTGATAAAGTCTCACAAAGTTTAATCCCTCAGGACCACACAGAAAACGGTCTCATTCCTTAGAATTATTCAGAAAGGACTAATTAACCCTAACTAATTAACTAACTTACTAACCAGTGTAGCTTGCTCAGCTGTACAGTTTCCTGGGAGTTCCTTTGTGACTTAAGAACTTGCTATACCCACTTAGGTCTACTTTGCTTGGCTAGCAATTAGGATTCTATTTATCACTTCCATTTCTGACTGAAATATGAAAAGGTTTGATAATGGGGTTGGAGGACATGTGAAAAAGTTTCAGGAAACTTTGAAGAAAGATGAGGCTTTAATCCAGGTTTAAGACTGAAGAGACAGCTTCTTATACCCATATTCACGTTAAACAAAGAGTAAGCACATATCTTTCTGTGTACACACATGTGCATGCGCAAGCGTGCACGCACACACATACACACACACACACAATTTCTTGTACAAACCCCAAAGATATGACCACAAATCCTATTATTTCTGTGCATACATCCACCTGGCATGCATAAGAGTGGAATTGTTCTCTTCCTCTTTTTCTTGTCTCCCTAATTGAAAGCCACATCCCACAGTCCTAACACTATGAAAACACTCATTAGTGTGAATGAAATTTAGCTCTATGAGGACCATAGAAGTCAACTCATATTGACAGAAAGAGTTTAAAATGCATTTCTTCTCATTCAGGGCGGATGACACCATTGGAAGTAGAAGAAACAACTCCTTCCCTCTCCGGAGCCTGCCCCTAAAACTTTCTCACAACCTAAGAACCTTCGCATGATCTGTGCAATTTGGCACACTCAGGAGAGGAAAAAGGCAGTCTTCACAACTCAGGTCAGTTAAATTAGCCGCTGGCTTGGACCTAAGTTATTTTACATTGGGCACAAAGGTAAGTTTTAAAAAGTACCTTAAAGATGTGTTTAGCATTCGGACAGTCTTTCACTGAACGAATCCATAAGAGGAAAGTAATCTAATTATATAGTATACATGTTTTCTTTTCCGCAGAGCCCCCATGAACTACTTTTTAAAAAACAGACCTCTTCTTTACCTTCCTGTCAAAATTGCAATGCCAATTTATTATAAAGCCTTCAAGTAAAAATCATAAACATGGTAACTGGCCTCAACTATTCTGTCTTTCTCTTAGAACTGACAATCAGAGCATGGTAAATTAACGTAGAAATATATATCATTAGCATTAGTTTCTGCAAACGATGGTGCCGATGATTTATATATGAATGGAAGGTATTTCAAACATGAAAAAAGAATTACTGTCTCTCTCTAAATGCTGCACACAAGCCCTCATCATCTGTTTTGTTTAAACTGATGTCGAACACGACGTTTGTTCGCAGTCCGCTCACCAGATGGCCCTGCGACTCAAGTTCTCCCATTAACTAGCTGATTTGAGAAATAAGAATTCGAGCAGTTCTAATTTATTTCTGATTTATTAGGCATGAGTTCCAGAAAATCTCTTGATAAAAACAAATTCTGTTCTAATTTTGTTATCCTTAGTTTTTTGTAAGGCAGATACTCTGTTCAAGTATACCTACAATTTTGATCTATTGTTGTAGTCAAGGAAAAAAAGTTAACTTTTTGGTTTTTCTGGTTTCAGCTTTTGTGCCTGAACTGCAAATTCATTACAATGATGAGGACCCTCAAGGTGCATAATGACATTAACCATTCATTAACCCCCAAAATGGGGGCAAAAATCCTCTTGTTCTCCAGATGGACATAGAGATGATATATCTTTAAATGGCTGTGTTAACCGAGAGTTGGCTGCCTGTCCCTAAGCCAGTCCCTCTGTCTGAATTAGGTCTCAGCAGCCTATTTAGCCATAATCTAGATATGTTTTCTTTATTTTATGTCATTATAGGGAGAAGAGAAGTTAGAAGAAAAGTGCGTTACTAAATATGAGTGTCCAGGATTTCAAATTCCAGGCACAGGGATAGAGAAAGAGAAGAAAAAGGAGAAAAAGAAATAAAAATATATATATATATATATATGATTTATATATGATATATCATGTATAGATATCAGCCTACATATATGATTTATATATGATATATCATGTATAGATATCAGCCCATGATGTGGTCTAGTTTAAAAAGAAAGAAAAGATTAAATTAGAAAGATTTTGAAAATACATACTTAAAGAAACTATAAGAGCTAAGGCTTTAGAGTGGGTGACTGACACTGCATTAAAAAAAATCCATTTTCTATCAATTTTACAATTACACCTATAATTTTTACCTTGTTTATAAGATGCCAAAACCATATTCTCATCTTCAACTTCAAAAACCGTGTCCACATCTATTTGCCTTTGGATTAAAATGGCCTTCAATTTTCCGAAGTCGTTTAACTTTAGAGCCTCAAGGAAATTTCTCTTAACTAGCTTGGCAGCTGCAGATTTCGTCCTCGGGGCAGCCGCACCGTCCATCCTTCCTCTCCCTCTGAGCTTTGTTGTGGTTTATCAGGAGAGCGGCACCAAGCAAACAGGCACATGCTGGAGAGCCACAAACTGTCGGCTAATTTTATCCCAAAGTTATGCGGATCCGTTCTATTTATATAGGGATCATTTCAAACTTCAAAATATCCTTCTTGGCTGTCACTGTATTTTCAGGGCTTTCAAACTGGTTCTATACTAACCGATTCATTGAATAATATATTGTGTCAATATGAAGGAAAACCCTTGCCATAATTTTCAGAGAATGAAATGTCGCTATTATTCCTTATATGATCAAAGTAATAATGTAAGATTTAAAAGCTCTGAATGCTTTTTCTTTTTCGTCAGTAAAAACATCTGGTGCCCAACTGGAGATCCAGTGTCTAGCTCTGATTAACCAATAGCCGAAAATGAAAATTTGTTACAGTTGCTGATACATGTGCTTCTGAAAACCTATAATTTTATAATCTGAGCCTGCAAAATCAAGCATAGTCATGCACATTTGAAAACAAACAGAAGGTTTTTCAAGTGACCTAGACTTGAAAATTTTCAATGTCACGAAAGAAAGCAGAGTGTCATGATGGTGGCAGGGGACTGTTTTGGTAAAGGAGACTAAAGAGACCAAATAGCTAAAGGCAGTAAGTGAATGGGCTTTATTTAATCCTGTACTATTTTTTTAAAAATCAATTAGAAAAGACTATATTTGGACAATTGTGGATTTGTGAATATGGACTAGATATTACTTGATAATATGAAATTATGGTTAATTTTTTAAGGTGTGGTAAAGATAGTGTGGTTATGTAAAAGAATATTCTTATTCTTAAGTGATGCATTGAGGGGTAAATTGTCATGAGGTCTAAAACTTCTTTTCAAATAGTTCAGAAATATAACAATAAATGTGTATATACATACACACATACGTGTGAGTATGTAAATAGAGACAGAGAACGCAAATGTGGCAAAAACTTAAAAGTTGGCAAATCTGATGAAGGATCTATGGGTGTCCATTATATTATTCTTCCAGCTTTTCTATAACTTTGAAATTTTTCCAAAGAAAAAGTTAGAGAGAAAAGTAAATACTCCATTTTGTAATTTATAAATTATTAAAAATCAGAAAAATGACAGTAAGCACTAATTTGAATGCAAAGAAATCACATTTTGTATGTTGTTGGTGGGAGTCAAAACTGGTGCAAACTTTAGGCAAAATAATTAGCAACATGAATTTTGAAAAACTTAAAATGATAATAGTATTTGATTCTTAAAATTTACCTAAGAATGTAAACATAGATGCAAATCATAGAATAATTTTTGAACTTATTTCCTTGATGCATAACATAAATGCAAGAAAGTAGAAAGTGACAAGTCTAAGTATATAGCTTGTCAAAGTTTTACAAAGTGAACACACCCATGTAACCAACCCCAGGTCAAACCATAGAACAGTTCAAGTACACTTGGGACCCATTTAAGTCCCCGTCCAATCAAAACACTCACCTGACCCCGAACGACAACCATTATCTTGACTTCTAATACTGTAGATTAGTTTTGCTTGTTTTTTAATGTTCAAAACATTTTGTTAATAATCTTAATTTTTAAATCTCCAAGAAGACAAAATTTCAAGCTTGAGAGGCCAGCCACATGGCCTAGTGGTTAAGTTGAGTGCACTCTGCTTTGGCAGCCGGGCTTCAGTCCCTAGGACGTGACCTACCCCACTTGTTGGCGGCCATGCTGTGGCAGCATCCCACATACAAAATGGAGGGGGATTGGCACAGATGTTAGCTCAGGGCAAATCTTCCTCAGGAAAAAAAAAATCAAGATTTAACATAGTGTAAAACATGTGTTCTGAAAAAAAGTATGGATAAATGAATAAAAATCTATGTGAGGATGATTACATTAATAATAATAAAAAGTTTGGAAGCAATTAAATGATTAACAGCAGAAAATCTGATAAACAATTCATGGCATATCCATATAATGGAATACTCCTCAGTCATTATGACTTAGTAGATCTATATTTATTAAAAAATATCTGTGAGATAAATTATAAAATAGTATGTGTAGTATAAATATCTTTAAGAAATATCCTTACTTGTATAAGGTACAAATATACATTTGTATATACCTAATAATTTGTCTATACTTACATAATTTGTATATATTTATATAACGTTCAAATGTATGAATATATGTACCATGTGCACACATAGGAAGAAAAGTCTGTACGCATCCATTCCCAAACATCATCAGATTTTATCTCCTAGTGGTAGGATTACATCTTATTTCTTATTTATCCCTTTCTCATTTTCTAAATTTATCTACAATGAGCATATATTACATTTATGACAAAAAGGTATTTCTGTACTGAATATATTAATAAGGATAACTTGTTAAATCAGAATAGCTACAGAATTCTAGAGTCCATGAAGTAAGGAGCTGAACCATTCTCGTGTCCTCAGTGCCTAGCAGGAATGAATAAATGAATAATGAATGAATAAAGAATTATTCATTGATTATGTACAATGTCCTTAGCACTGTGCTCAGTGGCAAGTAAGACACTGTTCCTTTTATGTCCACGTGGGGAACTCAACTGGAAGTATAGTGTTTACTGATACAGTTTGTCCCTTTTCAATAAAACTAAGAGAAAAAAAAGCACTCCCAATAGAAGAAACAGATCCAGAAGTTTTACATTATTGGAGGATAATTAGTGCTAGAAAGGCCACTAAAATTGACTCTACTTAAAATGAAGACCAAATTTCACAAAATGGGGAGAAAATTCTTTTTTAATTCATCTTGAAAAATAAAAGCAAAAATTACTGGGAACATTTTTTTGTCTAATATTTAACAAAATTTAGGTTGACAGCAGCTATACGTAATTCATAGAACCATAAAATAAAATGTTTACTGTTTTCTGAGGAAGATAATTTTTCTGATCCAATTTCATAATAATCTGAGACAGTATCCTTTACTTTTTGAATGACTTTTGTCAAACTAATGTAAAAAGGATCATATTTACAAAAGCATTCAAGAACCTCAGTAGTTTTGCCAAGGGCCTCTCTTCAGCCTTTGATAGTCCAACGATATTCAAACTCAACGGCTGGAGTTCCCACTGGAACACTTATAAAATCCTCATGTTTTCCAACTTTTCTTATTAAATTGTTAACAGAAATAACTCAGCCAAATTCTCATTAGGAAATTATTTTGTATGTGATTTGGGCAGTTCTCCAACATTTTCACCAACTTCATGAAATCTTACCTCATTGAAAAATTTGCAATTACACTTTGTGATGGACATCAGATAATCAGAGTAAGATATAGACTAAATAGTCAAGGATATTTTCTCATATTTGAGTTTGCCACTTTGTGGCCCTAGGGACTGAGATAGTGGATAATTAGTTAATAGGCCTCATAATTCTTTTCTTTTTTTTTTTGAGGAAGATTATCTCTGAATTAACATCCGCTGCCAATCCTCCTCTTTTGGCTGAGGAAGACTGGCCCTGAGCTAAGATCTGTGCCCATTCTTCTCTATTTTATATATGGGACACCTGCCACAGCATGGCTCAACAAGCAGTGCGTAGGTCTACACGTGGGATCTGAACCCGTGAACCCTGGGCTGCCGAAGCGGAACATGCAAACTTAACCACTGTGTCACCAGGCTGGCCCCAGGCCTCATAATTCTTAACGGTAAAGTTTTAAATAAATAAAAATAAAGTTTTAAATCAACCCTACCATTCCAAATTTTACATTTCCTGCTTTCAAGAATATACAAACAAATCGATGACGGAGCCAAATACTGATGAATATTGAGAAGAAAACACAAGACAATAATTAATTAATTAAATAATTAAATCTCACATCTTTGTTTACAAAGCAATCCATCCCATTACAGTCATGCATCGCTTAAGGATGGGGATATGTTCTAAGAAATGCGTCATTAGGCAATTTCATCATTGTGTGAACATCACAGAGCGTACTTACACAAACCTAGATGGCATAGCCTACTACACACCTAGGCTGTATGGTACTAATCTTATGGGACCACTGTTATATATGCAATCCTTCATTGACCAAAATGTTGTGATGTGGTACATGACTGTACCGAAAAATTAGTCAGAAGTTTCTGTGTAACATTGAGTCAAAATTTGCCTGTCCATAATTTCTTCCCACTGGCTCTAATTATGAACATGCAATCATATATTTATTCCAGACTTGTCCTTGATGAAGGTCTTTCTAACATTTGACAATAGCATCGTATCTCCAATCGATCATTTTTTTCTTCAAGTAGTGTCAACTGTTCCTTATTTTGGGTAGTTTTCAGAATTCTCTGGTCTTGCCTGCTATCTCCTGGATCTTCTCTATTTTACTTGATGAACACCCCTCCTAAAATTTGGTGCCTAAAATGAAACACAATATTTTTAGGGGGTGCTGACAGGTACAGATTATGATGGATGACACTAGGGACACTGCTTTTGTTGACATTTTGTTGGGATTCTTAGGGGGCACTCTGCAAGTCTGCCTCATGATATAGTTGTAATTCCTTCAGCAAATACCTACGGAGCACCCACCATGTGCCAGACACATTCAGAGCACTGGAGATACGGCAGTGAACAAAAAAAGACAAAAATCCCTGTCTGTGTGGAACTCAGCAGGCTAATGGATTTAAGTGGTAATGGAAGCCCCCAGATCTTTCCAATCTCCTGTACACTAGAATTTGTCACAATTGCAAGTTTACTGAATTTCATACAGAAATAATAGAGTTTGTTTGCACCCAATTAATTGATTTGATCCCCCTTGTGGGTTCTCCACCTTACTTACAAAGGGAAGGACAACTTAATTTTAGTCCAACCTGATATGTTTAGTCTGATCCAAATATTTAGCAGTCTCTTTAGGTAAACGCTCAGTCTCTTTGGATACAATCCTCTATCTCCAAGAGTTCTGAATTTCCCTCTAAAATGGTTTATGGAAATATGGGATATGTGTAGGAGCAATACTTAAAATATTAATATCTAACAACCAGTATCAATTAGAAGAGACTTTGGCCGTAAATGACCAATACGGCCAGGCCAGTATACACTCAATCAGGGGTAGGACCTCATGAGGGGAGACAGGGTCCTCAGACGGACTCATTGTCCTCTGGACTTTTCCTGATCTCCATGGCAGAGTGGCAGAATGGCTCCTCTAAATTAGTTCTATCTGGTATTCATATTTCTAGCTCCGGCTGCTGGAGCACATGATCCTGGTCATTTGTTTCTAATCTTGATGTCCTCGAAACAGTTCAGCCTCTTGGCCAAGTTAGTCCAATTGATAATCAGAAACCCTATGTCCTCTCCCCAGGCACACTGCACTCCCTCACACTTCATACAAAAACCATGAAGAACCAACAGCTTTCTGTAGCCACCTTCTTGCCATCCTTTTAGGGCCAGAATGCAGTGGACTAGAGTTCTAGCTAGGGAGGGACTTCTCCAAGGGGCTATATCCTCCCTGATGCTGGGCCACTAATCTCAGTGTCCTCAGACCTCCTCAGGCAAATCTAGTTGCTTCTAAGTCCCTCCTCCCTCCACTGCTCCACCAAAGTTCAACCCTGGAAGGACATCTTTGAACAGGGACGAGAACATGGCATCTAACGTTTCAATCAACCTCTATCTGCTTTCATAATCCCTCAAGACTTCCCGCCTTTCTGGCTAGAAGGATCCAGTTTTGAACTCTTTACTTCTCTAACTTTTCCTTTTTCTCCCTGGGTCAGCAAGCCTGTTGACCTTGTTCTGTAAGTAGAAGAGTTGTCATCTTTGCATTGTGGAAGAAACTCCATGATCCCGAATCCTTCAGGCCTGGTTCTTGAAATCTGCGTTAAAAAGGACACAAAATGATTTAGAAAAATCCTCATTTTCTTAGTGCTTGACCTTCACAGCTATTGTCTTTCTAAAAGTCAGCATTGAGACTTAAACTTAATCAATGGCCGATTTGTCCTAGGGTGCTCCCATACTGTCTTTCCTCGGGTTGCTGAGCCTCAAGACTTGGCACTGAAGGCTGAAGGCTACAAGGAACATGATTTAAGAAGGAAATAAAAAAGCATTCCTTTAATTTTTGGAGAGAAATTTACAATTTTAACCTAAAGACAAGAATTTAATTTTTCCCACAGAAGCTATTTCAGTCCCGTCTAAACTTTGTGGAATAATTTGAGAAAACAAAGCAAATTTCCATGAAGAAATGTATAAAATTGAGAAAGTTATCTACATTGTTGTGCTAAAAAGTCCATTATTGACCAATTTATCTGATCAGCAGAGGATAAAACTAAGAGATTATTATTTGCACTTACAACACAAATGGCAGCTTAATTAAATTGCCCATCAAAGTCATTCTAACGTATAGAAAGTAATGTGACCAATGCTAATAAAACAGATTGGAGACCTGCCTACATTATCTGGACCATGGCTTCAAGTCACCATCTCTCTAGGCCTCAGGAGGCCAAATTACACAGTGGCCATGTTTCATGCTATCTATTCAGGCCTGTCAGAAATTCCTGTCTCCTCAGCTCTTAAAGATGAAAACTCTCCACCCCATAAGATGAGTTTTCTGTTAGTATTTCATGACATGCCCAGAACAGTGTCTTCTGCTCTTGGAATAAAATAAAGAGCTTTCTGACAAGGCAAAGATATTGTGGCAAGTGGCCTGTAAGAACCTCTTGTACTCTCTGGGGACCCATGGGAGTGGCAGCAGGCACAGGAGCTCAGCTGTCCGCTTTCTTGATGTCTGTGTACAACACAGTCTGGCCACTTGGAGTATCTTCTCTGGAACACAAATAGCTCCCTGGTCCCTTATGGAATTTAAAAATGAATTTGATGCTACTAAGCCAGCAATTATTTATCAAATGTAACCATAGAGAAGAAATCAGAGGCCAAAGGTTCTAAAATATACCTACAGAAACCAAAATTTCTGTGAAAACAGAATCCCTTGGGCCTCCCTGACTTTCCCAGGCAGATGAATTAGGCTGTCCTTGCCATCAGCTCACAAAAATGGTTCATAAGGTGGTCTGACCCTTTCTTCTTAGCTGTTATACTTAAGTCTACCATGTAGCATCTTACTCATTACATGTCATCTTGTTTTGTTTCTATTATTTCATATAGTTTAATGGTGTTTCATAGTGTTAATGCTTTGTATAAAGATGCTTTGGGTTGTAGATAACACCAACAACTGGAACTGACTTAATGGTAAAGAAGATTTATTGGATCACATAATGGACAATTCCAGTTGTAACATGGGTTTCAGAAGAGCTCTGATCCAGGGATCTACAGTGTCAGCGGGACTCTTGCAGGTTGGCGGTCCTCTTAGCAGTATAATTATAATTATTATCATTATTTCTAGTTTACCTATTAGGAAAACTAGGAACCAAAACTATAAGTGAATTACACAAAGTCAAATGGCAAATAAGTAACAGAGCCAAGATTCAAGCCTGCGTCTTGAGACTCCAAGGCAACGTTGCTGTTGAGCAAGGGCTTTTTATACACTTTTGTTTAGATTAATAACAGACATTATATTAGGATCACTGAGTAACCTAGAAAAAAATCTGCTTACATTTATCCCTTCATTCAGTAAATATTTATTGGGAACTTACAATGGGCCAGGCACTGTATTAGTTATCTTTTGCTACATAACAAATAACCCCAAAATGTATTGGCTTAAAGCAACAATAATCATTTATTCTCTCTCCTGGTTTCTGTGAGTCAGGAATTCAGACAGGGAACAGTGGGAAAAACTTGTCTCTGCTACATGATATTTGAGGCCTCAGCTGAAAGACTCAACGGCTAGGAATTAGAAGATCTCCTTTCAAGATGGCTCAGTCGCTTGGCTAACAAGTTGGTGCTGGCAGTTCAGTCCTATCCACGTACTCCATGGGGCTACTTGAACGTCCTCATGACATGGCAGCTGGCTTCTTCCAGAATGAAAAATCCAAGACAGCAAGTTGGAAGCTGCAATGCCTTTTATTACCTAAACTAGGAAGTCATACCCCACCACTTCTCCATAGTCCATTGGTCACACTGAGCAGCCCTGATTCAATGTGAGATGGGGATAAAAGAAAGGCATGAACAGCAGGAAGCAGGAATCACGGGGGTCCATCTTAGCTCCTGCTGGTGATTTCCTAAGCACTTTAGATACGTGAAGAAAATCCCTACCTTTATGGAGCTTGTATCTAGTGGAGGGGCTGTGGGGAATCAGACAATTAAAAGACAGACAGTGAAGTAGATAGTTTGTCAGGTGGTAACAGGTGTCACGGAGAAGAATAAACTAGGAAAGGTCCAGGGCCACAGCTACCCATAAGTCACCCTTGCACAATCAGAAAAAAGTGTACTCCTCTGGGTCAATAAATTGGAAAAGCATCCTCCACTTCCAGGCTGGTCCTGGGAAGGTGTTCTAGCCCTGGAAAGCATTGTAATTTCAAATAACGGTCAGTGAAGTCCTCACTCTCCCTCAGCAAAAACTTATTAAAGAAGTGTGAGAGCAAGTCATGCTGATATCTGAGGGAAGAGCTTTCTAGGCCACAGGAGCAGGAGATGCTAAGGCCCTGAGATAAGGAAAAAGAGGTAACCCTAAGAGGCCATCTCATTTAGATGCCTCCACCTCATTTCACATATTTTTGAAGCTCAAGAAAGCTTAGGAGTGGAACCAATCGATATCCATTGATTTCATTTCTTCCACTTCTTGAATCCAAGTCCAATTCTCTTGAAGTTAAGCAAAGAGCTGCATCTTCATATTTGCTGTGTGTCTAGCCTGATACATAGTAGGTTCTCACAAAGGGATTGATGATAGTTTTATATTTTCCATAGATAAGCAGTAAAGTGCACCTTATATTTCTTTGTGGATATTCAAAATTGAAGTGGAGCAAAATCCCAAAATTTCCAAACCATATTAGGGTTTCAATTCTCTCTCCTCCAAGGCCACTATATTGCCCTTGATGTTGGGGCACACTAATAGGATTACAATAGAGATTATAATAAACGAGTAGAATTAGAACTAAACTTTTGTAACAATGCAGATCAATTCTGTGTGCTAAGCATACTACTTCATAAGAATAATTCCTACACTTATAAGAATTAAATGAAAGAATGTATATAAACATGCTTTGTAAAGCATTCCAGAAACGTTACAGGATTACCATTGCTGCTGTTCGTATCAGTGGGCTAACAGAACATCACAACTCTCCTGAGAAAGACTAGACGGTGTCACTATAAAAGAGCACTGGACTGGGAAACCTGGACTGTGTCCCCAGCTCTGGTGATAATTAGCCGTGTGTTTCAAACACCTCTTAGTGACTCAGTTTCCTCTAAGTAAAATGAGACCTACTAGACCCACCCCCCAGAGACTGGGTTTTTTTTTCTCTCATCGAATGTAGTGTCTCCTGGATACTGGGCAAAACTTGACAGTGTTTTATAAGGGCAGGAGGGTCCTTGCCATGCCTTTCTGAACGGACTGCTCGTGGTCCTTGCCCACAGACAGGCTCAGGTTCTGTCTTCAACCAGTTGGGGGCTCTGAAAGAACTCTCAAAATGCTGCCACTTCTAAAGTTCTGCACAGCTATTCTCTTGGTGGTAATTACAAACCGAAGGCGTTGTCTGGCATAAAATCTATTTTTAAGAATCCCATACATGGCTGAAATGATTGCTTTGTAAACAGCCGGGTCCAAAGTCCTACACAAGCACATCTTCACGTAAAGCTCTCTGTGTCCTGGCGTCCTTCTCTTTGGAAAGCTGAAGCGACTCTTTAGCCGCTACTGCACACTTCTTGGAACTCACATCAGTGAACAAACCAGCCGCTTTTCATGTAAGAGTATTTAAACTGAGATTTGTAGAGAATCACTGAGTTTTCTGGAGCATCTTGGTCACTGGCACGACGTTACATTGTTCTTTGTCATTTGCTTCCTTTCTGGGGGCGGATGACAGAATGGTTGGACTGACACACACAATAACCAAGCACTGGTCCACCTGAATTTTGACAGACTATACTTTTAATGCCATCATTGACTGTGAAAGACAAGGTTTCTTGAGATAAAATATCCCTGTGCACACGGGGGGCTGGGTGGGGGGGCATTAGCTCTGTGCTCGAGGTCTCCTAGCAATTGACCTGCATTTACATGCCCTTCCAGCACAGTTTAAACATCAACACCAGCTTGTATTTCCATCCCTCACCCTGTTACACACTTCACAAAATCGACTCAAGGGAATAATTTACCATAATTTTGTCTCATCAGAACATGAATCTCACAATTGGACTCCAAGCAGCATCTGCATCCTATTTGTACTTTTGACAAATTTATAAAGCAGAAGGTGTAGTTAGGGAAGAAAATTGCCCTTGCCTTTCCGACGTTAAAGACGTCAGACTGTTCTGAATTGTTCTAACATTATGGAATGTCCTTTAACACCTACAGCTCTCAGAAGCCAGTAAGCTGATTACGAGTTGCAAAGATTCATCAACTTCATTTTATGTTTGTGGAGATGCCTACACTGTGAACACCCACAAAATGCGTGAAAGCCCTTTGTGCCAGAGCAATGCTGAACATAATACATAATCTCTGGGTTCTTGCAGAGAAAATTTTGCATGATGACAAAGCTTCAGTTAGGGTTGAGGGAGTCGGATAGAGAGGTAGGGAGAGCATATTTACAGAAAAACCATAGGGAAATAATCTACCTAAAGAAAACAACGTTCTTGCTTTTTTAAAAACTTGTTTACTTGTCAAGTAGAACTGCAGAATTATAAACTGGACCCGGTTTTGACTTCAGTGACTCAAACCTACTCATTTAAGAAAGAAAGTACTGAGACCAGATAGCCTATGTGACTCGCTCAAGATCACATAGTTAATTAGTGGCAAAGTGGAGACTCCAACCTAGTGTGAAGCTTCATACTCCAGTTTTTGAACTACGCAATGCTGCCTGCCTTCAGTCTGGTTGCTCAGCTCCTCTCCCGAAACACTTATTAGTGTGGAGAAAAAATAAGCAGCCACATTAGTATACATGAGAAAGGTATTCTACTCTTTTTAAAGTGGATAGATTTATGAAAACTTTACACATTTATCAAATAAGCAGCGCTCAGTTATAACTTCATAATCTATGTGATATGATTGATGTGGTCACTATATTCTTGGGGGATTCAGAAGCTGACACAGAGCTCATCCTCTGGCAAGTGTTTTAAGAATGCTGCTTTAGAAAGGAATCAACGAATACAGCTTCAAACAGTAAGGCACATTTTAAAGCCGCAAACCTTCCCCCCCCCCTACCCCCACCCAGAGAGAATCAAAATTAAAACCATGATGCTAGTCGTCTTTTTGGAGCTGTCTTTAACATATCTGGCCGCATGATGGCAGTGTTCCTCGGGGAATGAAGTTGGTGGAAGCAGCGCTGCAGTACCCCGGGGGAAAAATCTAACCCAGTGCAGATAAAACGTGCTCTAGATCAAATCACAAATATGGATTAAAAATTTGGGAGTTTTGTACACATAAACTGTATCTTTTCTGATCAGCTTTTCTTACAATGAATTTCTCTGTTCAGAATTTGCCGTGGGTTTATGATGCTATAGAATGAACTTCAAGACATGAGTGGCTAACAAACACATACCTATAAACGTTGTTTGGAGGGGCAGGGGTTGTCTGTTTATTGTTTGTTTTCACTGCAATGATATTAAGAAGAGCACTTAAAATAATAAACTCAATATGTTTTGTACTGCGTGGCTTCAGATTCTTTCCACACCGTTATTGTCTTATGAGTCTCTGTCTTTGGGTGTGGGAAAGCATAATGAGCTGGCTTCTCATGCTCACAATTTTCCTCTTAGGCTGAAAATATTCCCTATAAGACCCGAGTGAGATTTCCTGAGTCTCTTCTAAAAAGGCGTGAAGCCACAGATGGAGGTTAAAGCAGCAGCTACTGTCAGTCAAGGCCTCAGGCAAGACTGTGAAATCAAAGATTTGTTCCTGTTTCCCAGCCCTGGCCTTTTTTAGTGTCTATACGCTGCTGCCCCTTGATAGCTCCAGGGGGTAGAAGAGCTAGGCTCGTCCTCCAGATCTTCCTTCTGTTTCTTGATCCCTCCTAGGTGGACTTTGTATTTTAAAAATGGCTTGTGAAATTTCTATAAATCTTAAAAGAATGCATATCAGTCACCTGCAAGGGAATATTTTGGGACAGGCATGCAATGTACACCTAACTCATACACATAATAGCCTTGGCCAAAAGCTATCCAACGACTCTCTGAGCTTGGCTGGCAGCCCTGCCACTGCAGACCACAATTCAACAACTATTGACAGACTTGTTATTATGTGTCTAACACTGCCATAGGCGTGGCAGAAAGAGGAGTAGGATGCAGAACCTGATCTCAAGAACTTATAGTCTAATCAAAGAAATTAGACGATACTGACTACGCAACAAGGCAGAATAGGATACACTGTGAGAGAAATATACAACACAGGAAGTGAGGGGCTGGGGCATTATAGAAGGGAGAGCTCACACTTTCCAGTTGAAGAATCAAGAAAGATTTAGGACTGGCCCCGTGGCGCAGCAGTTAAGTTCGCACGTTCTGCTTCTCAGAGGCCCGGGGTTTGCTGACCCAGATCCAGGGTGCAGACATGGCACCGCTTGGCAAATGCCACACTGTGGTAGGCATCCCACATATAAAGTAGAGGAAGATGGGCATGGATGTTAGCTCAGGGCCAGTCTTCCTCAGCAAAAAGAGGAGGATTGGCAGTAGTTAGCTCAGGGCTAATCTTCCTCAAAAAAAAAAAAAAGAAAGAAAGTAGAGGAAGAGGGGCATGGATGTTAGCTCAGGGCTAGTCTTCCTCAGCAAAAAGACGAGGATTGGCAGCAGATGTTAGCTCAGGGTTAATCTTCCTCAAAAAAAAAAAAATTTCTTAGAGGAAATAGTATTTTACGTAAGATTTTGATAGAAAGCAAGAAGGTTGGTTGACCTGATGTGTTTGATTACACCGTGGCACCATCCAGGCATGTACCCTCCCCTACATCTCCACTTATCAAAGGCCCTTTTCTGTCTTAACCTATGTCAACTGTCCCTCATGGCAGGAAGTGAGGGCACTGGGAATAGAATGGTAATCCAGTTTCACTAAAATAAAAAGAACATGAACAGCAGTAGAAGATAACATTGGAAATGTGATTGAGTCTATTCTCCAGAAGGCCTTGAATGCAAATAGAGCAGTTCCTGTTCAGTTCAACCTGCAGTGGGAATCAGTTCAAACTGCCAATACTCTGGGTTGCAATTTTACTTCCAAATCCTATCCAGCCTGGGCATGGGGAGGGACTATGTAAAGAAGGGTAGTCATTAAATATATTTGATGAGGGCCGGCCCAGTGGCGTAATGGTTAAGTTCATGCATTCCACTTCAGCGGCACAGGGTTCACGAGTTCAGAGCCAAGGTGCAGACCCACAGCTGGTTCATTGAGCCACACTGTGGCAGCATCCCATATGCAAAAAGACAGAGGAAGCTTGGCATAGATGTTAGCTCAGGGACAATCTTCCTCACGCAAAAAGAAGAAGACTGGCTACAGATATTAGCTCAGAGTCAATCTTCCTCACCAAAAAATTATATTTATATTATATATATGTATATATATAATTGATAATCTATCTTATTCCATTGGCAGCTTGGATTATGATAGTGGTTCTCAAACTTAGAGGTACTTCAGAATCATCTGGAAGGCTTGTCACATCACAGGCTGCTGGGCCTCACCTCTTGAAGTTCTGATTAAATTTGAGTGAGACCTGAGAATTTGTTCAATGCCAATGCTGCTGCTCTGGGGATCCCACTTAAAGAACAACTGGTTTATCGGCTCTATAAGATATTTGCCAGGTTAGAGAAAGCCACCTCATGCTAAGGATCATAGGGCAAAAATACCTTCTAACTAACTCTTCCTTAATTATTCTTTCTATATTTCAATCATCTGGATCATCAGGTAATTTTTTATCTTAACCCCATGCCCATCTGCAATAAAAGCCATTTCACTGTTGAAAACATGGTATGTGTATAATGATATGAAAACAAATTTTTAAAATTTGTTTAATCTCTGTCACAGACCTCATCAGTTTGAAACTGTGTGTTAAGCAATCATAACCAGTTATTGTGAGCTAGAATAACTTAGAATGTAGAAAGAAGTAGACAAAAACAATGAAGACATAAGAAAAAATTTTAGATGATAATGAGCAAGATGACTGATTATCCCACTTAGTAAATTTTATTTCTTTAAAATATCAAAACATGCAAGTTATTATTAAGTGCTACAGTCTATGTATATTCTATTTTTATATTTTGGCCCAAAAAAAGAAAAATACAAATAGCCAGGAAAAAAAAAAATATATATATATATATATATAAATGGCTGGGGCAATCATTAAAATGAATAGTCAAGAAAAGCTAAAAGGCTAAAGTTCCAGACACGTGTGCTCTTGGGAGCCACAGTGAGGGTGGCAAACTGTATCAACCAGACCACATGATCTTCAGTCTGGGTCATATCAGTTATGCATGTGCCTCGAGTTTTAGCAAATACCACCCATAAAAATCGAGCTTTACAGGAAAGGTCAGGATTCCTTGACTATTAAAGCTGGAGAGAGTCTTTGAGATAATGTATGGTTTTATTTTACAGTTGAGGAAGGCGAAGTCTAAAGATTAAGAAATGTGCCCAAAGCCACCCAGTTTCTTCTTTCCATCCCCCGTGCCCCCTAACTCGATAGCCGGTGAGTGAATACCCTTCCCTTCTCTCATTTCCCACACCATTCACGGGCTAAGACCACAGTGCGGCTTTCGCTTACATCAGCCCTTGAGTCTCTCACTATTGTTCCCCATCTGTTGGCTCTGTCTCTCCAACAATGATTGCAAATGCCTCAAAAACAGGAGCCGCTTCTTCATCCCTCTCCTGAATTCCCTACGGATACATTAAGTGGCTGATTATTCCGTTTGTAAAAAAAAAAAAAAAAAAAACGGAATCTCCAAATTACGAAAGCATTCACAATAGGATCTGTATTCTATAGGCTCTTTCAGGTTGCGAGAGCAAGAGAGACCAATCGTGCTTCCCTCGTTAATAGGGGTTTATTGTGCAGACAAACAGGACGCAGACTCAGCAGCTGCACACATAGCCGGCCCCACTGGGCACTCCTCTCTGCCTGCTATTGTCCTGGATGAACCTGTAGCTCCTGTGGCCTTGCAGCTGCTCTCCTGACTTAACAGCTTACCCTCTGTGAGCCTCAGGGCCCTCACTTTTAAAACGGAGATAATAATAATACCTACCTTACTGGCTTGTTGTGAGGATTAACTAGGTTAACATGTATAAAGCCTTACAAGGATGTCTAGGGCCTAGTAAATAGTAGAAGATGTTAGCCATCATTATTAATTCAGAGTAGCCCCACTGATCTTCTTGAATATGAGGGTTCTGTCTCCTCTGAACAACAAAGGCACGAAATTCCCTTTTTGTCTTCTTTCAGTTGGCTTTTTTCCCCCTCATAGTTTCTGCTCACTGGTATCATTACTGCCCTGGTGGAGAAAATCAGCTCACTACCCTTCACTTCAGAAAAGGCCTCGGGGGCAACTGATGCCATGGAAACTTGCCGCTGTGGAGCAATCACTTATTCTAGTGCCAAACTGCTCAGCATTGAGAGAAGAAATAGAGGACTTATCAGGTTGGCTTCCTCCTACTGAGGCAGTTTGATTTTCTCTACAAGTTTAGGCAAATCTTGACTTAACTAAAGCATGCCTAAGTTATGCAAACACTGTGGGATGGGAAATACAAATTTTCAGGAGGACTTGAGCTGGCATTTTTATATAGAGACTGGTGTTACTCTGCAGGAGCCCTCCTTGGGCTTCAGCAAAGCTAGCTGAAGTTAACAATGTTTTATCTTTCTGTAAAGAGGCTCTGTTGTAGTTAACCCCGCTGTTGAATTTGGAGCCTGTCCTGGGCCTCTTTCCTCAAGGCTATGCACGTGGACCTTGGCAGAGCATCATTAAAGCCCCTATTAGTGAGAGCTGACTGCTTTCCCCTGTGAGGAAAAGTATTACGTTGCAGTAAAATGCAAATCCACTAACAGGCAACTCCAGATTTACAGCACTGCAGTTCCAGAGGAACCACAGGGAAATAGAATCTTATCTCCCCAGGTAGACAGGAGCTACGAAGTTCTCCAGATTGCTCAGGATTCCACTCAGCACTGGCTACATAATTTGTGTGGCCCAGTGCAAAACAAAAACATGAGGCCTCTTGTTGAAAAGTTATTAAGACTTTCAAGATGGTGACAATACAGCATTAATCCAAGTGCTGGGTCATTCAGAGCACAGGGTTCCGGGCGACTGCCCAAGTCGCGTGCCCATGAAGCTGGATCTGATTCATTGAAAAACGGCACTTTCCATTGTGATTTGAACACATCGTACAGCTATGGGAGAGAATATGAGTATAGATACCAACCTTGTTTGCCCGATTCCTTCAGCTCTGGTGCCAATCATGGGATAAAGGGGAAGAATCAAAATAGTATGTGTTCCTGAGCCCTCGTCTAGCTTTACTGCTTGTATCTGAAGTCCCCCCTGCCCCCGCCACCACATCTCCACTCACCTGCCTTTGCTGTGAGTCTGAGGACGCTCCCATTTGCACTCTGGTCCTTGTATTTTCTGCTTTGTATGCAGTAAGAGATTGAATGGCACAGTGCATAAGAGCATGGATTCAATTCCACTGCTAGCTGTGCAAATTTGGGCAAGTTATTTAATCTTTCTGTGCCTCAGTTTCTTCATGTATAAAAATGTGCATAACAACATTGCCTGCCTAAGAAAGCGTAATATTAGCACACATAAAATATTTAGAATTGTCTGTGGCACACAGTAAATGTTCTGGAGGTATTAGTGTCATTAAGCTGCCACCTTTGCCCCAATTGCATTAACTTCTCTGGGGCTATCTCTGCTTTCTCTGGATCCCTTAAGCTCACGTTGGGGCGTTCTTCTATTGAGACAAAAGGGCATTGGGTCAGGACTTCAAATTCATTAAGGGCCAAAAATGTAGACATTTGCTTTTATTTCCAAATGAGTTTAGATACATATAGTCACAGAAACATACTAACAGTATCGGAAGGTCTTCTGTTCCTCCTAAAAATGTATCTGCTAAGTGTAAATATTTTAAGTTCAATACAATCTTACTTTGTCATTTCTTCATTTTTAAATATACTGAAGCCTGAAAAAATGGAGGGGGCATGCTCAGCAGTGTCAAAGGTCATTGAGACAGCCACTCCTAACCTTCCTCCTCGTTCCACTGGTTAGACAGGCAGGAACTATAATCCACATTGTTTTGCAAATAAGGGAGCCCACAGGAAAGAGATGGGAGGACAACATGGGTCCTGGAACAGGAGCTCTGTAGATCAGACCCAACTCTAATGCCAACCCTATTTTCTGTGGGGCAAGCCACGTCCATTGAAGGGACCACATGTCTGTTTTTCTGTAGAATGGGATCAAGAATGTGTCCCAGCTAAGTAAGTCACAGGGCTGCTGGCAGTCAGGCAGGATATATACTTTAGAAAATACAATAAGAATGGAGCCAAAGGAGAAAGGAAAAAGGGAGACGTTTTGAAGAGTTCATAAGGAATTAAATGACTCTGTGATAGCAAGGAGGTATCACAGATGGCTGTAAACGGAAATACGGCATAAAATAGGAGTGAATTTAAGGCTCTAGAAGAAAACAAAAAGTTGAGCTTACTTTATAAATAGGGTACCACACTATGAGTTATTGCGTAAATTTCTTTCTCCTGTTTGGTGATAGATTAGAAAGGAATTTTCTTTTTTTTTAGGAAGATTAGCCCTGAGCTAACATCTGCTACCAATCCTCCTCTTTTTGCTGAGGAAGACTGGCCCTGAGCTAACATCCATGCCCATCTTCCTCTACTTTGTATGTGGGACGCCTACCACAGCATGGCTTGACAAGCAGTGCCATGTCTGCACCTGGGATCCGAACCAGCAAACGCCAGGCCACTGAAGCGGAACATGCGAACTTAACCTCTGTGCCACCAAGCCAGCTAGAAAGGAATTTTAAATAACACACATAAATATCTTTCCTAAGGGAGGCAAAAATGAAAACCATACCGTTAGTTTCAAACGCCATACTGGATGGGCTTTGAGATGTCCTATTACATAACTGCCAGCATTGGCCGCCTCCTTCTACACTCAGTCACCACAGCTGCAAGGCCTGTCCAAACAGCAAACAGGAAATGAAAAAGTCGCTGCTGCAGCCTCCTGGAGGCGAGGGCAGGCAGGGATTCCGGAGGAAATCTGCTTACTCTCTGCTTGAGAGGTAAAAAAGAGAATTTTATTGTGCAAGGTTTATAAACGTGGCCCTTGCCACGTGTGTTTGTTCATTTAAAAAAAATTTAATGGAAAAATAGTATTTGATTTGCTTAGATCTCTGCATTTTAAGAGTCTTTACAATAAGCGTATATGAGCTCTTCTTGCTGCATAAAGATCAAAGAGAGTTGATTTCTTCCGATAGCTATTTCTGCAGGTGTTTTTTATTCTGAAATGTTATTTTCATCTTCTTTTCAAAATGGTGCCCCGAATGGCAAACAATCTGTATTTAAATGTTTGCATTATATTTCCTTGGCTATTCAAGGAATTGTGTGTGCCCAGACATTGGGTAGTCAGATTATACCTATAAGAAAATATATACCTATACAGAACAAATACTCAGAAATTGGATACCTGTAATTGGGGGAAATGTGTTTAAAATTTAAAAAAAAAAAAGAAAGAAAACTTTTCCCCAGAAGAGACTGTGCACAGTATTAGGATGGGGCTACTCTGATTCAGAATCTGTTGCCATGGTGACTGACCTGGGTGCCTCGTGTGCCCTGTAAGGGAGGCTAGTGTGGTAATTATATAAGCTGAAGTGCTGCTGAATAACCCCAGGAAGGCAGGACTGCCACAGTGCAATTTCTAGGAAACCACTATTTTAAAATTCATACATCATAATGCCTTCTTCTTTTATATGGAAATCTACCATTTTAGTAATTTTTGTATAAATCTGATAAGACTGGTATGGTGGAAAATAATATTTACAGAAATCTGAACATCAGAAATATGCCAAATGAATTGTATTATACACTAATGAATTTATTTCCAACAATTCTATTTTTTTATGAATGGACAATGAACCAGCAATTAAATGGCTTAATGTTTTTCATAATATGCCGTGTGTGACTTAGTCTTTTTCTTTAATATGTAATATATAGTGATTATAAAAGTATAAGTAGATAATTGATTAGAACAATAAATCAATGCCATTTTTAACTAAATAAGCTAAATTGGTTAAGCAAGAAGTGTAATACATATTTTTCAATGAAAAATATGTTTAAGAAGAGAAATTCATAGGAATTTTCTCATTCTTTTTCACATTTTACATTTCGCATTGTCACATGGTCACAGGCCATGCCTCTAGGAGAGAGATCATTGCTTGACACGTAAGAAATTGGTTTCTGGTGATGATATAATGTTATTATTCCTTCATTCAACAAATAGTTATTTAGGGTGAAAACTGAATATTTCACCTTGAACAGACCTTTTCACCTCCTCAGGTCTTCAGTTTCCTCATCTATAAAACAAAAGTTTGTACTAAAGGCCTTTGCAGCTCAAAAATTCCATTGTTCCAGATCTATAAGACAAAATAGTCTGAATGTCAGTCATTTAGTACTTTTACTTTGAAGTAAGAAAACTGCTATTTATTCAGCACTGACCATATCCTGACACTGTGCTAGACATCTTACTTAAATTACCTGTGGCACTGTAGGGTAGGTACTATATTCCCATTTAACAAACAAAGAAACAGGTTATGTAATTTGTATCTGTCCGACTCAAATTTCACGTACTTTGTAGTACACTGTACTGCCCTCACGCTGGTGAAGAATCTTTAGCTATTGATATGGATGGACGATTTTTTATGATGATAAAGAAATGTAAAGTATGATTGTATTACATGCGAAAAACTCTGAGAGCATTGATTTTTTTTAATTATTAAAGAATTCTGGAATCAAATGACAAAAGACGAGATTGAATTATCACGAAATACGGACTTCCAGATTCATCCAAAGGCAATGGGATGTAGAAAGTGGATGCTACTTAGTGTAAGAACAATGTTAAAAATGGGACTTGGACATTCGCTTACTGCTCATTAGTACCCACTTGTGTCAGTCATACTCAAGTGATTAATCATGGATCTAGGTCTGATCAATTGATTTTATAAAAATTAAGTGCCAGTAAAAATAATCATTGTAATGAGCACTTAAAATGACAGATATGACTCAGTGCAGGCTTTCTTCATTAACCTGAGTGTTTTTCCTACTACTCCTCTGAAAGCAAGAATTTCTCTCTCCCTGTATTTGAAGATGAGGCTGATAATGATGTTACCATTCAGGTGTCCACATTTATTTGCAGAAGCATTGTGTATTCCACAAGCTCCCTCCATGACGTACATGGTCTTCTGTTCAGTAGTTTTACATACTTTTTACCAAATGAATACTGGCTCTTTCCTCTTCTGTCCAAAGAGGCCCCCTAAGTGCTTTATAACTCAGTGAATGCAATTCTGCCTCTTTATCTTGGGACTTTTTTGCATCAAGTCCCAATGTTATACCCCATCTCGTTTTTTATTGTGTGAAAGAGTGGTCTGATGACAGATTTCATTTCCCAGAATTTATTACCTATTGTGTATATTGCGGTTCAGTCACAATGACCCCATCTGCAGTTAGGTTGAATGGGGGGCCCCACCCTGACCCAATTTAATAAAAAAATAATGAGGCCACTCAAAGCTCATAGATGTGTCAGCACTATGAAAAGGGTCCATAATCAATGCAAATGTGATGTTTTCCTGCTTTGTGGAGCACAGAGGTTTGACACCCATCTCTTTTGCTGGATCAAATCAGCCTCCCTCTTTGCTTTGAGAATCTAATGAAAGGTATGGACTCTCTTCTTCCCTCAAAAAAAAAAAAAAAATGCATGTGGCTGGATAATTTATTGAAATGTTAATTGGTGGGTTGTTTCATGCTCTATTTTTTCCTCTCTCCTGTTCCAAGAATGTGGTCAAGCCTCTTGAGATGTGAATGGTGCCCCTGAGGTTGTGCAGAGCACAACCTGCCAATCCATTCATGGGAGGCCTCCCGGAACATTCGGGAACCATTGTACTGCCCAAGGATGGGGCTGGGAGAGTATCAATAATGATCAGGCTTGGATTTCCTGTCGTCCAAAGCAGAATGGGAGCTTGAGGTCAAGTTTAATTTGATTTAAAGTTTATTAAATAATGTAATGTTTTTGCACACTTGTGTGTAGATATAAGTTCCTATTCTCTCTATAGTTCTATGCCCCTACACACAATTTTACACAGTATTTCTGAGGATTTGTGACCCCCATCCCCTAACCCACCCTACCCGACTCTCTGAGGTCAACAGTAAGAACTTTAACATTTATTAAGCGCTTACTATTGAGTTTTAACAAAGAATAATTCATGCATTTTTCATGAAGAGGAGTTAAAGGTTGAGAGGTTAAATAACTTTCTCAAGGTCTCACTAGCTGTTTTGATAGAGGCAGCGTTCGAATCCAAACGCACATGGGGTAGCAGTAAGCTATAGTGTTGCCACAAAAGCCACTGCTCTAGGATGCTGTCCTCAAGACTGGATCTTATTTCTTTTATCTTCCTTAGTTTCCTAAAAACTCCCTTGAGTAATCTGCACCCCTAAACCTGGTCATAATGTAGCCAATCTCCACACAGAGGTCAGTCAGCATTCACACGTGGACATGTGTAAAGAGGCTCCTGCTGTGTGCCATGAGTCGTTAGACCCAGCTGCCCACCATATCGTCTCACCTCTTAGAAGAACTGTGGCTTTGGCTGGCTGTTTCGCCTCTGCAGACTTCAGATTCCTTATCGGTAAAATGAGGATGATAAAAATACCTATGACATGAGATTGTTGTGTGAATTATATAAAAAGCAGGGCACATTAATTACTTGGCATAGGATCTAGTGCATAGTAAGTGTTAAATAAACAGCAACTCATTATTATAATTAAACTACACTGTTCTAATTGTGAAGACTTGCCTTTAATTGATACTTCTTTAAAAGTAGACAAAGCCTTGGGTCTGGGAGGTCTTCTGTGACTCCTTCAGGGTTGCAAATTCTTCCTTTGCACTACCAGACTATTTTGAACATATTTCATTGTTGCTTTCTGGATTCCATAAAAACCATGTTTTCACAAATCTGTTTTCCCTAACAACAGATCTGTTTTCCCTGATAGCACCTTACTGATCTTTGGCATCTCAGTATCTAGCACAGGAGTAAGCACTTAGGCCAGGGACTCCGGAGGGCATCATTCTCTTTTGTATTTATTGTAAATGGTATGCACCCCCCCCCGCCCCCCCACTCAGTTGTGCCTTGTTGTGACCTGGGTTTGCCCAGAATAAAATATGGCGATAATAATAATGATTCTGAATATAGGAATACTAGCTATGAATTCATATTTGAAATGGAAAAAGAATGAAGTACTATATTTTCAAATATTTTCCCACCTAGTATTAATCTTTCTTCTCCAATTTTATTGACACATAATTGACATATAAATATTAATCTTTTTTCTGATTCTTCTAAGGTGGCATTTAATTTTCTACTGTAACAGAAAACATAGAATATAGCAGCAGCATACCTAAAGGTAACATGCACCCGGCCATCAAGTGGGCTAAAGATTTTATTAGATGTTCTGTATAGGATTTAATTTAGAATTAAATATTGAGAAAAATAACTTATCGTTGACAATAAACATAAAACTTCCTACCTTTCCCTAGTTTGTATAAATTGAGATCATTAAAAGTCAAGATCAGTAACATCAAATGTCTTCAAAGCTGGTGCACAGAACTCCTCTACCAGCTCTTTAAATGAATTCTCAAAGGGTTGAAAGGAATCCTGATTTCATTCAATTTACTACTGGTGTGACTCATGGAGAGAAAGGTTGACTATTAACAACATAGTCAGACTTGAGGAAAGGTTTCAGAGAAAGAAAATGAAAAGCATTTAAATTTTAAAATGTAAATCAAGCTTTTAACTTTAGAAGAGAATATAATTCAGGCCAGACTAATTTCAAATTTATGATAATTTCATTAGCTGCATTGAAGCTTTCCTTGATCCAATCTTTAAAAGAGTAGTTTGCTAATTAATAATTACAAAATATGGGAGATATTTAAGGAGTTGTTTTCAAGTACTATTTGCGTTTGTCGTTTTCAAGTACCATTTGCTCACAAGCTGCTAATTATAATTTTAATTCATTTATTAATCTAGGTCTAACAGAATCTCTAGTAATGTTTTACTATTCATTACTAACATTATTATAATTACTTAAAAATTACATAATTGCATTTATGTTCAAATAATATAATTCCGAATTTTTAAGGTAATTAAATTTCATTTTCTGCTATAGGCTGTGTTAGCTTTTAATTTGCTCAAAAAAGATTTAATACACAACCCCTAAATTCATACTCTCAACTGTACAGAGAAGGATCGAACTGCTGTGAAGAAGTAAATAAGTAAAACTTTCTTACAAATATGTTGAAAACGTGTCAATTTTTTTTTTACTAAGCTACAAAATTTTTAGCCATCTGTTTTAAACTCGCACTCATCAGATAAAATAATTTGTTTGAGCTATCTAATGCAACAGGATATCTTTCTACTTTAATTAAAATCCTTACATGCCCACAACTGTCGTAATTTACTTTTGTTTCTTAAACTGTCCATGCTAATTTCAGTGGTAAAATGGTAAGTAATAGTAATTATTATGACGGACGATTAAGTTGAAGACAACTTATATCAATTCATGGTTGCTTTTCAAAATGGTAGGTATTTTTTTCTATCTCAACAGCTATATTGAGCTCACTGATCCTCTAGCTTTCCTTTTAAACCTCTGACAAATCTTTTTGGAAGTCCCCCTGAAACCCTCCTTCTTTCTCTTTTCTCTGGGTTTCCCTTGGGATTCTCACCTAAATTCTTTCTCTCCCCCCTTCTCATTCTCCTTTCATCTCAACTGTTGCCATGGAGTCAACCATAGCAACGATTCTCAAATCAATTACTGTCTGATTTCTCACAAGCAGCTCAATCCAATAGCTCAGTTTGTCTCTGTGGTATTTTTTTGTATTTGTAAAACCAGACTAATTCCAATTTTAAATATTCAAATGTTTTATTAATTGACATATGTTTTTGCTGAAATTAATATTTCTTTGCATATAATTTTGTTATCGATAAGCATGAGTTGTTAAATGAATTTTAAATAAAGTCTTAATTTTTACATTTTATACGCCTTTTTTTCCTTAAGATTGACCCTGAGCTAACATTTGTTGCCAATCTTCTTTTTTTTCCTCCTTCTTCTTCTCCTCAAAGCCCCCCAGTACATAGTTGTATGTTCCAGTTGTAGGTCCTTCCAATTGTGCTATGTTGGATGTCACCTCAGCGCGGCCTGATGAGCGGTGCCATGTCCATGCCCAGGATCTGAACCGGCGAACCCTGGGCCACCGAAGCAGAGCATGCGAACTTAACCACTCAGCCACAGGGCCAGCCCCATATAAGCCTTTTATATACAGTAAATTCACAGAAATAAACCTTCTTTATTCTATTATACTCTGGTTCTAGATGACAGATTGATCCCATGTGGAAGCCTCTCTCTTCTACAGTGAATAACTAGAAATAACAGAAAAGATGTGTGATTTAAAAATACGTCACCACAAAGGAAAACATGAATGGGTAACCTTAGAGGAATCCTAGAGAGATTTAAAAAAAAAGGAATTAAATATGAGGGAAAAACTGCTAAAACATAAATAAAAACAAGCTACTGCAAAGGGTGCTGCTCTGGAAACTGCTGGTTCCAGACAAAGTAAACACATTCCATTTTGTTCCTCCCACTAATCACAACAAAAACTCTTGGACAAAAAAAAATGTAAGACACTTACAGAAGACTCTCAAAGGAGGAGAAAATAAGGTGGAATGGCTAGGGATCTTAGGACTTGAAGAACAACCTGTCAGTGAGTTTCCTGAGTTTTTCCTTGCCTCATAAATACCTCAGCCTAGATGCTAAAGGAGCCCACAACCTAGAAGCACCAGCAGTCACAGACAGACAATAGCCCCAAGAAATGTCTGCTTTCTCTAGCCAGAGGATCAGGGAAAAGATGGTTCAACAGGACAGAAACTCTTTAACCATACCTGCCTATTTTTAGGGTGAACAGCAGGAAAAATACCACACCTGCCCCCCACCACACTGCAGGGCACTGCAGTGGCAGAGCTCTATTTTTCACCCTTCCTTCTGCAGGAATGAGGAGGTGCCCCTCCCACGGACCCTGTGGGCAGAACTCTTACTTCCATATGCCCCAGTGTAGCAATAGGCAGTGCTCCTCTCTGCAGAGCTTTTGAGCAGCACTCTGGCTTTGACTCTCTTCCTACAGGAACAGGAAGGTGAGCCTTGCCCACAGAGCCTGTGTATGGAACTCTGACTTATAACCCCCATTTCAGTTACTGGGAGGTGAACCTCCCCACATGAGTCAGAGGATGAAAACCTGCCTTTCAGACTCTGCCATGGAATAAAGAGGTGGTACCCCCTCCACCTACCCAGACAGTGCTGAGAGACTGTTGGATGCAGTGCTGTTTTCTGGGTAAAACACAAGCAGAGCAGATCAGAATAACATGACAGAGGCTTGATAAACTAAACTGACACTTGAACTATAGCACACAAAAAGAGTACCAGGAGATGCACTCTGAACCTAAATAGGTGGCTAAAGAAGAAGATTTAACAGGAACCAGGGTCTTATAACACAATGCTCAAAATGTCCAGGATAGAGTACAAAATTATTTTTCATACCAAGAACCAGCAAAATCTAAACTCAAGTGAGAAAAGACAGTCAACAGATGACAACACCTAGATGACGCAGCTATTGGATTGCCTGAAAAGATTTTCAAGAAGCTGTCAAAAGATGCTTTAATAGGAAATTGTGAAACCTTTTGAAACAAATAAAAAAATAGAAAATATCAACACAGAAATTCTAGAACTGACAAATACAATAACCTAAATACAAAACTCAGCAAATGGGCTCAACAGCAGACTGGAGATGACAAGGAAAGAATTGGTGAACTTTAAGAGAGGTCAATAGAAATGATTCAATCAAAAAAACACAAAGAAAATAATTTTTAAAAATAAATTGAGGGGCTGGCCCCGTGGCCGAGTGGTTAAGTCTGTGCGCTCCGCTGCAGGCGGCCCAGTGTTTCGTTGGTTCGAATCCTGGGCACGGACATGGCACTGCTCATCAAACCACGCTGAGGCAGCATCCCACATGCTACAACTAGAAGGACCCACAACGAAGACTATACAACTATGTACTGGGGGGCTTTGGGGAGAAAAAGGAAAAAATAAAATCTTTAAAAAAATAAAATAAATAAATAAATATAAATAAATAAATAAATAAATAAATAAATTGAGACCTAGGGACCTAGTGTATAGTAGCAAGAGATCTAACATTCATGTCATCAAAGTTTCAGAAAGAAACAAAAAAATACAGGACTGAAAAAAGTATTTGAAGAAATAATGGCTAAAACCTTCCCCAATTTAATGAAAGATATAAACCTACAGACTCAAGAAGCTGAGTGAACCACAAATGGAATAAACTCAAAGAAATCCATATCTAAATACATCATAGTCAAAATTCTGAAAACTTAAGACAAGAGAAAAGCTTTTGAAAGTAGTTAGAAAAAACCAACATATTACCTACAGAAGAACAATAATTCAAATAATAGCTAATTACTCATTAGAAATCATAGAGGTCAGAGGAAGTGGTACAAAATGTTTCAAGTGCTGAAAGAAAAGAATCACCAACCCAGAATTCCATATCCAGTGAAAATATACTTCAGGAATAAGAAGAATCAATACATTTGAAGATAAAAATTAAAAAAAAAAAAACTAAGAGAATTTATCACCAGTAGAAGAAAAGAATAGCTAAAGGAAATTCTTCACAGAGAAAGAAAACAACAGAAGGAAACTAAAAATATCAGAAATGAAGAAAAGATTATTTTTTCCTTGTAATTTTTAAAAGTTGTATTTAACAGTCAAAAGTAAAAATTATAGCAATGTATGATGTGGTTCTCAATGCATGTAAAAGTAATATTTTAAGGCAACTATGTCATAAAAGGGGAGAGTGAAGTGACCTAAATGGTGGTGATGTAGCCACATCCCACTTGAAGTGGTAAAAAATGATTAACAGTAGGGGCTGGCCCTGTGGCCGAGAGGTTAAGTTCGCGCGCTCCGCTGCAGGCGGCCCAGTGTTTCGTTGGTTCGGATCCTGGGCGTGGACATGGCACTGCTCATCAGACCACGCTGAGGCAGCGTCCCACATGCCACAACTAGAAGAACCCACAACGAAGAATACACAACTATGTACCGGGGGGCTTTGGGGAGAAAAAGGAAAAAAATAAAATCTTTAAAAAAAAAAAATGATTAACAGTAGACTGCAATAAGCTACATGTACTTATTGTCACTCCTAGAACAACCACTTAAAAGAAACTATGTGAAGAGACAGACTCACGAGATATTACAATAGATAAAGCAAAATGGTATACTAAAAAATGCTCAAGTAGCCCAAGGAGAGACAGGAAAGGGGAAACTGAGGAATAAAAAAAAATGGAGGGAACAGGGGCTGGCCAGGTGGCTCAGCAGTTAAGTGCACACATTCTGCTTCAGCGACCCGGGGTTCTTCAGTTCAGATCCCAGGTGCGGACATGGCACCACTTGACACACCAAGCTGTGGTAGGCGTCCCACACATAAAAAGCAGAGGAAGATGGGCACAGATGTGAGCTCAGGGCCAGTCTTCCTCAGCAAAAAGGGGAAGATTGGCAGCAGTTAGCTCAGGGCTAATCTTCCTCAAAAAAAAAAAAAAAAAAAAGGGAGGGAACAAACAAAACAATAAAACAGCAGACATAAATTCTGAAACCCCAATACTTACCTTAAATCTAAATGGCCTAAATACATCAATTAAAAGACAAAGATTGGCAGAAGGTATTTTTAAAAACATGACTGACTACATGATATATACCAAACTCACTTCAAATGAAATAATATAAGTAGGTTAAAGGTAAAAGGATAGAAAAAACATAGCATGCAAACACTAATCAAAAGAAAGTCAGAGTGGCTATATGAATATTAGATGAAGTGGACTTGAGAACAAGGAAAAGTTCCAGGGACAAAAGGAGACAATTACATAATGATACAAGCGTCAATTCACCAAGAAGATGTAACAATCTTAAATGCGTATGCACCAAATAAGAGAGCTACAAAGTGTACACATGAAGCAAAGAAATGAAAGGAGAAACAGAGAAATCCACGATTATAGTTGAGGACTTTAACACCCCTTTGTTAGAAACTGGTAGAAACAGTAGAAAAAAATGTTAGCAAGGATTTACAAGAATTAAAGCGTCATTAACCAGTGAAATCTAATTGATATTCTTAAGAACATTCCACTCAACGACAGCAGAATATACACTCTTTTTAAGTGTGCATGGGGCCTTCACAAGAGATTGTATCTTAGATCGTAAAATGAACCTTAACAAATTTAAAAGAATTGAGATCATAGAAAGTTTGTTCTCTGATCGTAATGGAATCAAACTAGAATTCAACAACAGAAAGATAACAGAAAAATCACAGACACTTAGAAATCAAACAACCTACTTTTAAATAATCCATGTATCAAATAAGTAGTCTTAAGGGAAATTTTTAAAAGTCAACTGAATTAAAATGAAAATGCAACTATGGAAAATCACGAGATAATCACCACATACTTACTAGAATAGCTAAAATTAAAAAAAAATGGTGACAGCACCAAATTCTGGTGAGGATCTGGAGAAACTGGATCTTTCATACATTTCTGGTGGGAATGTAAAATGGTACAGCTACTCTGGGAAACAGTTTGGCAGTTTTGTAAAAAACTAAACATCCAACGATCACATGACCCAGCAATTGCATTCCTGGGCATTTATGCTAGAGAAATGAAAACTTATGCCCACACAAAAACCTATAGATAAATGTTCATGGAAGATTTATTCTCTGTAAACAAAACCTGGAGTCAGTCTAGATGTCTTTTAACAGGTGAATGTTTAACAAACTGCAGTACATTCACTGACCATGGAAAACTACTCAGCAATTATTTTAAAATGGGCTACTGATACATGCAACAACTTGGATGAATCTCAATAAAATTTCAGCTAAAAATATCTGTGGTATGTAGCTAAAGCAGTGCTTAGAGGGAAATTTATACAAATAAAATGCTTAAGCTTTAGCCAAAGTGGCCAGTAATTGTTGCTCAGAAAGCCCTGACTGTGCAGAAACATGAAAATATTAGTTGTTTCTGCACAAATATATGATAGATTTAAATGTAAAATGTAATACTGTAAAAATTTGGAAGAAAATCTTTGTGACCTACAGTTAGGTGAAGAGTTCATAGATATGACTCTACAGGCATGATTTATAAAAGAAATAATCAATGAACTGGAGTTCATCAAAACTTAAAATGTTTGCTCTGCTAAATATCCTATTAAGAAGTTGCAAAGATAAGCCAAAAACTGGAAGAAAATATTTGCAAATTATATATGCAATAAAACACATATCCAGAATGTATAAAAACATTCTAAAGTCAATAGAGAAACAAACAATCCAATTAGAAATGGGTAAAAGATCTGAACAGATACTTTATAAAAGAAAATACATGAGTGGAAAATATGTACATTAAAAAATATTCAATACCATTAGTGTGGTAGGCAGAATAGTGGCCTCCAAAAGATATCTTCCTCGTAATCTCTGGAAACTGTGAATCTATTATCTTACTTGGCAAAAGGGACTTTGCAGATGCGATTAAGGTTCAGGACTTTGAGGCAGGGAGATTATTCTGGGTTAACCAGATGGGCTCAGTGTAATCATACGAGTCCTTAAAAGATGAGAACATTTTCTGGCTACAGTCAGATATATGTAACAACAGAACAAGGGTCAGAGAAATGCAATGCTGTTAGCTTTGAAGATGGAAGGAGGGCCACGAGCCAAGGAATGCTGCTGGCCTCAAGAAGCTGGGAAAGACAAGGAAACAGATTCTCTCCTAGGTCGACCAGAAAGGAATGAAGCCCTGCCTACACCAAGATTTTAGCTCAGTGAGACCCATGTTGGACTTCTGACGTACAGAACTATAAAACAATAAATCTGCGTTGTTTTAAGATGCTAAAGTTGTGGCAATTGTTACGGTAGCAATAGAAAACTAATACAATGAGTGAGTACAGAAATGCAAATTAAAATCATGTTGAGTTACTACTACACGCCTATGAGGATAGCTAAAATAAAAATGACTGATAGTAGCAAACACTGAAGAGGATGCAAAGAAACTGGTCTCTCCTAAATTGCTAGTGGAAATGTAAAATGGCACAGCTACTCTGGGAAACAGTTTGGAAGTTTCTTAAACTAAACATGCAACGATCACATGACCCAGAAATTGTACTCCTGGGCATTTATCCTAGAGAAATGAGAACTAATGTTTACACAAAAACCTGTAAAGTAATGTTCACAGAAGCTTTATTTGTAATTACCCCAAACTAGAAAAAATCCATATGTCCTTCAATGGATGAATAAATAAATAAGCTATGGTACATCCATACTATGGGATAATTCTCAACAACGAATAGAAACAAAATGCTGACACATTCAACAGCTTCGATGGATCGTAAGAGCATTATTCTGTGAAAAAAAAAAGTCAGGCTGAAGAGATTAAATACTGCATGATTCCATTTGCATAGCATTCTCAAAGTGACGAACTATAGTGATGGAGAACAGATCAGTGGTCGCCGGGGGTTAGGGTTGGGAACAGTGTGTGACTATTAAAGGCTAACATAAGGGACTGTATTTGTGATGATGGAACAGTTCAGTTTCCTGGTTGTAGTGATAGTAATTTGAATCTATGGGATAAAATTTTGTAGAACTACCCCCCCCCCCCACCAATAAAACACAGTACATAGCAGCATCGTTCATAATAGCCAAAAAGTAGAAACAACACAAATGTCCATCAACTGATGAATGGATACACAAAATGTGGTATATGGATACAATGAAATGTTATTGGGCAATAAAAAGGAATGAAGTATTGATACGTGCCACAACATGGACGAAAACATTAGGCAGATCTATACAGACGGAAGGTAAGTTAGCAATTGCCTAGGACTGGAGGGAGGAGAATCAAGAAAGAGTGCTGATGGGTACAGGTTTTCTTTTTGGAGGTAATGAAAATGTTCTAAATTTAGATCGTGTTGGGCGTTGCACAGCTCTGTGAATATACTAAAAATCATTGAATTGTACACTTTAAATGGGTGAATTTTGTAGCATGTGAATTGTATGGCATATAGTATATGAATCATATCTCAATAAAGCTGCTTAAAAAGAAAAGTCATGGAAAAACTGATGAAATCTGAATGAGGTCTTTACCTGAGTTAATAATATTGTACCAACATCAGTTTCCAGGCTTTGACAATGTGCTACCTACGTACGTTGTACTGAGTGAAAGGTATATGGGAATTCTCTGTACTATTTTGCAACTTCTCGTGTCTTAAAGTATTTCAAAATAAAAAGTTGTTTTTAAGAAAAACGTGTTGCTCCATGCACGTGCATGAAAGACATTTGAAGTAGGAGGGAGCCCTGGGCCAACTGACAATAAGATAACAGGATTACTACAATGGGAGCAGCCAAGTAGGTCAAACACTCCATGCTTCTTTCTGTGGACAGCAAAAAGCAAGAGCGGCGTCCAGCTTCAGGCAGCGACAATACATGTAGGGGATTCTATTGGAAAGGAAGGATGAGGGCCTTAGAATAATGGTCACACCAGGAAGAATGAGGAGTACCCATCCCAGAGACTAGCTATAGGTACACTCCAATCAGTAGTCCATTCTGCCTCTCCCCTGAAGTGACTGGAGGCAGCCTGCCAGTCCACACCCCACTTCACTTCAGTAATCTCCTCCATAGGCAGCCTGGAACAAATTGACGGAGCTTTCCCAGGATAGCCTAAGAGGACATTACAAATACAAAGATATACATAGGACCATTCATCAGCTGAGACAAGCCAGCATCATGAGAGAGGCACCAAGCGTGGGACAATGCACATACAAATAAACAGTTAGAGTAAATAGCACCAGATTTTAGAAACACCATCGTTACTTCATTTAACATATTTCTTGAGCCTCTCTAATATGTACCAGGCACTTTTTTAACTTCTGGAGATACTATGGTAAACACAACAGGCAAGGTCTCTACCGTCATGGACATTCCAATTTGTTGATCGAGACAGACAACGAAAAAAAAAACAAAATAAAATATCAGTGAGCAAAATATGTTTTGGGCAAAAATAAAGCAGAGTAAGTAAGGGGTGGAGGAGAGAGAAAGAATGTGTGTGGGAGGGTATTAAGCGCTGCTTTGAATAAGGTAGACAGGGACTATCTCTCTGATGAGGAGGTAACCTTTGAGCAGAGATCTGAGTAATACGTGAGAGCAGCCTTATAACGTCCAGGGGGAGAATGGGCAAGCAGGGGGAGGAAGAGGTGTTTGTGTTTGAAGGGCCTGAAATGTTGACAAAACTATTTGGAGCAGAATGGGCAAGGTGGGAAAAGTTCAGACAATCCACAGGGGCCTGATCATCTAGGACATTCTAGGCTGTTATAAGGATTTGTGATTTTTATTCTAAGCTTAATTAATGCAGTATGTTCCAAGAGATGCAAGAGAGAATTTTAACCAACAATTCTTTAAAAAGAATCAACCAGCAATCATGTAAACTAAAGGCCTTGTCTTTGAAATGAATCATTCAATAGATGAGTAGAAAGGCAAATGGGACACAAAAAAAGAGCAAATTAATGAGCCGGAGGAAAAACCCAAATATTTTTTCCCCAAAATATAGGACATATACACAATAAAAAGATATGAACTGAGAAAAGGAAGACAGAGACTCAAACAACCCACCCAGAAGATCCTACTTTTATCTAATAGAAGTGTTGGCAAATATTATTAGAAAAGTCCATTTAGGAGAAATGGAGAAGAGACAATATTCAAAACAATATAAATATAAACTTGAATAATTCAATTAAAAATCTTCAATTTACAAGACACAGAGCAAACTCTGTACCTAATAAAGAAATGACTACTTAACAAATACCCATGAATCATTACAAAATTTGACTATATACTACACCACGAAAGCAGAAATGCACAGTTATTTCATAAGGCTATTATAATCTCTAAATGGAAACAAGGCAAATCTTGTTCAAGAAATAAAATTAGAGATCAATCTCACTCAACATAGAGGTAAATTTCTAAATAAATATTAGCAAATCAACTCTGGCAGAATATTTAAAAAAATGACTGAGTAGAGTTTATCTCTGTATATTAAGATTGTTCACTATTTTTTTAAAAACTATATATGTAATTTACCAAGTTAACACGTTAAAGTTGAAGCAATATGATTATGTCAAATGATATAAGTAACACTTTGTATAGATTTCAACAATCATTTATACTTTTTTTTCAGGTACAAGAGATTCGTTAAGGAAGGGCTTCCTGGAGACACCTCTAAGTGAATGAGAGGACAGGGAAAGGGTAGAAGTTGAGAAAGGATGTGATTTTGTGTGAAGTCCTGGCATCGGCCTGATCCCGAGGGGAGCTCTGGAGCGTAAATTACCCCTGAGAGCACATCCCTCCTTGAGGCAAGAAAACTGTGTTGTTGGACTTCCAAACCAGTCCACCACTGGCCTCAGACCAAGGGTAATGGCCGGGTGAGGTGGGAGGTGGGGTGACCATGGAGGACACAAACTAGAAGGTACTGCTGGCTCTCCATATGGGCTGAACTGGCTCCAGAACCTGGTCACAGATGCCAGCCTTTAACTGCAAAGCACTTAGCTGGGGGCTGGGCACTCAGAGCTGGAAAAGAGATCAGCAGGGATCAGAGTGGAGCATTGACAGCACCAGCCACAGTGCCACCTCTCCAATACTGCCTGTTCTCTTCACCAGGGACCAGTTATGAGGATTTTTGTCACATTCCGCTGCAAGAGGAAATGAATAGCATCTTGTGAAAATCCTAAGATCAGCTTTTCATCATTCAGAGACACAGTTCCTTCCCCCAATGGATAAAGTGGGGGTCCCTGGAATACCTCTGTGAGACTGAGCAGCCATCCCGGTTGAAGATGACCTAGGCTATTTGAAAGCTGTGAATGGCACACTTTTGGATCTCCTGATCCTTTAGTTCAGTAATTTTCTGAGACAGGAACTGGCAGACATATGCAAAGAGTAGAGTTCCAAAGGCTGGTTGTGAGTGGCCAAACATTTCATAGAATCTGTTCAGGGACTTCCGAAGTCTGTTGTTCTCTTCCTTGGTCTCTGGTCGGCCTTTCACAGCAGGGTTGAGCCAGAAGTTCTCAGAGCTCCAGGAATCATTTTGTTCAGTGTTTAGGTTACTGGAATCTTCATTTATTCCTTCTCTGATGCTATTCCTTTCTTTATGTAGAGCCAAGTTTCTGATCTATATCATTTTCTTCTCTCCGAAGAACTTCCTTTAACATCTCTTGCATGGCTGGTAAAAAAAATTCCCTAAGTTTTTGTTCTTTTAAGAAAGTCTCCTTCACTTTAGAAGGATAATTTCACTACAGAATTCTGGGTTGGTGGTTTTTCTCTCTCAATGCTTTAAATATTTCACTTCATTCTCTTCTTGCTTGCATGGTTTCTGAGGAGAAGTTGGATGTAATTATCTTTGCTTCACTATAGATAGGGTAATTTTTTCCTCTGCCTTCTTTCAAGATTTTTTCTTTATTTTGACTTTCTGAAGGTTGAATATAATATGGCTAAGCGTAGTTTTGGTTTTTGGTTTTCTGGGTCTGTGTGTGTGTGTATCTGTCGTTTATCCTGCTTGGTATTGTTTTGAACTTCCTGAATCTATGGTTTGGGGAAAATTCTTAGTCACTATTGCTTCAAATATTGCTTCTGGTGCTTTCTCTTTTTCTTCTAATTCTGATGTTTCCTTTATGCATATATTAGATCTTTCATAGGTATCTCATAGTTCTTGGCTATTCCATTCTGGTTTTTCAGTCTTTTTTTTCCTCTTTGCTTTTCAGTTTTGAAGTTCCCATTGTCCTGTCCTCAAGCTCAGATTCTTTCCTCAGCTGTGACCAGTGCACTAATGAGCCCATCAAAGGCATTCTTCATTTCTGTTACAGTGCTTTTGATCTCTAGCATTTCTTTGTGATTCTTTCTTAGGATTCCCATCTCTCTGCTTATATTATCTGTCTGTTCTTCCATGTTGTCTACTTTTTCTATTAGAGCCTTACCATATTAATTATAATTGTTTTAAATTATTGGTCTGACAATTCTAATATCCCTGCCATATCTAACCCTGGTTCTGATGCTTGTTCTGTCTCTCCAAACTGTGTTTTTTGCCTTTTAGTATGCCTTGATATTTTTTGTTTGGTAGCTAAACATGATAGATGGGTTAAAAGGAACAGCTGTAAGTAGGCCTTTAGTGACACGGTTCTGAGCTGTGGGAGGAGGGCGAGTGTTCTGTGGTCCTGTGACCAGGTCCCAGTCTTTTGGTGAGCCTACACTCCCACACTGCCAACTTCACCATGCTTCTCAGTTTTCCCCGCACTTTGGTGGAACAGCATGGCTACAGGAGACTGGAGGTGGGTATGTCCCTTCCGAGGGGGTTAGCTCTGGTGAAATAGTCTCTCCTGAGGGCAACGTTTCTTAAGAAGAATAAAATGCAAGGGCATATTTTGAAATTGTTACTTTCCCCCTTCTCCCTGCTGGAAGCACAGGGAGATTTCACTCTGATATTCACTGTGAGAACCTGGTTGAACTCCTAAAGGTAAAACTCACAAAAGTGTGGGCATGCCCCTCTATGACTGAGACCCCCCGGAGTTATTAATTCTTGGACTTGTCCACACTAAGCCTTTAGCAATTCATGAATTATTACAGCTCAAGTTTTCCTGCCACAACGCTGATTCCCAAAGAGGTTTCTGCTCCAGTAAATTGTCATTCTCTGTATCCACCTGTCTCTCTCTCCAATTCAGGGACCTCATTTCTCTGATGGATCTAAATAGAGTTCTTGATTTTTCAGTTTGTTCAGGTTTTTACTTCTTGTTAGGATGGAGTGGTGACTTCTAAGCTTCTTTAACTTAACGAACGAAAAGGTACCTATCAGAAACCTAATCCATATTTAATGATAGAATTTTAGAAATGTCTCCGTTAAAGTCATTTCTTCTCTTTTTACTAATATTCAGTGTTTCTTGGAGGGCTTAGATAATGCCAAAAAAGAAATACGTTATATAAATACTGGAAAGGAGAGAGAAAACTTTCTTTACTTGCAGAAAATATTATTTTCTACTAAAAAATCCAGAGCAATAAACTAACAAACTCTTAGAAGTACAAAAAAATCAGAAAGGCATAGAATACAAGATCAATTTTTTAAATAATCTTTCTATATATCGGTCAAAACAAAGTAGAAAATAAATTTTTAAAAAGATCTCTTTCACATAAGCAATAAAATCATAAAGTATTTAGAAATAAAATTGATTTAAAATATGTGTAAGACCTTTGTGGAGCAACTATGAAACTTTATTGAAACATAAAAGAAGACTTGAATAAATCAAAACATGTTCATCATTTTATTAAAAGTCCTAAATGATGAAAAAGATAGAGAAAACAAAGTACAAATGGTCGAAAGGAAGATTTAAAATTGGTCTCTTTTGCAGTCAATAATATTGATCATTCATAAAATTAAAGTGAATCCAAGAAGAAATCCAAAACGTTTCTTGAATTTTCAGCCTAGATATACGATTTACATACAAAAACTAATATATTTTCTATATCCAATTAGTAACTAATCAAAAATATGTTAGAAAAAAGTAAGTTCCTATTTGTAGTGTGTTGAATAGTATCCTCCTCAAAATTCATGTTCACCCAGAACCTCAGAACATGACTTTGTTTGGAAATAGGGTCCTCACAGATAGAACTATTTAAGGATCTCGAGATAAAAATCATTCGGGATTTAGAATGGGTCCTAAGTCCAAAGGCTGATGTCTTTATGAAAGAAAAGACAGGGAGGTTTTTGAGACGCAGGAAAGAAGGGCCCATGAACATGGAGGAAGAGATTAGTTAGGCTTCTACAAACCAGGGAATGCCAGGAGCCAGCAGAAAGGTGGAAGAAGCAAGGGAGAATTCTCTCCTAGAGCCTTTGGAGGTTGTGTGACCCTGCCCACATCTTGATTTCGAACTCCCGTCCTCCAGAACTATGGGAGAATAAATTTCTGTTGTTTGAAGCCATTGAGTTTGTAGTAATTTGCTATGGCAGTCTTAAGAAACTTGTGCACCATTTATGATACCACAAAAACTGTAAGTTGCCCAGGGATAAATCCAATCATGTATGTGCACAATATTAATGACTAAAATTCATGTATTTTTACATAAAGGCCAAAAGAAGACTTAAATAAATGGCTAAATCCCAAATTCATGGATGATAAGATTTACCATTTTAGAGATGTCAGTTCTCCAAAAATTAATCTATAAATTCAGTATATCCCATGTCTAATGTCAATAGGATTTTTCATAATCTTGTACATGCTAATTATAAAATTTGTATGGAAGTGTAAATTTTTAAGAATAATCAAGATATTTTAAGAATAACCAGTGAACTGGGCTGGGGCAATACAATTTGTTCAATGAAATGTGCAATTGGATTACAGATCTATAACGATTTAAACAGTGTGTTATTGGTACAACAAGAAAAACAAATCAATATAAAAAAGAATAAAGATTCTAGAAACAGACCGATGAATATATAAGAAGGTCAGACTGTAGGAGAATTACAATGACAAATGAATATCCAAAAAGATAGCTGGCCTCACAAAGATTCAGAAGAATACAAACAAAAAGGAAAATAAAATACCTTTTTTCATGCAACATTCTGGCAAAAAATAAAATGTTCAATAACATCAATTGATTGGTAAGGATTAGAGGAAAGGTATTTTCATATTGCTAAAGTGTTAAATCTGTATAGCCACTCTAGACAACAATTAGGCAGTGCAGTAATCAATTAAAACTAAATATATGCATATTCTAAGATTCAGCAAATCTATTTCTAGACATTTACCTTATAGAAACACTTGTACTTACGCACAAGAAACCACATTCAAGGTTATTTATTGCATAATTATTTGTGATGGCAAAAAAATTATGAACAATCTGACTATCTATTGATTAGAAACAGTTAAATAAACTATGGTACATTCAGGCAGTGGGATATTATGCCTCAAAGAATGAAGAACTACTATGAGACTAGTAACATGGAAAATAGACATAGGCGACCACTTGTTCAGAGATATAATTTAAATATCTGTAAGAGTTTTGTGGGTCCTTAATGATAGACAATATTGATAGACAGTATGTGAAAAGAATTCAGGTAGAATTCATGCAAGCTCAAAGGTCTTTAGAGTTAAATGGAAATACATTTAATTATTTTCACCTTAGAAATTCAAAATTCAATCAAATGATGGTGCCACCTGGATAGGATTTTACAGCCTAATCTGTTTTAAATGATAAGTAAATGTGATGGTTAATTTTACATGTCAACTTAGTTGGCCCACAGTGCCCAAATATTTGGTTAAACATTATTCTGGATGTTTCTGTGAAGGTGTCTTTTGGATGAAATTAACATTTAAGTTCGTGGACTTTGAGTAAAGTAAATTACCCTCCATAATGTGGGTGGGCCTCATCCAATCAGGTGAAGGTCTTAGTAAAACAAAGACTGATCTCCCCTGAGCAAGGAGTTCTGTTAGCAGACTGCCTTTGGTCTCGGAAAAGGTTAGGGAGATTTTTTTTTTTTTTTAATTTAAAGATTGGCACCTGAGCTAACAACTGTTGCCAATCTTTTTTTTTTTCTGCTTTATCTCTCCACCCCCCTGTACATAGTTGTACATCTTAGTTGCAAGTCCTTCTAGTTGTGGCATGTGGGACACCACCTCAATGTGGCCTGACGAGTGGTGCCATGTCCACGCCCAGGATTCAAACCCTGGGCAGCCGCAGCGGAGCCCGCGAACTTAACCACTCGGCCACGGAGCTGGCCCCAGGGAGATTTTAATTTTATCAGTAACCTTCGAATATTTTGCAGTGTCAAAGCATTCATGTGTTGCTTGTGTAAGTAAAAGTAAACTAAAGAAAATCCTTTGTCATGTGTACCCATTTTCGTTTCAGCAATCGAGGTCAACATACTTCCATCTCTACGTTGTCTCAAAACAAGTCTGTATCAGATGGAGTTAGCCTTACTCCTTTTATATGAACACAAAGCCATTCTCTGAGCACTACCGTTTTCCAACCACCCTCCTACTTGAGGGGCTTTATAGAATGGGTAAAACAAAAAAATACAAACACAACTTGGAATGTAATTTTGGTCCTAATGTTGAGAATTGCTTTGTATTTGTCAATACCACCATTGCAAAGGGTAAAACATCGTATGATGGTGTAGGGAGTATCAGTGAAAGTAGGAAAGCATGCTTGGAAAGGGGCTCTGGGGTGGGGAGCTACTGACCTACACGATCATATTTTCCAAGTGTAGCCTGGAGAAAACACTTGTTATTTTCAAAGAGCTGAAGGCAGAATTCCTCTCGAAGAGCTAAGACTCTTGTTTGCTTGCTGGCAAAAGAACCTGCAGCCAGGTTGGCTGTAAAATGATAGGATTTGAGGCACGGTCCAGAAGAGAAGGCAGAACAGAGGGAAGTTTAAAATCCTTGGCATAAAGATCTCGTCCTAGGGCAAAACTGTGAGGGTCCTAACATTGAAGCAGAGTGTCCTTGGATCAAGGTCCTTTCAGAATGATCATCTATGATCTTGTCTTGAAGAACAAAAAAATAAAGTGGCATTACTAGAGTCTGTAAACAAAAGTTTTTGGAAGATGAGATAATTAAAATAACTGCTGTCTGTTAAAAACTTGTGCTTAGAAAATTTTATTTGGTTGTAAAATTATGAGATTTTAAATTTTACTTATTGTTATTTTTCTTAAGAAACAGGTCAGCAGTACATATTGTCTTCCGTGGCTAAGGCTTTAGTAAGATCTGATAGGATTACAAAACTCCTGCTAAAATTATGTGTAAAAAGTTGCCCAGCACAGGAGACAGCCTCATCCTGACCTGGAAACCAGAGCCAGGAAAGAAAGACCTGATCCAAGTTTTCTTTGCTCCAACATGTTAAGCCTTAGAAGAGGGAGAGTCTCAGGCTATCCAGATGAGACACCCAACTCCTGGGCAGAACTGAATTCTACAGGACCTTCCAGGTAATCATGGCTCTTCCCCTGCCAGAGGGTCTCGTCTAGGGGTGGTGCAATAAAGATCATTTCCATTCCCACATAGCCAGGGTGTTAGGTACAATTAATCAATGAAAGGCCAATTGGGTTTATTTACAGAGAATCATCCTGTAGTGCTCTCCTGGGACAATAAAAAAACACAGAGACTTGTGTTTCTGCCCTTGGAAACTCGAGAAAAAGAAAGAGGTGCTGGGAAAATGGATTGATGGCCCAGCAAAATGGTGGGACAGTTGGGTGCAAGTAGGAACTAGGACCAGAGAGAAATGTCCATTGATGAAGATGACTGGGAGACAGGAGAAGGCTACATAGAATGAGGATACTTAATAATAACTTTTATACTGTGCTGTGATGTGATGTGACTTTCCTCCATCCCCCACCTACCCAAATCTTCAGCGCCATGTGCATTAATTGTTCTAACGGTTCTTGGTTGATCATTAAAGGAAAGGGCAGGGAGCTGCATACCATAGGATGAAGGGAAGAGAGGAGACACAGGAAACAAGACACAGAGCAGAGGTGGAGAATTCCAAGCAAGCAAGAAAGAAGGGTGATATAAGCCCTTGAACTTCATGCCAAGGAATCTTTGGAGAGATTTAAAGTAGCAGAGTATGTGAGATGGGGCTTGAGCAAATATAAAAAAATATATTAAAGAGAAAGATAACTCCAGAGTCTGGAGGTCTGCAGACCATCCAGGAGGCTGTGATGTGGATTACACAATCACTGACAGCAGACTTAGAGAAATGAAGCGCTCAAACGATGGGTCTATGTACTCCAGTGGACTCAGATTCATTATCTACCTATTTACCCATCTGTTTATCCAACTACATATCATTTATTTTATCTATCAACTTATCCACTTCCAATTTTCCTCAATATCACTATTTCCTTTAAGACTTTAATGATTTCTTCAATGCTTAAATAAATTTCTTTTCTAGTTAATAATAGTGGTAGAATTAGTAAACACCAGTGCAGTCTATGGCCACACCAACCTAAACCCAACAAAACACACAAATTCCGTGGAAGCAGAATTGGGTGGAGTAAAGAAAAAGTGCTTTCTCTTGTTCCTTCTTTGCTGAAAGAAAGTGGCTTACCAAAGATTTAGGAGATTGCCTGGGTGAGTTTTCTGTAGTCCCTGGGGTGCCATGGGGACAATTTTGGGTCCCAGGTCAGCTCCAGAGTGGCCCTTGGGCTTGGAGGAGGTCAGCAGTCAGTGCTCATGGACTATCCCCAGCCTGGAGTCTGAGCGGACGCTGCTGCCCCCCAAGCCCGCCATCTCCTTTCACCTCTTCCGCCTGTGCGCTCCCCACTGTCCAATTCTGTCCGGATTCCTCCACCAGGAATTTTCCATCATCCCACTGGCCTGCCTGGACACACTCCTGTGCTTTCTTGTGGCTTATGGCCCTCCATACAGTGTCTCACATTGCTAGAATTGGCTTCATTCTCTACCCTTGAGACACTCAAGTAACTTCAATTCTTCTCACACAGAAGAGTCGTAAGACTTTTTAAGATTTTTAAAAACATATATATCAGTGTCAAAGAATGTAAAAGAGGTTATTGTAAATGAAACATAAGGTTACACAGAATACTGAGGACTTAATTTAGCATTCCTCTCCATCTCTGCGATTAATTTTACTTCATGTAAACAGCCATTATGTTTTTAAGTCATAAAATGTAGAACCAGCATATATGATAATCACTGTCTATGTTTAAAATAAGAAATAGGCCTACCTCTAACTCCTATGCCACAAGTAAGCTTGTCTTCTCCCTAAGGCACCCAGGCAAATTCAAACTCTGCAGCTTCTATAAAATATAAAATAATGAAAAGAAAATGTACAGGCTTAAAAAGAAATAATGATAATAATAATAAAACACTGCTTGCAGGAAAAATAAATGAAATATAGAAAATGAAACACGTCTCCAAAAGTAATTCCTTAAGACTTTCATATCTATTCTCCTAAAATAATGCATATCAAGTAAAATCGAAATTCGTCTTGCTTGTCTGTGCTGTACACACATAGTTCACTAGCAAAGGGGATGTGGTTCCTGGAAATGGGAGCATTAACGGAGCAAGCAGTTTCCTGGTCTGTATAACACTGCCCCTACACAGACAGTCCTTGAACTGTCCCATTGCCCATCACTGTCCCTTCTCTGACCCCAGCAATGGTTGCTTTCAGCTTCCATTCATTAAAATGCTGGCCTGTCCTCCCAGGCTGCAGTCAGGTTCATGATGTCCCTGATAACATCAAGGACTAGCCCCAGAATCTGATAGTCACCTGGTTAATCTTCACCTCTGTTCCTCAGACATTTCCCTGAATGGGCTCTGAGTCTCTCACCTAAAACTGAAATCCTCCATGATACTTGTCCTTTGTTTCCTGTGGCAGGCCCAGTTCCATCACTTGCACCCCATTTATCAGCCTGTCCACCAAAACAAAGAATAAATGGTAGGAAAGGGTACTCAAAGGAAGAAATAATGCATGTTTCAGAAAACGCACTCACCTGAAGAAATTAGCAGAAAAGTTTTCACTAGTTCTTACTAGATAAGAAGATATGGTCACCCTCAGAATGTAGGAAAAATATATATACCTACAGTATACTATGGTGGAGTTATATATATATTATTATACATTATTTCAGTGAAAAAACACATTATAAAGAATCAGTACTAGGCAAAGTGGAATTAAATGGAGTATGTGTGTAGTGAAAGGTAATCGTTTTTTAAAAAAGAGAAGTCAGGGGCAGGCCTGGTGGCATAGTGGTTAAGTTCACATGCTCCACTTGGGCGGCTGGTGGTTCACAGGTTCAGATCCTGTGCACGGACTTAAGCACCGCTCATCAAGCCACACTGTGGTGGCATCCCACATAAAATAGAGGAAGATTGGCACAGATATTAGCCCAGCAACAGTGTTCCTCAGACAAAAAAAGGAAGATTGGTAACATACGTTAGCTCAGGGTCAATCTTCCTCACAAAAAAAAAAAGAAAAAGAAAGAAAGAATTCAGACATCAAAACAAGGTCAAAGAATTTTCAAAGGTGGAGTACCAGAGAGAATGAGCTAAAAAGATAAGAAGTGGTGATTGGAAAATGAGATCTTAAAATTGAGATTTTGGAGGTGTTGCAATTACTGGTAATGATAAAATCTTAAAGTCTAACAATAGGAGTAGATGGCAAAGTAGGGCAGAGACGAAGGAATGGGAGGAAAGGAGGTCATGGAACTGAAAAGTTGGGTCTGGAAAGGATACATATGTAGATGTTATAATTACCAGGAAGTTTGGCAGTGTAATATAAAAGGGAGTGATTGTGAGCCAGGAGCTAGAACCTTCTAGGACAGATGGGAAAGTGTCTTGGGGTTCGGGGTCAGCAGATAACACAAAAAGCTGAAGAGGATGTTTAGAGAAGACACTGAGGATATAGAGGATTTGGTTATGACTGACTATGAGTTCCACAGGACACAGCGAAAGGCTTGGGGGCATGGGGATTAAGGAGATGGGAGAAAGCACTCAGCCATATGGGAAGAGAGCCTGTAGGATGAAGGTTGACTAGGGAGCCTGGGCTTTTCATGGTGACTGCATAACATAGGAATAAAGGGCCTAATGAGATTGGCCCTTTATTGGAGGTGAGGCAGTGGGTGTTGAAAAAGAGAGAGGTCTTCCAGAACCATGCTCCAGGGCTCTCATGGCACTCCTGCAAGTGAAGGTATAGAGACCAGGAGAGGGGCTGACTTATGCCAAGCACAAATAACTCTGGAGATTTCTTTCCAATCCCCCCTACCTCCATCTTCCACATGGTTCTCAGTCCCTATGGAGGGATGGCAAATAGGTTTCATCCTCCATGCATAGGGAGTGACTGCCTGGATCACCAAAATATGAAGAACTTCAAGGCCACATCCAGATTCAGGAGAAAAGGAAAATGGCCATCTCTAAGCCAGCATCTGCTTTCCTCACTTTAAAGTGATCTCTAACACTCAATTCAATTGTTATCTCCCCATCCCCTTCCCACTTTTCAACCTGCCTCCTAGCCACTTTCACAGCCATAAAGCTTTTGGGACTTTTACGTATACCACTTCACTTCAGGCTATAACCTCAAACCTTCCTGAAGCTCATCCACTCAGCTTGCTGCCTTCTCTGCTAATGATCTCCAAGTCTCCACGTCCAGACAAGACTTCATTCCTGAGCACCAGAAACTTGTCTGCAATTGTCTCCTGGGCTTCAAGCATATCAAATGGACTCATCAAACTGCTCCTGTCCCTGCCACCGCAATCTGTTCCTCTCGCACTCCAGTTAGCGTAACCCCATTCAGCCATTTGAAAAACCCAAGCCATCCTCCTTTCCCCAACATTTTATCAGTCACCCATTTCTATCCATTCAATCTCTGAAATTCCTTAAATCTGCCGCCTCTCGTCCCCACTGCCTCTACCTTGTTCACATCTGTATCTTTTCTCAAGTAGACTTGGGAAGTATACTCCCACTCGCCTTCCCACAGCCATCAGCGTGACCTTGGTAAAACATGAATGTTTCTCTCTTCCTTAAAACGCTTTGATGGCTTTACATCACATACAGAGAAAGATCAAAGTTCCTAGCCTTTGACACGTAACATTGTATATGTTTGTCCAGGTGCCTCTCTCTCTCACTAGACTATGACTGCCACCAAGTCAGGAATGTCTGACTCTTTGATTTTTGAATTCCAGTACGGAGATGCAGAACATGATAACATTAAGTGAAGCAATTCAAACAGGCAGAGGAAAAGTATAAAAAGCAACCTAGTTTTAGACTGTCCCTCACGAGAGTTGACACGAGTCGTTCTCTACAACTCTCACTACCAGCTCATTCATCTCTGCTCTAGCAAAGGAACAGAAATCTTTGTATCTGACGATTAACAAAAGATATATCAGGGGTGGAAATGGGATCTTAATATTTTTTTATATTGGATTCTGGCTCTGCCATTTTCCAGGTATATAACCCTGGGCAAGATACTTAACCTCTGGCCTCAGTGTCGTCACTTATAAATAATAATTGCACCTAAGTCAAATGGTTGTTATGGGGATTAAATGAGGTAGTGTATGTAAAGTATGCAGAATAGGAAATGCTCAGTGAAAAAAGTTGCGGTTGTAACTTTGAAAGACGTTCAGGTATGGTTTATTAGTAACTAGAAACATTATTGCTGTTAGAATATGGAAAACATGTATGTATTTCCTAGAATGGGGGAAACATGTCTCTACTTTTTTTTTTTTTTTTTTTGCTTAAGGAAGATTAGCCCTGAGCTAACATCTGTGTCAATCTTCCTCTATTTTAAATACAGGATGCTGCGACAGCATGGCTAATGAGTGGTGTAGGTCCGTGCCCAGGATCCAAACCTGCAAAGCCAGGCCACTGAAGCAGAGTATGCCGAACTTAACCACTACGCCCCGGGGCCGGCCCCTACTTTTTCCATAAAGTTCAGCCTTTCAGAGTCAGCCTCTGAAGGGGGTTGGAAGTTTTTGTCTCCGGGCTCTCAAACTTTTCTCCCTCCCAGTGTTTTCTACATTTCTGTTCTCTCCCTCCACTGTCTGACTGCTCCTGGAAGAGAGGCAGCAAATTCCACTGCCCTCTGGAGAAGTCGGCTTGGGTCTTGTGGGGACAGGTGGGCCACCAGAATGACTTCCAACATTATCTCTGAATTTGTTTATTCACATGTCATAGAGATACAATGACATAATTGAAAAAAAATCATTCATCTTAAATCTGAGTTCCATTACTGGACCACTCCTCCCATAATAAGCCAGGAATGAATATTTTTTTATAAATTGCATAATTATTTTGTGACTAGCACACTACATTGTATTTTAGATTTGTGTGTGTTTTTGACCTCTACAAACCACAAGTTCATATGGTTCAACCTAATATTTGAAGAATATAAATTTGTTAACTATAAATATTCAAACATATATACAAACATTTTTCAGTTGATGTTATGGCATTTTTTCAGTTTTTAATATATTGGAATTCTCAGGAATTGAGTTGGCTGGGGAGAGGTCTCCTCCACCCTCTGAGAAGCTATTGAGCAAAGCATGTACAAAGCAATTCTTCCTTTTACTGACCGTAACTATCATTTATAACATCTCTTCAACGTTTTTGTGTTACAAAATCTGCCCCGTTTTTAAAAACAGAGGTAAGGAGAGGAAGGAAATAGAAGGGAGATGGAGGGACCAACTCCCCATAACATACTCTATAAAATGACAATGATCCTGAGTCACCTATTTCACAAATAACCAGGAACATTACATGTGATAACGCACCACAAAGAACTTTACAGGGTTAAAAGTACAATCATGAAAGGCAGTCCCCTCACAGTGTGCTCCAAGGACCATTTTCAGTCTGTGAACCTTTTGTTTCTGGCCCATCGTGAGATAGCATGAAAATTTGATAGTAAGCATTTAGAAACTTACAGAAATTTGACAAAGTAATTTTACATCTGTTGAATCAAATAACAAGAGATCTGGGCTTATATTTCGTATGTCTGATTTTTTACTTCATTTTCTAGTAATTCATTTTCATTGTACTTTACAAAGGCAAAGAAAAACCTGTCCTTCACTACGCATAGCCTGAGAAGTATTGATAAAAGGTGTTATTATTTCTGAAATTTTGATTGAGAACCATCAAATTTCTAATTATAAACTGGTTATATGTCATTACTTGCAAAACTGTTTCATACCAAGTGTAAGGAGTCGCCAGCATAAAAACAAGTCCCGGAACAAGTTTGTTCTGTGTTGAGTAACTTGGTTGTTTGGGAGTCAGAAACCATTTCTCCCATGAAATAACACAAATCTGGGGTTATATACATGGTGTAGCCTGTAAATCCGTTATCTCAAAAGATTGCTAAGCTATAGTACAAAATTGAACAAGTGGCATGTACTGTAAAATTTAGTAAGAAGCCTTCTCCCCCCTCTTACAATGGAGAAGACAGGCTTCTGATTTCCAGATCAGAAAAGACCTCTTTTCCCCATCTGCCTGTGAGAAATGACGATTCTGACTGCTCTGGGAAGAGAGGCAGCAAATTCCACAGCCCTCTGTAGAAATCAGTGGCGCGGATGAGGGTAAGCACAAGGGCTACTTCTGCGGAAGCTGTTTCAACAGCAACACTCAGAGGGAGAGTATGGAGCCACATTACTCTTCACATAGAGAAATGAGGGAATTAGGAGATCAAGTTTGAGGGGCCTCACTAGTCAGGTTAATAAAATTAAACTGAGGTTTCTCCAAGCTTCTCTGAGATTGAGGTTAGGTAGTTTTTGCTGGACTCGAAAGCTCTGGTTCTTTACCACAAATGCCTCTGTCGTAAACTCCAGGGCATTGTTCCTCTTGATGGCCCAGCACCAAGACGGCAACGAGGCTTCATCCTGAATCGAGATCTGTCAGTAGCTACCGCAGGGATTTTTATTTCCCTTTTGTTGTGTTGTTTGAAAAGATTGTGAGGACAAATCTAGGCTTGGCGAGGAACATTGGTAGAATCAATTAGTGATGTCTGCCAGCCACAGGCAAGGGAAAAAGGGGGAGCCAGCACAAGAGCTGTATTTTGCTATCCTGAGTGCATCCCAAAAGATACAGACCTTCAACCCTTTCATTTCAGCTGAAACACGCTGAACTATTAAGAATACGACTTTTTTCTAAAGCCTGGGAATAGCAAAAGGGAAATAGACATAGAGAATAGCACACAACAAGGTAATCTTATTTATAATTTATGCTTTCCTCATTTCGTGACACATGTGGGAAGGCATCGGTGCCTGGCTCCTGACCTGGAGGCCATGAGGCACAGTTTTATGTAATTTTCACCGTCCAGAATGCTTGGGACAAGACTCTCAGACCTAAGACAGAAGCCCTGGCGATAGTCCCAGGGCCTGTGTTCTAGGTCCTCCTTCTAAATTGTGATTTCATATGTGGGGCTCTTCTCTTCCCCAAAGACTGACACCAAAAATGTCCCTAAAGAAGAGAGCCTACACTTACCTACCCGATCATAGGATAACCATGGCGGAATTCTTAATCAAAGTGGTCCATGGATAGAATTCCAGAGGTTCACGAACTTGAACAACAAAAAAAATCTAGATTTCAAATGGAATTTAGCATCTCCAATTACTTTCTTCAATTACTAAAGTAGAAAACAAACCTCAGAAGTATTAGCAGTACTTATGACTTTGTTACTAATGAAAATAGGTTATTTTCATTATTTCATTACAGAGTTGCAGGTATTTTGAAATAACATTTATGCTCATTACTATTTGAAAGAAGGGTGCTTGTTATTAAATGTATTAATGTAGCACACATCAAATTACCATATTACTGTAGCACAAACTTTTAAAAGTATTTTGATAATTGCATTTAATTGGTCTCTTTTGCCATCCTGTGCATTTTATTGTATACACTTACAAATATTATTCTGAGAAGGTATCTATAGGTTCACTGCTGCCAGAGTCCGTGAGACACAAAAAGGTAAGCCTCCTGGGCTTTCAAAGGACAACTCTCTATCTACTATTCAATGTAACCTAACATCCCTTAGGACTGAATCAGAGACACACACAGACAGAAGCAGAAGGGTCTTTCTGTGTGGGGGCGGCGAGGGAGAGGCAGGTGAGAAACTAGCATCTTCTTTTATTTACCAGTTGTTTATAAAACTGACATTTATTAAAAATTGGTGATCATGGGTGGCCAGCCCAGTGGCGCATCGGTTAAGTGCCCATGTTCCACTTTGGTGGCCCAGGGTTCGCTTGCCCGGATGCCGGGTGCAGACATGGCACGGCTTGTCAAGCCATGCTGTGGCAGGTGTCCCACATAGAAAGTAGAGGAGGATGGGCACGGATGTTAGCTCAGGGCTAGTCTTCCTCAGCAAAAAGAGGAGAATTGGCAGTGGATGTTGGCTCAGGGCTAATCTTCCTCAAAAAAAAAAAAAAAAAATTGGCGCTCATGACCATTTCCACCTACATACGGCAGGGTGGCAATGAAACACGGGAACCATGAGAAGCTTATTTCCAGCTGACTCACTTATTATAATTGTCTCGACCTTTATAAGTTTCCCTTTTATGCTGTTTTTTTTCTTTATTCATGTTATGGTTGTTAAAGCAAGGCGAAAAAAAGAAAAAACACAAAACTGCTCTTATTCTCCTTAACTGAGTTTAGATCGAAAACAGTGTCCAAGTCTATGTTTCTAGTCTAGATGAAGCATTTCTAGAAATGTTACCGACACATTGGGTTCTTATTGTCCCCCAGGATCGAAATCAAGAGAGACAACACACGGGAGTAGAAAACTAAAAGTTTATTAGCTTGTGCACAGGCGACGCACAAGGGAGCGGCTGCAGAAAGGAAAGGGGCGCGTGACGGCTTGTTAGTGGGCGAGACTGCGGGGCTTGGGATCAGGCAGAGGCTGGGGAGGAGGGCCTTGTCCTGGCACATAGAGGTGGGACTGTGCTTGCACCTGCGCCGTCATGTAGCGTGCTACCACATGGGACCGACGTATCATTAGCATGCTGGCTCTCCACCCCAGGTGTGATTTTTACTGTGCTAATGGACCTAGGGTCACCTTCAGTGGACTCCTGGGTGCTAGGGCGCATGCGTAGGCCCACCAAAGTCCAGAGGCTGTGGCAGGTGGATCTCGGTGGCCTCTGATTCTCCTGGCTTGCTGATTGGTTCGGGGCCTTATCTTGTTAGGCCAGGGGCCTTGCAGATGGCCTTGTCTCGTTAGGCTGGTTCTTTCCTCTCATCTACAACCTGTTACAAAAAGTAGTAATTCCATAATGAAATACTGACAAGATATGACCCAGTATTTTTTTCCGTACTAAAAAAAAATCTTTAAAACTTTGAAAGTTTCTTACTGGAATATCGATAAAGATATTTCCTCCTCTTTGAAGAGGAGGAAAATGAGAAGGGCGGGAGGGCTGCCGAAGGTCCTCGTGGGCGTTGTTTGCTGGGGAAAGGAGGTGCAGGAATCCGCAGTTTCACTCCATTAGCCTCGACGGGCGCTGAGAGGACGGCCCCGTGCCCCAGGGAGGGTGTCTGCGGAGGCAGGGTTGCGGCGACAAAGGGCACGGCCGGGCGAGGGCGGAGCCGCCGCTGCCGGGGTCGGACCGGCGGGGCCGGACGGAGCGGGGTGACGGGGCGGCGCTCGGTGCTCCCGGCCGGCCGAGCAGGCGGCGCCGGCTCCAGCGCCATGGGGCGGCTGGCGGCTCTTACCTTGCTGGGCATCGCGCTGGCGCTCCTGGGCGAGAGGCTCCTGCTGTTCAGGTAGGTGGGGTCCTCTCGGCCGGGGCCGGGCCGCGCCTCTCCGGAGCCTCCCCGGCCGCGGGTCCCCAGCTCGAGCGGCCGCGGGCTGCGGAAGAGGGCGCAGGCCGCGGGGGGAGCGGGGCGCCGGCCGCCGGGCTCTCGGTTCCCCGGCGGATGGGACACCCCGGCCTCCCGCGGCTTCTAGCAAAAGCCACCACCGTTTGGACCGAATCTCGAGACTTTCGAGAAAGTTTATAAGCCTTTGCTGCCTACCAAGTTCTTTTCTGCCTAAATTGACAAGCGAACGCTTTGCAATTACTCGAGGGCACACCGAGTGCTTTAACTTGAAAACAAAGCTATTATTCATGCGCTGAAACTTTAATTATGGAGATTTATTTCAGGTCATTGGTGCTGCTTCTCTTTGTTGCGCAAACCAGGCCTCGTCTTTAATAAAGTTGTTCCCAGTCCCTCCCCCGCGTTGTTTGAGAAACTCTGCGGCTAATTTGGCGCTGCAGATCAAAGATACTCGAGATATGCAGCTACTGTTCTTACATCACTTCCTTATTTGTCCCTTCACCCGGGAATCCTGAAGCCAGAATGTGAAGCAGTACAAGCCTAGTCCATCTCAAGTTTTCCTTATAATGAAAAAACGCAGATGGGTGGACGTCATAGTTTCTAAATTACCAACTCAAATTTTATATGCCTCATGCAAAAGAATTCCAGAAATATTGAGCACCTCCTGTGCATGGGGTGCTCTCCTAGGCTTCTGTGGTAGAGTAAGACACAGTCCTTACCCTTAAGAAGTTCACCCTATTACAGGCGAGGACCGAAATAAATCTCTAAGTTAGGATGTCCAGGACAGGGTACAAACCAGCCCCTACAGGCGGAAGGAGGAAAAACTACGTCCCCTGAAGGTGGGGTTCAGCAGTAGGAGACATTTGACATTGGCCTTGAAGGATGGTGGAAACACACATGGGGATGAAGAAGGCCATCCTAGTTGGAGAGTGCCGCGTGAACAAACGGAACCGCCGGCGAGGGGGGGTGGGGGGGACGTTTGGAAACTACCAATAGACCGATTTGAGGGGAGCATAAAGTTAAGGGATGAGAATAGTAGGGTTGGGGGAAAGGATAGGTTTTGAGATTAAATATAGGTTGAACGTTTGGGGCCTTTTTTGATAGGCAGAGGAACTATTAATGTTTGTTGTGTTTTGTTTTTTAAAACAGGAACCTGTTTAAACCATATAAAGCATAATCAGTAGACAGGAACCTGGCAGGATGGATTGGAGCAGAGCAGTAGTTCTCAAGCTTGGCTGCACATTAGGATTTCCTAGAGGACTGATGTCTGGGCTGCACCCCCAGAGATTCTGATCCAGTTGGTCTGGGTGGGGTCCAGGCATAAGTATTTTTAAAAATTCTCGCGATAATTCTTTTTTTTTTTTTTTCCTGAGGAAGATTGGCCCTGAGCTAACATCTGTGACTGTCTTCCTTTACTTTGTACGTGGGACACTTTCACAGCGTGGCTTGATAAGTGGTGCCTAGGTCCACCCCCAGGATACAACCGGTGAACCCTGGACTGCCAAAGTGGAGTGCGTAAACTTAATTGCTATGCCACCTGGCCATTCAGTTAAAGAGTTGAGAAATACTAGAATAGAGAGTGAATAGACATGGGGAAACTAGTTAAAATATTGCAGTAGTTTGGAGAGAATAACAAGGGCTCAAACTCCGAAACCCCAGAGAAGAGGGGGAAATCAAAGGCAATACCAGAGTTCTAGGCTCTGCTGTCCTGGAGCTGTAACTTCATTTGCTGATAAAGTGATGCAAGGAGGAGGGACAGAATGTGTTTGGGGTGAAGGTTAGAGTTAGGGGAGGAATGCTTACTGGTAGGAACTAGACATGTTGACCTTAATTTTCATGTTGTGTAGTTGCTCATCCTGGTCTGCAGAATATTCCTGAGTTGGGTGATTTTGTATAAGCTATCCAGCTCAGTTTCAAAGGCAAGACCCTAAAACTCACAGGCTCATTGTGTTGTCCCTAAAGTTCAAACCACCAGTTCCACAAGTTGAAGTTTTCTCAATTAACAGTCAATTTTTTCTTCTTACTAATCTTAGGGTTTTAAACTGAAGTCCCTTTGAGTGATAAATGTTACAGTTGCAAACCTAAGAAAAAGTAAATAAAGCTTATTTACGAAGAATGCACCTGATAGGTAATTTACAATTTAACGCATCTTTTCTTTATGAAGACTTGACTATAATATACTTCATTGAGCAGTGACTGTGTGGGGTGGTAACTTCATTGGATAGTTGAAGCCCCAAATTGGCTGATGTGAGAATTTGGGGATGACTAATGAGTGGCTAGATTTAGCAAATAAAAATGCAGGCTGCCCTGTTAAATTTGAATTTCAGATAAACAGTGAATCACTTTTTAGTATAAGTATATCCCATGCAATATTTGGGACATAATTATGCTCAAATATCGTTCATTATTTATCTAAAATTCAAATTTAACTGGGCATCTTATATTTTATCTGGCAACCCTATGATTACACAATATCAAGCGCCTGCTGTTTACAGAGTTTGGTGGAGTGCTCAAATGCATACCATTGTTCCTTTCTGACCCTTGGAGTCTGTTTCAAAAAGCAGTATGTTCTCATTTCCCCATAAGGAAAGGCTCTTCAAAAAACAGGTTTTTTGTTTGTTTTTGCTTTAATCTGGTGCCTGCTGTTTCATTACTTTATTTTTAGAGATGGTACCTTGGCACTCAAGTTATTTTTCTCCCTCAGAGTACCTACTTAAATTTCAACTGAAATTTCAGGTAAACAATGAACAATTTTTTAGTATAAGTATGTCCCAGGTGGATAAATGGAATCAAAGTTGTGTGTTTCCTTCTGAACTGTAACTGGCTAAGGTTCCCAGGGCAAGATGGCCTATCACACCCAACTTTCCCGCTTCTCCCTATTTGAACAATAAAGGGGGAAAACAAGAATACACAAATATTCCCAGGCCAGTTTCTCCCTCTTGCACAAAAAGTACACACCCTTGAATGAATCATGAGGCTTGAGTGCACCAGAGACCTATATGTGGGCAGAAACCCCCCCAAAACAAGCCTCTGAACATTCTGCTTGTTACCTGACACCTTTGATGACAGCTCCACCAAGAAGCTATCCAGTCTGCTTTTGAACACTTCTAAAGGGTCAGGCTTTGTTTTTGAAACCACCATCCTCCTTATCAGTTATTGTGTGACTACTATGTACTGGTCACTGTGTCAAAAGTTCTTTATATTAGACCAAAATGTATGTTTACTGACATTTGGAAAGAAAGCCCTTTTACATTTATGCTTTCATTTAGCCTTCGTATATGTTGTCCTTTCTATATTATACATGTAAACACTGAGGCTGGCACAGGTTAACTAGTTAGTTCAGCAAGTAATTAGTGCTGGACCTGTACTCTAAGCCAGGTCTTGTGATTCCAAATAGTTTCCCACAGCCTCCTAGCTTCTCTGCCCTTGGAGCAAATTTTGCCTAAGCACAAATTCTTCGTTTACTACGTGCAAGCGTGCAAGCATGCAAGCATGCAAGCATTACAGGGGCCCATGGGGTGAAGTCCCAGGGGTTTCACAAGTCTGTATATAAAAGATAAAGCGCCTGTTTGTCTGTAGTTAAGTCTTTACTTAAAAGATAAAGCCCCATCAGTGGTTTGTAAATTCAAAGGCAGTAAGATATGGAACAAAGTAATGCCTGATAGTAACGGTGTTCTCAGTTTGCTCAAGATGTGTTGGTGCCACAGCCCTTACATAGTGAGCAAGATAGTAATTAGTGGCCCCTCTCTCATTCCACTCTGCGTGGGTAATGCTGTCCCCTGGGTGAAAGAAATAGAGATTGATTTCATGGTAATGACTGTTGGTTAAGGGTTCATGCTTGGTGCCAGATAGCCTGAATTCATTTCCTAGCTCCACTGTTTACCTGAGACCTTGCTTTTTATTTCCTCTTTCCATACTTCAGTGTCCTAATCTGTAGGATGGGAATAATACTACCTGCTCCAGAGTGGGTCTGTGAAAAACAAATGAGTTTGTTCTTGTAAACTGTGAGAACAATGCCAGACGTTATCGTAAGTGCTCAATAAAAGTTACCTGTGGTGACAGTGATGTTTGAGCAGGGGTTCTTAGACTTTTTGTGCCGTAGATCCCTTTGGCATTCTGGTGAAAAACCCGACTCCTTCTCAGGATCATGTTTTTAAAATGCATAAAATAAAATACATAGGATTACAAAACAAATTATTACGATTTAAATTAATACTAACTTAAATATTTAAAATACTGTTGCCAAACTATTTTTAGAATCTAATATATGATATAATAACATGGGGTTCTTTGTTAAAGCCTTACATAGATCTAGAGGTAGTTGAGTATCTAACAATAGCTATTTTGAAGTAGCCATGAATATAAATGTTATTTTCAGATGTCTATCATATACTGAAATGTGATGTAACAATGTCTGTAATTTCTGTTAGTGAGAGAGTCACAGGTACTGCTAGTAGGAAGTTCTGTGGTTTGTTGCCTGCACTCATCATCAAAGGAAATACACAATTCCAGTTAGAGGTTTAAATAAAGATGTATTTTTTCCCCATCCAAGTTCATGGATCCCTGAGTTTTACCATGGACTCCTGGAAGATCGCTGGACCCCGGATTAAGAACCCTGATGTACACGTTTCTGGTGGAGTCATTTGGGGAAGGATTGCTGGCCCAGTTGAAGGAAGGCAGTGTATATTCTTCCCTGTATTATGTACTTGTAGCTACAAGGAAAATAACCAAATTTTAATGAAAAAGAAAAGGAAAGCAAGAAAAATAAAAGGAATGTAGAGCAGAGAAGGCAAATAGCTTTCATTCTGAGTGTCCACTTTAATAGACTGGTGGCAGAGGTTGCCGGAACATTGTGTCTGAGGCTAGCTCTGGGTTAAAGGGAAAGAGTGCTGTGATTGATTAGGAATGTCTGCATGTTGGCAGAATGGCCACAGCCCTGCCGTCTCTGACCTAGTACGTTCATAAACGTGCTATGGATATAAAGTGTTAAGGAGCAAATTGGATGTAGCAAAAATATCACATATTTGTGTTTGTACCATTTATGTATTTTTTTTTTTTGCATGAATGCATTTAGGTTTATTGATCTGCTAGTCTAAAGAGGTTTGTTTAGCTTTCTCTTGTATATTCCCCAAACTTCTTAAATCTGTTATCAGTTAGGAGTGCTCTCAGTGGCAAGTAACATAATCAAATTAATGGTAGCTTATACAAATAAGGGCTTATTTTCCTCACATGAGAAAACTCTGTAGGTGAGTCATTCTAGAGCTTGCCCATTGAGTCAGTGATCACATGAAGGAATTGGGTTCCTATATTTTTGTTATTTGATCCTCCACTGTTGGCTTTATGTCTTCATATTTGTCGTGTTAAGGCTGCGGAATGGTTGCTGTAGTCCCAAGCACCGCGTGTGTGGTCAAATCATGAAGAAGGGAGAAGGAGTGATGCAGTTAGCTCTCTTCGTGTGTCTGCCAAAATATCAAAAATATCTTTCCCAAAAGTCTGGATCATATGATTACCCCTAAATACAAAGGACGCTGAGAAAGCAAACATTTGGCTTGCCCGCCTCTACAATGGAAAGGAGCAAGGAAGAAAGGGGGTGAGAATGGCTTTAGGTTTGTCAGCTAATAGAGTCTGTCACCCTGGAATACAGAAGTCTGCTAATGAATAGGAAAGTGATAGTGCTGCCTGACTGAAAGCCTAGCAGTTTTCTACTGAAAGAATTTGAAAGTCTTGATGGGCCACAAAAGATGGAAGCAAAGTCCTCTTTTCCTTTTATCATAAAAGAAAGACAAGGAAAAATGATTTGATTAACTAGAAGTCATGCACAGCCCTTGTGTAACTCTTCAGTTTTAATAGGAGGCAAAGTGCATATCTAGAGATGATACTGTGCAGCTAAACCAGTTGATGAAGATTGCCCTATTAGCAAAGTGTAATCATCAGTCATTTATGCAAACTTAAGTTGACTCTGAAAAATACCCCATGTTAAACTGTTCAAACACATCTGAATTTTATTTTATCCGTAGAGTTTATCTTTGAAAAAGGTACATGGTAATCATCATTATCCCTATTTTTATATAGTTAAAAGGGCATAATAGTAAGTTGTATAAAATTGACACCTAAACCCACGCATGATCCAGAACTTGATGAAAGTGCAGCTGTGACCTCCTGACTTGTGTCTACATCTGTTTCTGGAATCATACAGCATCAGCAGAACCTTGGAGGTCATCTAGTCTCATCCTTTTTAATACATAAGGAAGACCGAGGCCTACGGAGATTAACTGACCTGCTGACGGTCATAAGCCTTGCTGCTAAGACAGAAACACAGATCTTTTCACTCCTTTCTGAGAAAAATATAAGAGCAAATTCGAGCACTGCCTCTGTGTGGTGTTTCCTAGCTGGGCGCCGAACCTCAGGAAAGCTGCTCCATCTCTGGGTCTGTTTCTTCATCTCTAAAATAGGGATAATGGTACCTACTCCTTAGGGTTGTTTTAAGAGTTAGATGAATTCATTCAGGTAAATCACATAGAACAGTTCTAGACTTGGTAAATTTTAGCAATTTTTATTATTGATTTCCTTTTACCACCCACGATTTTATCAACAGCATCCTCATCATCACTAGTATTTTTGCTGTTACTATGTTAGGCTAAATATACTTGTTTTCCCCTTTAAATTACTCCTGGGACTCATAGATGTGAGATTTATTATATTTTTATTGCTTTATTGAAAAAATTTTATTTGTTTATTTTTAATTTTTTATGTTTATATGTTTATTTTATTCATTTATTTTTATTTTATTGCTTTAACGCTATATTGTTTCAAGAAATTTAACACTATTTGAGTTATGTGACTTCAAATACACACTGATTAACCCTTTAGTTAGAAACGTTACATATGATATGAATTGCCAGAATATATAGTTGCCACCACCCGTTGGTAATTCTGGGTTATCTAGGCCTAGGCTTTCTTCCATTTTGCCGAGAAACCAGTAGCTTTCCCCATATTCAGTGTCTAGAAGTCAGAAGCTGTCAAGGATATGAATAGGAGAGAAACGTGGCAAATTGTCATTTTGTCTCTTAAATGCGTAGTATGCATGAAACACTGTGAAAAATGTAAACTACTCTATAAGCACTATTGATACTATTTATGACTGTAGAGAACAGAAAGAGGAGCTGAGACAATGAGAGAAGAGAAGGGAAAGCCTGTAGTATGTGGTCTTCAAATCCATAGATCTCAGATGTTTTTGCCCATACTGCTTTGTGGCCCTCTACTCCAGGGTGGGAAGGAAGGGGGAAGACACAACATTTTTTCACCATTTCTTCACTTTAGTTTTCAGAAAACAACAACAGTAAGTAGTTTTGCTAAAGTAGTTGGTGCTCTCCAACCTTCTCACCCCAATAAATGTTGTCATGGGGATGGGACCTTCTCCACTCATTTCTTAATAACCATTGATGGGGTGTGCCAGGCTGTGAACAATGCCATTGTCTCTTGGCCTCCTTTCACTTACTCACTCCTTTCTGTCATTTTGCAGAGGGTCTGAGCATTTTTAGGCTCCTAAGAAGGAAGACAGGGCCTCTGGTTCTGCGTCTGGAGCTCTTCCCACAACACCAGAGCTGTGAGAAATGTGGCCTGGTGCCATGTTCATATTCGCATAGGAACTTGCCTTAGAAGTTTTATTAGTCGAATTATTAGCGTTCTTCTATGACCCATGTTCATATATAGAACTTTGTGTTATACATTTTTATTCTAACTTCATTTCTGGTTAAGTTCCTATGCTTGTTTTTCTATCTTCTCTTTTATCTGCTTTAGATTTATGCTGTGTTTTATGTATTGCTATAAGCCTCTTTAAGCCCTTTCTGCAACAAAACAGGGAATATATAAACAGATTGTTTGTTTGTTTGTTTTTAAACAGAAATCGACTTAAAACCTCCAGAGAAATAGAATCCTTAGACCTTCCAAACTGCCGCCTGATTAAAGGAATTGGTGAGTATGAGAAAATGCTTGTTATACACCTTACATTATTTAGCTACCAATGCTAAAAACTCATTAACAGTATTTTGGCATGCAATTACTGTTTATCAGAGGAAAAATCACATTAGATTAATAAAAACCTCTTCAGCCAATCTCTTTTGATCTCATGCACCCCGTATTTTTTCTTCTTTCTTGGTCTCACTATAGTTCATTAATTATTTGTATATTCCTGTGCTTGTTGTTTGATATCTTGCTTGTTTAGTGACTTTTCTGAACTATTTTGTAAAGTCTGTATTCTTTGTCGTGTGTGGCCACTGAAATCTGTGTTCCATTAGCCTAGTAGTCAGCTAATGAAGGCAAATCACAAGGAAGAAAAGTTATAAAATGGAAAATAAAAATTTCTCAACAAAATCTCCATCCCTCACAGAAGTAACACCAGAAATAAAGTTTCTTTCTTATCCTTCCTGGTATTTCCAGTGAAATTGCAAACAAATATATGCATATGCACACATATCTATTTTTATTCACAAATGGCATCTTAGTGTAAGATTATGTTCTGCAACCTACTTTATTCCAAACACAATGCGAACAGCTTTCCACATCAGCACATGTAGCTCTAACTCATTCTTTTTAATATTGGCACGTACTGTGACTTTTTTAACCAATTCCCTCTTAATGCACATTTGGGCGATTGCAGTTTTTTGCAACCACAAACAAATCAGTGAGCATCATTGTACCTGTAGCTTGTGTCTTTGTTTACCTGTAGGATAAATCCTCAACAGTGGGATTGTTGTTCCATGAGCATATGTGTTTAAAGGGTTGATAATCATTGCTAAATTGTCCTTCACTTGGCCAAACTAATAAATAAACTCAATACCTCATATTTATAACCACATTCACTCACAATGGGATTCACAATGCTCTTTGAGCAAAGACAAAGTAGTGACTGTTCTCTGTGACGCACAAAAAGGCTTTGCTTTCGTGAAACCTATCCGTTTTCAGAGCAGCCTTTTCCACTTCAAAGTTTCTTGAAAATTTTTATTTTATTTATTTTTAATTTTATATTACATTTATATATTTTATATATTTATTGTGTTCATTTTATTTTATTGCTTTATTGCTATGTTGTTTCAAAAAATTTAACACTATTTGAGTTATATGATTTCAAATACATACTCATTAACACTTTGATTAGAAACATCACATATGATATGACGCCTCTCCTTTACACATCTGCTTCCTCCTTGCTCTGCTTTTTTTTCCATTCCTACTCTTGCGCTTTTTCCCAGTCCTTTCTCCCTTCATCTACTCTCCTTGACTTCTTTCTCCTGGGGCTTCTCCTTTTTGTTTAGTTGCCCAAATACTTAGCAAGAATATGTAGATTCAGTATCAAGTACCAGATTGACCAGATCTGTTCTGGATAATGCAGACAGTTCTAGAACTAAGGTTGTCTAGAGTCAGAGGAAACTCAGCAACTGCATCCTGCCTTCTGGCTGCAATCACAGAGAGCCCCCCTCAGAACTGGTCACTAAGCAAAATCCAGATGGCATCTGTGAGGAATGTTGTACAAGGCTGGGAGGTTGAGTCAGGGATCTCTAAGGTTACTTTTGCTACTGAGTTAATTGTCAAATTATTAAACAGCCCTTGGCCCTGTGAAGCTCACCTTCTGTGAACTCAAGTCTCAGAGTAGACAATAGGGCAGAGCCAGGCACGTCACAGGACAAACTGCCAAGTGAATTGTTGTTACAACTGACTGGGATGGAGAGCTCCTCGGAGAAAACAAGCCCAACAACATTTGTATTCTGAACAGGCGTCTGTCTGTGTTTGTGACCTTTGTGTTGTGATGTGTGTGAGCTGCTGTCTGGAATTGAAAAGAATGAAGAAATATGTCACCTATGGCCCCTCTCGTGAAGTGTTTAATGCCTCTGAGGCACTTCAGAAGGCAACAGAGCAAAGACGATGAGTGATTAGAAGCACATTTGGGACACATTTTTAGCTCTAATTAGAATTGTGCTTTTTTTTTCCCTTTCTTTTCCTTTTCCTCTGTGCTTAGCACACACTATATGAACATTTGTTGAATGCTATGTTAGTGATGCGTAATGATTAATAATAGCTTGTGGTTATAGGTTTTTAACAACAGTTGCTTATTCAGTGATCTTTGATTTTAAGGAATAGCAGTGTGCTGGGCATACATTCCCATACAGGCAAAAGCAGCTTCTTATGGTGGGCAGCAAGGGTAGAGAGGTTCCATTTTTTAGTTTCCGCTTGCAAACAGTGGTAGCCATGCACTTGAGGCCAACAATCCCTCTGAGAGGTGAGACCATTCCTCTCTGGCTCCACCTCCACCAACACACACACTAAATGCTGCATTCACCACGACTGCAAATGAACTCTTTGTGACTCTTGGGTGCTTTATATATATCATCTCATGTCTTTCTGTTTTAATAAATAATAATCATCTACCACATACCATACAGGATGTGTGCCTTCTGTGGGGCAGACAGTAAGCTTACTATTTATTCCATTTTTTGTATTCCTTCCCAGTGTATCTCATAGACAGAAACTAAGCTTTTACACACGCAAGATTTAGCATAAATCAACATCTAAATAATAAAAATTATAATGACAAGTTAACTCTATTTGAGGCTTAAGAATTTAAAACATTTTCTAAATGTCTTTGAAAATGCTGGCATTCAGAGTTCTGAACTGAAACAGAATTTTTAATGGATTATCTCTCTTGAGTTAATTAAGGGTTTTATACACTTGGCAGTCAAGACCTTTACAATAACTGCTGCTTGGGAGATTAAAGGGAAAAAAAGCATTACAGTTTGTAGCCCTTGTTATCAAGTACTTTCCAGTCTACCTATGGAAAGGAAAACAAAAAAACTCACTACTGTGAGATATAGATGTTTTTTCTTTTTATAACAGGTAAGGACCCAAGGCTCAGAGAAGTTAAGTAATTTTTACAAATTCTCTTTCCAATATGCCATCTTCTCCCAGAGTGATTAATACGCATACCTGACTAGTGAACCAAAAAAGTGGAAAACAATAGGCTACATTACATACTGGATATGGCAAGTATGTAATATATGACAACTGCTGCATATGGCAAGGGCTGATTTGCTATTATAAAGTTACAGTAAGTAACTTAAAGAAGAGAGAAATTTATGTTCTCTTACATGACAGTCCCATGATAAGCAAATGGCCTAGGATGATTAGATGACTACTTCATGTGGTCATTCTGGGACAAAGGCTGATGAAACAAACAACACAGCTATCTCAACATATTGCTTCCATCTTGGTCCAAAACTAAAACTCCAGTTGCTGCCATTTCCCAGCAGCAAGGGGTAGAAAGAAAATTTACATGGATGTTATGTTTACTTTATTTTACCCACTAGTTGCATAAACCTTGTACTCTCATATTCCATTAACCTGAGCTTAGACAACTGGCCACATCTGTTGGCAAGGAAGGGTAGGAATGTCTGTAGCTACATTGCCATGTGCTTGTAGCTGAAAAGAAAGAAGGGGAGCATGAATACTGGGGAGAAGTTGGCCAGCTCTGACATGGATAGATAATTGCTAAAGGAATAAGAAGGGATTGAAATCAGATGTGCTAAGCTAGAAGACTTTCTAGAGAAAGAGGGTTTTGAAAGAGGTTTGAAAGAAAAGTACAGGATATGAATTGGTGAAGATCTTGGTGAGAAGCATGGAAGCAAACATTTTGGGGAAAAAAGCCAACATAGGGAATTGACAACGGTTGTATTTACAAAGTGAAGTATCTTTAGAGAGAAACCAGGGGACCATTCTGACAGGGAAAATTCACTGAATGCCAGGTTGTATTTTTTCTTTGTCAAATTTTACGTTATGATTTTGAGTCAAAACTAAAGGACTTGAGTCCCAGCTTCCCAATTTGTGGCCTTGAACAATTTGTTTAACCTTTCAAAGGCTCTGTATTCTCAATTCTAAAATAAGAGATAATAATATTGCTTCTTAGGGTTATGAAAATTATATGAAATAACGTACGTAAAGTACAAGGAGCCTGTAGTGTATTTTAGTAGCTATTACTGTTACTACTATTATTACTATTATTGAATTAGAGGAGAAAAAGTTCCTCCAGCATTGACTACTCTTGCAGTCATCACACCAAAGGGGTGATATGGGATGATAAAAGCCTATTGTAGTAATGGCTATATAAATGAAGAGGGGGGAGTATCTGGAAAATATTCTCAAGAAAGCTACAGATAAGACTTTTTTTTTCTTGGAATTAGACAATAGGATTAAACGAAGTAGTTGCAATGCGGTTGAAATGAAAACATCTTCTAAAAACATTGCTCTTTTCTTGATTATTAAAACAATACTGTTATTTATATATAATTTTAAGCAAAGTATAAAGAAGAAAATGAAAATCACTCATAATCCTACCACTCGAAGAAATACTAACTTTTTCTATATATCTTTTCTTCTTCTATGTGTGTAAGCGTGTACACACTGAAATTAAATTGTCTTGAATAATTTTTCAAGAACAACAAATTTTAATTAATTGAGCTCCTACTAAATGGATCCAGAAAGCAAAACTTGGACTAAAATTCTGTGTGTGTGCACACATGCACACACGTGTGTGTGTTTGTATGTTTATATTTGTGTATGTGATGTAGAGTTCCACTGGTCCCTGCTCATTCCCAGTTGAAAACCACCATGGGACTAGAGTCTAGTGGTTCTTAACCTTTTAGGGGTATCACAGACCCTTTTACAAATCTGCTGAAAGCCAAGGACCCTTTTCACAGAAAATTTTCCATCTGTACATGCAGAAGACATTTTGCATTACATAGAATTTCAGAAAGTTCATAGACTCTTTGAAATCCACTTATGCCTCCTTAGGGATCCACAGACCCCAGGTTAAGAACTCCTCCACTAGACCATGCTTAGGCTTATATGTATCTTCTTTCTGAGGAATAGGCAGATGAGTCATCTTTACAACGTGAAGTTCTTGGCATTTTTATTTTCTTTTGCTTTTCTCCGCTATGACAGAGCCAGTAACACTGGAGGCAACTAGCCAAATGCGATCTCATGAATCAAAACCAAAATGGCTGGATAGATGCTGTTTGTTTTTGACAACCTAGAAATAATCCTGGAGAAATCCTTTGGAGAGATCTTAAAGGGGAAGATTGGATTTTGTGTACTCGAAGAATGTGTCGTGATTTGGCTTAATCTAAGCCATTTTTATTCCTCTTTTCTTGTGTTTGGGTCTATTATCTGTCTGCAGAATTTACACAGTGAGACCAGTGGGAAGGCCTTCTGTCTAATTATTTGCTGTGCTGTGTGGAGTGTGCTGCAGACATCGATAAACAATCAATAGTAATTGTAGCCCACCTCAGAGACAAGCGTTAGAAGCCTCAACTGGCTTAGGTGCATGTATTTTTCATTAATTTTCTTTTGCTAGTTTTTTTTCTGTAATTTAAAGCCTAAATTTAAAGATTAAATGGGAAGCTTTTCTTTGCTTATGAAAACAAGCAGGCATTGTTTTTTAAAAAGGCAATATGTAATCCCAGGTGTTTTATCTCGGTTAATGAGAGAAATGTCTGCGTTTGCTTCAGATTGAATGAGCAGAGAAAGGGACGAGGATATTTGCATGGTTAAATGACTATGAACCCTTCATTCTGAAAGTAATATTCCCCTGATGTCAATTACTTTTGTGCCGACATCTGGATGTTTATCAGAAGAGTGTACAGATGTCAACTTTTTCTGTATTATAGCTGGAAATGTGGTGATTACTTGACTTTGATTTGAGTAAACATACAATATCTAACATTTAAAGTCAGAAGTTCACTGCAGGAAGAGATTTAGAATGACGTTTATTAAAGAGAGTGGGTCCTTGAAAAAAAGTCAGAACCATTCCAGAAGATGTACTGATAAAGTAAACAAAGTCCTAGTTATGCTCTACCTAACAAATAACAGAATTTGAACATGACATTTATCTATTTCTTGAACTTTCAGAAGCTGGCTCTGAAGATATTGACATCCTTCCGAACGGTCTGGCTTTCTTTAGTGTGGTGAGTACCTGCTTCCTTCCCCAGTCTCAGTGGAGGAGGTCAAGGCAGTTTGATGAGACCTGCAGAGCAGTAACTTGTTTTTAAAATTCCTCACTTTCAAAAATGTGTTCTGAAAAAAAGACACGTCAAACAGGATCTTAATACATTTCTTTAAGTTTATCTAAATGTAGAGATGAAAAAGTCTTTGCCAATTGATTTATTGCTCTTTATGGGCCCCCTGTATTGCGGAAAAATATTCCACTGCAATCTGTGTTTTAAAAGTTTGTTGGTTTTTTTGGTGAGGAAGATTGGCCTTGAGCTAACATCTGTACCAGTCTGCCTCTGTTTTGTATGTGGGATGCCACCACAGCATGGCTTGATGAGCAGTGTGCAGATCCATACCCAGGACTAGCCTGGTGGCATAGTGGTTAAGTTTGCATGCTCCCCTTGGATGGCCTGGTGTTCGTGGGTTCAGATCCTGGGCACAGACCTACGCACCACTCGTTAAATTTTAAATTGATTGGCCTGTGGCATGCTGGCCTACACCAGTATCCATTCTAATTGGAAAACTGTATAGGTGGGCCAGTGAGGACGTTCTGGCCACCTTGTTTCCCTGGCTTGGGCCGAGGTGAGGGTCCTTGGCATCTTCACGAGTTCCGTTATTCTTGAGGAAGAAGTATCCAGCTTTGAAGGCAGCCTGGAATTATTCTGTTCCCTCTCAGCATCTGTTATTTTCAGACTCTGAGACTCAGGAGGGATGTGAAGAACTTGGAGATGCTTTAGAAGAGAGTCACAACACTAATAAAATAGTCGTCAGACTTAAGAGAGAGGTGAGAGGACTCAGCTTAGATGAGAATGAGGGTCATAACACTCTCCAGGCTGCTGATGGTTTTCGTGTGAAAGACTGTGATCAGCTGGTTTCTCCCACTGAGGGAAACAAGAAATACTGTGGGCTTTGGCAGAAACACCAGTATTTATATGAAAATTTAAAAATACAGTTTTAAAAGAAAAGTTTTATTTAATTACCTACACAGAATGAGTAAAATGATATTTCTAGTAGGACTCTGGGTTTGTTTAGAAGCTCATGCTTGCATGTGTGTCTGTAGGATTAGGAGAAAACACTGGGACTACTAGTCAAAGTTATTCATAACTAGAGATGCAAAAATCCTGAGTAAAGTAGAAGGCAGTTTTTCTTTTGGCAAAGGAGGAGGTATTTGCATAATCCAGAACTCACCTGTTTCAAGATTTTCCCCTCATTGGAATAAATCTGAATTAGGAGTAGTGAAGTCTCTAAGCACATGGATCTTAGCCACTTTAGCTGAGCGCCTTATTACAGTCACAATGATCTTGTAGCCATGTCCATGGCATTTCTTCTGCTTTTATTCCTGTTATCCTTCCTCAGTTATATGACTTTCTTTTCTTTTCTTTTCTTTTTCAAATTTAGAAACAATTCCTCTTTGCTGCTGTTCTTTAAGTTACTCAGCGTTGTCTCTAGTATTTCCCAGAATGCACTGTTTTCTAAATGAATAACTCGTACGTCATGGCAATTGTTTGTCCTTTTTCCAAGCATTTTAGCCCATGGAGCCTGTCCTATTCCACAGTTATGGGATTGAGGATCACCTCAAAACTAACATCACAGCTCCTGAGGAACTGGATGACAGAGAATATAAAAAAGATTTGAAAGACAATGTGACTATACTGAACCGTACTCTTAAAAATGGTGAAAATGGTAAATTTTATGTTATGTGTATTTTACCACAAGTAAAACTAAAATAAAATCTTTAAAAAGAGGAAAAACAGGGGCCGGCCCCGTGGCACAGTGGTGAAGTGCGCACGTTCCACCTCAGTGGCCCAGGGTTCACTGGTTCGGATCCCGGGTGCAGACATGGCACCACTTGGCAAGCCATGCTGTGGTAGGTGTCCCACATATAAAGTAGAGGAAGATGGGCACGGATGTTAGCTCAGGGCCAGTCTTCCTCAGCAAAAAGAGGAGGATTGGCAGCAGATGTTAGCTCAGGGCTAATCTTCCTCAAAAAAAAAAAACAACAAATAAATAAATAAAATAAAAAGAGGGAAAACAGATTTAAATGATAGTATTAAAAATAACCATGACTAGTTAACACCATCCCTGGGAGAGCTTCCTTTGCGTTGAAACCAGGCTATTGTTTATGGGACACTGAAAAAGAATAGAGATTATTAACCACTGAAGTGGCACTGCCATAAAGCAATAGTAAAATTCCAGTTTATTCTATTTACTGGGCCTACCATGCTTGAAGTTATGTAATTTTGATAGACTTGTTTAAATTGGAGAGAATTTCTATTATGTCCAATTTTGTGCATAAAATGAGACTTTATTCTTTTGGTATTCTTTTAAATTTGCATAAATACGACTTAAAAGATTTAAAAGGGAAAAGACCTAGATTATTTCAGTGAGTACTGAAAAAGAATTAAATAAAATTCAGGAGCCAGCCTGGTGGCGCAGCAGTTAAGTTCACATGTTCTGCTTCAGCAGCCTGGGTTTTGCCTGTTCGGATCCCGGATGTGGACATGGCACTGCTTATTGGGCCATGCTGTGCTAGGTGTCCCACATAGAAAGTAGAGGAAGATGGGCACGGATGTTAGCTCAGGGTCAGTCTTCCTCAGCAAAAAGAGAAAGATTGGCAGCAGACGTTAGCTCAGGGCTAATCTTCCTCAAAAAAAAAAAAAAAGAAAACAAAACAAAATCATTCCTGATTAAATGCTCCAAGAAAATTAGATAAAAAGGGAAACTCCCGAGAAACCTACAGCAGACATCATTCTTAGTGATGAAACATTAGCTGCCTTCCCATTAATGTTAAGAAAAGGAAGAAAATGCCCCAAAACACTATAAACATCAGTAATCTATTAGAGTTCTTAATAACCCAATATAACAAGAAAAAGAAATATGAGGTAGAAAAAAACTACAAAACTGTTATTATTTTCAGACAGTGTGATCACCTGTTTTTTAAACAATCCAAGAGATTCAACAAACACACTATTAGACCTAAGAAGAGAATTCAGTGAAATGGTTGGATTCAAAATGACCATATAAAACTCAGTGTTTTTCCCATGTGCTAGGAAAATCCAACTAGAAAATGTAATAATAATAATGATAATAATAATGTTCCATTCAGAACAGCAACTTAATTTCAAAAATTTATACAGAAAAATAAATGAATAGATTTAAGACTATTTTGTAAAGGTAGAGCAATGAAGTGTGGATTTGGGGACTTGCCATATTTATATTGCCATATATATCTCATATCTTATAAATAAAGCTATAGTAATTTAAAAGTGGCATATTGGCACAAGAATAGGCATGAGTCCCCAAACAGACCAATATGTAAACAGGGATCTAGTACATGAGAAAGGTAACATTTGAAATCAGTGAGAAAAGGACAGACTAAATGCCAGGCACTGATCCAGGCCCTGGAATCCAGCACTGAACAAATGAGATAAAGTCTCGCTTCATGTGCCAATGGGGAGGGAATGAATATGTGTCAGACAGTGGCAACACTTTAACAAAAAATAAAATGGGGCACTAGAGAGTGACAGCTGTGGTAAGGATGGAGTCAGGCTGCCATTTATATATGGATAAATATGTATATATGTCAAATGGCAGTAAGTGACATTTGGTGCAGATATGAAGAATTGAGGGAAGGAGCCCCAGATGTCTGGGAGGGCAGCATTCCCAGGCAGAGGGAACAGTGTGTATAGTGGCCCTGATGTAAGAATGTGCTTGGTTCTTTTGAAGAACATCAAGCAAGCCAATATGGCCAAAGTACATGTGTAATAGTAATAGGAGATGAGGGCAGAGAAACAGAGAGTTTGGAATGGGGGCAGATGAAGGATGGTGAGCAGGGCAGATCATTTAGGGCCTCTAGGCTATCATAAGAGTTTTCACTTTTAATCTGAGTGAGATAGGAATTTTGATCAGAGGTGTGACATCGTCTGACATAATTTGGATGCTGATGTAAGACTAGTCTTTTGTAGGGTCTTAATGACAGAAGCAGAAAGGCCAGTTAGGAGGCTCTTGCCATAATTGTGGTGGGGATTTGGACCAGGGCAGTCATGGTGAGAAATGTTTACATCCTTATGAAGGGGTATATTTCTAAGGTAAAGTCAACAAGATTTGCTGATGGCTTGGATATGGGGTGTGAGACAAGGAGGGGAGTCATGACTGACTCTATTCACCAAGACTTCTGGCTTTGTAGAAGCAAAGTGCAGGCCGAGGGCTTGAGGGTCAACAGTCAGTATATAAACTTTCACTTATCCATGCCTCAACTCTGCCTCGGATCTCCCAGTTCACCAAACGTTGAGTTATCCTCCCAAAAGACTAAACCCCTAGTTTTTTGCCTCAACTATGAAAAACCAGTTATTGTTCATCTTTCCACTTTCCAACTCCCAATTTTTATTTTTTCTATTGTCTCCTCTCTGCTTTCTTTGTGTTTGTAGCTTTACGCCACTACCTTTAACCAAAGCCTCTATTTATCATTTATTTATAGTTCCCACTTTAGTCCATAAAAATGCTTATACCTTTATATTTAACTTTTTCCTCTGTTTCGAAAAGGGTCTAAAATTTCCGGGACTCCACAGCTTTGCACCAGATAAGCCTGGAGGAATACTAATGATGGATCTAAAAGAAGAAAACCCAAGGGCACTGGAATTAAGAATCAGCCGTGGATTTAATTTGGCTTCATTTAATCCACATGGTATCAGCACTTTCATAGACACTGGTAAGAGCCAATGAGCTACCAACATTAAGAAACTTATAATGGTTTCAAATGACTGGGGAAAATAGATTTCGATCATATTTGTAGTAATAGAAGAACAGTTAACTCATGAATTATTTCTGTATTCTTCATACAAATAAGTTGATCATTTGCCTCTTCAGCCAGCAGTTAGTAATGCTACATTTTGAAATTTCTAACAGCTGACACCTAAAAGAATGTTTAGATTTCATATAACCTTTTCATATACCTATGATCATTGCATTAAAAAAAAAGCTATATTTCTAAATTAAACTCTAAACAGATTATTCATGCATTCTGTATATGGAGTGGGAAATGCTCTTTCTTAAAGGTCAGGGGACCAATGATCAGAAATAACACCAGACAGCAGTGATGAGAAAGATAGGAAGAATGATCCGTTAGGTCGTCTAACAGCTTATACCTCAAACCTTTCCTTGGCTGTGGTATTTAAATGTCAGTGTCTGCCCAGAGGTCCTATGGTTATGTCTTGTAAATTAACTCTGTTCTTTCAATTCTTTAGATGACACAGTTTATCTCTTTGTTGTAAACCACCCAGAATTCAGGAATACAGTGGAAATTTTTAAATTTGAAGAAGAAGACAATTCTCTTTTACACCTAAAAACAATCAAACATGAGCTTCTTCCAAGGTACTTAGTCCTTTTGTTCACTTTCCAGTTTATCTCTAGCATTTTCAAATATTCCCTATGGTGGTCTTCTCACCTTTTATAAGAGGTGAAATACATATATATATATATATATATATATATATATATATATGTATACATACATGCACATAAATACATGTATTTATATGTGTGTGTATATAGTTTCCTTGTAGAGCAGATAACGTCAGTGTCACTCATTCTAATAATCAGTGTTCTATGTGACTCCCTTGAGAAGTAATGAAATGGTGGACTACAGGGAACATGCCCTTCAGGACCATCTTGGGAATAGAAGACAAACCCAGCATTTTCCCTGCTGTCACATTCTACCTCAGATGACTCATCACCCGAATAATGATAATACCTGTCCTGCCAAGGAAGAGGAGCCTGCTTTGTATAGAGTTAGTATGCCTTATATGGGACTCATACAGAGTGCCTTCACAGGGTTAGTGGTAGCTGTGGCTAGTGGCCCTACAGAATTGGAGGGATTCAAACTGGAAGTGGGTTTCTACTACTTGAGGAACACACAGCTGGTTGCTAATGTGGTTAAAAAAGAATCCTGTGTACCTCCCTGGCTCAACTTGCATTCGTCTACTACTTCTTTTAAGTTTAAACTTGATGAATATTTTAATTTTTACTTCCTTATCTAGGGCTTAAGCATGTAACTCCAATCATTCTTCCAAAAATGCACCTCTTAAGAAGTAGGAGCATAAATACCATCCAGGCAGCTTCTACATCATGGAGCTCTTTGAGAAAAAGGGGACCCACCTTCCCTTTAGGTCTCTTTTTCACTTAGCAAAGGAGAAAGCAGCTCTTTCAGAAATTTTTGCATAGCATGATGGGAATTTAAATTTAATAGCACTCTTACCTAACTGGTTTTAAAAATGTAATTCCTTTTGGCATATAAATCTCATCTGAAGCATTGTACCATGGCACTTTCATCATCCATCTCTCTGCAAGTGTTTATTGAGTGCCTGCGCATTCTCAGCAGGTCGGCTTTGTGAGTCAGGTAGAAATTGAACAGTCGACCTTAGTTTGACTAATAACTAAGCAAAGGAATTCAGGAAAATCCAGCAACTGAGTAAATGGAAACTAGGTAAATGTTATTGATGACCCAACCAACTCACCAGCCAACAAGTTTCTCTCCAGCTCTATGCTATGGACAGCTGTGTCCTTACATACTGTTGTTAAACCCTACCTTGCTTGCTGTCAAAAAGCATACTCTCGGAGAGTGACGTCAGCAACATGGTGGTGTGAGCTCACCCGGGACTCTCTCCCCTCCAAATTACAACCAAAAAGAGCAACTGCTTTCCAACCAAAAAAAAATCCTAATAACAGAAATTGTCAGAGACCCACAACAGCCAGGTGACTGGGGCAGAGAGTCTGGAGCCCCCCTCAGAGGAGCTGGAATGGGGTAGGAGAGAACTTCACTCCCTCCCCTGGAGACTGGGATCACTGCCATGGGTGAGGGAAGGAGCAGGGGAGGGGCTGTGCATCCGGGGATCGTCCAGGACTCCCACCACCCATGCAGTGGAAACCCTCTAATGGGGGAAAGCTTTCACGTGGGGGAACCCCAGCAAGCCAGTGCCCCGGGAGACCAGAGAGCGAGAGCTGATCTGAACCCAGGTCGGTGCGCAAGAGAAAGTTCCCCTCCTCCCCCAACCCGTGCTGCACACCGCCATTGCAACTGCAGGCAGAGGGCTCAGAAAGCACTACCATCGACCTCCATCTAGTGGCAACAGGCTGTAACTGCAACTGAATAATAGCATCATGCACAAAAACTGCTCGTCTACCATCCAGCAATTTATAAAAGCTCCAGTCCAAAAAGAAAACAATAAAAATACAGAAGTGTGTCCTGAGGACTTGGAAATAGGAAAACTAAGTGAAAATGAGTTCAAAATAGCTATCATCAAAATACTCAATGAGGTAAAGGGAAATATAGAGAAACAAGTCAACGAGTTCTGGAGTTACTTCACAAAAGAGATTGGAACTATAAACAAGAATCAATTAGAAATACTAGAGATGAAAAATACAATGGATCAGACAAAACAGAATATGGATTCCCTGAATGCCCGTGTAGACACCATAGAGGAGCAAATTAGCATAATCGAAGATAGACGGGCTGAATGGCTCCAGACAGAGGAAGAAAGAGAACCACGAATTAAAAAAACTGAGGAAAATCTCTGAGAAATACCTGACTCAATGAGAAAATGCAACTTAAGAATAATTCCTGAGGGCATGGAAAAGGAAAATGGAGGAAAGTGTGCTCAACGAAATAATAGAAGAGAACTTCCCAAATCTAGGGATTGAGAGAGAAATGTGTGTGGAGGAAGCTTTCAGATCTCCTAGATTTGTCAATGTAAAAAGACCTACTGCAGGGTATATACTAGTAAAAATGGCAAAAATGAATGACAAAGAAAGAATATTCAGGGCAGTAAGGCAGAAGAAAATAACCTACAAAGGAACCCCTATCAGACTTTCAGTGGATTTCTCTGCAGAAACCTTACAAGCTAGGAAAGATTGGAGTGACATATTCAGAACTTTAAAGGATAAAAATCTTCAGCCAAGAATACTCTATCCAGCAAAAATATCCTTCAGATATGAGGGAGAAATTAAATCTTTTCCAGACAAACAAAAGCTAAGGGACTTTGTAACCAACAGACCTCCACTGCAAGAAATCCTCAAGAAGGCTCTCATACCTGAGAAAAGAAAAATGGGGAGAAAGGGGTCACAAAACACAGAGTAGGGAGACAAATAGATAGAATCGGAATAGGATAGCAAATATTCAACTATAGCATTAGGATAAAGGGAAGTAAATCACCAAAGCAAAGACAAACTTATCACTCTAACCACAAACTCACAACACAAGTTGGAATAAGAGATGAAAATAATAATTTAGGAGGGGAGGAGGAAAGGGACTGAAACAGTCTAGGCTAAGTAAGTTAGAGATCACCAGATAATGGACTATGTTATACACGAGATTCTGAACACAAACTTCAGCATAGCCACTAAACTAAAAAACAGAACAGACACGCAAAACATAAATAAGGAAAAATTTTAAAAACCAAGCATAAGAAATTGCAGAAGTCAATGGGTAGGCTAAAACACACAGGATGAGAAACAAAGGAAACACAGGAAAACCGGATAACGAGCAACAGAATGACAACATTAAGCCCCCATGCATCAATACTCACCCTCAATGTAAACGGATTGAACTCTCCAATGAAAAGACACAGAGTGGCAAAATGGATTAAAGAACAAGATCCAACAATTTGTTGCCTCCAGGAAACAGATCTCAGCTCCAAGGACAAACACAGGCTCAGAGTGAAGGGGTGGAAGACAATACTCCAAGCTAATAGCAAACAAAAGAAAGCAGGTGTCGGAATACTTATATCAGACAAAACAGACTTAAAGATAAGGCAGGTAAAGAGACATAGAGCGCCGATATATAATGATCAAAGGGACACTTCATCAAGAAGAAATAATGCTTCTAAATATCTAGGCACCCAACACAGGAGCACCAAAGTTCATAAAGCAACTATTAACAAACCGAAAAGAAGATATCAAAAAAACACAATAATAGTAAGGGACCTCAACACCCCACTCACATCAATGGACAGATCATCCAGACAGAAAATCAACAAGGAAACAGTGGAGCTAAACGAAAAGCTAAAACAATTGGACTTAATAGACATATATAGAACACTCCACCCAAAAACAGCAGAATACATGTTCTTTTCAAGCACGCATGGAACATTCTTAAGGATAGACCATATGTAGGGAAACAAGGCAAGCCTCTACAAATTTAAAAAAATTGAAATAATAACAAGCATCTTCTCTGATCATAATGCTATAAAGCTAGAAATTAATTACAAGAAAAAAGCTGAGAAAGGCACAAGGATGTGGAGACTAAACAATATGCTATTGAACAAGCAATGAATCATTTGAAGAAATTAAAGAAGAAATAAAAGAATACCTAGAGACAAATGAAAAGGACAACATGCCATACCAGCTCATATGGGATACAGCAAAAGCTGTATTAAGAGGAAAATTCATTGCAATACGGGTACATCTTAACAAGCAAGAAAAATCCCAAATAAGCAATCTTAAACTACGCCTAACTGAATTAGAGAAAGAAGAACAAACAAAGCCCAAAGTCAGCAGAAGGAGAGAAATAATAAAAATCAGAGCAGAAATAAATGCTGTTGAAACAAAAAGGGCAGTAGAAAGGATCAATGAAACAAAGAGCTGATTCTTTGAGAAGATAAATAAAATTGACAAACCCTTAGCCAGACTTACAAAGGAAAAACGAGAGAAAGCTCAAATAAACAAAATCAGAAATGAAAGAGGAGAAATAACAACAGACTCCACAGAAATACAACGGACTATAAAAGAATACTATGAAAAAGTATATGCCAGCAAAATGGATAACGTAGAGGAAATGGACAAATTCTTGGACTCCTACAATCTCCCAAAGCTTAGTCAAGAAGAAGCAGACAATTTGAACAGACCAATCACAAGGAAAGAGATTGAAACAGCAATCAAAAGTATCCAAAACAATAAAACCCCAGGACCAGATGGCTTTCCGGGGGAATTCTACCAAACTTTCAGAGAGGACTTAATACCTATCCTTTTCAAGCTATTCCAAAAAGTTAGGGAGGATGGAACACTTCCTAACACATTCTATGAGGCCAACATCACACTGATACCAAAGCCTGACAAGGACAGCACAGCATGAAAAAGGAGAACTACAGGCCAATATCACTGATGAACATAGATGCAAAAATTCCCAACAAAATTTTGGCAACCCAAATTCAGCAATGCATCAAAAGGATCATACATCATGATCAAGTGGGACTCATACCAGGGACAGAGGGATGGTTCAACAGCCGCAAATCAATCAATGTGATACACTACATCAACAAACTGAGGAATAAAAACCACATGATCATCTCAATAGATGCAAAGAAAGCATTTGACAAGATCCAACAGCCATTTATGATAAAAACTCTGAACAAAATGGGGATAGAAGGGAACTATCTCAACATAATAAAGGCCATACATGACAAACCCACAACCAACATCATTCTCAATGGGCAAAAACTGAGCACCATCCCCCTGAAAACAGGAACGAGACAAGGATGCCCTCTATCTCCACTCTTATTTAACATAGTACTGGAGGTTTTGGCCAGAGCAATTAAGCAAGAAAAAGGAATAAAAGGAATCCAAATAGGGAGGGAAGAAGTGAAACTCTTACTGTTTGCAGATGACATGATCTTATATATAGAAAACCCCAAAGAATCCATTGGAAAACTTTTAGAAGTAATCAAAAACTACAGCAAAGTTGCAGGGTATAAAGTCAATTTACATAAATCAGTAGCATTTCTATATTCTAATAATGCACTAACAGAAAAAGAACTCAAGAACACAATACCATTCACAATCGCAACAAAAAGAATAAAATACCTTGGAGTGAATTTAACTAAGGAAGTGAAAGACCTATACAATGAAAATTACAAGGCCTTTCTGAAAGAAATGGATGATGACATAAAGAGATGGAAAGACATTCCATGTACATGGATTGGAAGAATAAACATAGTTAAAATGTCCATTCTACCTAAAGCAATCTACAGATTCAATGTCATCCCAATCAGAATCCCAATGACATTCTTTACAGAAATAGAACAAAGAATCCTAAAATTCATATGGGGCAACAAAAGACCCTGAATTACTAAAGCAATCCTGAGAAAAAAGAACACAGCTGGTGGCATCACAATCCCTGACTTCAATACATGCTACAAAGCTATAGTAATCAAAACAGCATGGTACTGGTACAAAAACAGGTGCACAGATCAATGGAACCGAATTGAAAGCCCAGAAATAAAACCACACATCTATGGATAGCTTATCTTCGACAAAGGAGCTGAGGGCATACAATAGAGAAAAGAAAGTCTTTTCAGCAAATGGTGCTGGGAAAACTGGAAAGCCACATGTAAAAGAATGAAAATTGACCATTCTTTTTCACCATTCACAAAAATAAACTCAAAATGGATCAAAGACCTAAAGCTGAGACCTGAAACCATAAGGCTTCTAGAAGAAAATGTAGGAAGTACACTGTTTGACATCACTATTAAAAGGATCTTTTTGGACACCATGTCTTCTCAGACAAGGGAAACAATAGAAAGAATAAACAAATGGGACTTCATCAGACTAAAGAGCTTCTTCAAGGCAAAGAAAAACAGGATTGAAACAAAAAAACAACCCACTAACTGGGAAAAAATATTTGCAATTCATACATCCGACAAAGACTTAATATCCATAATATATAAAGAACTCACACAACTCAACAACAAAAAATCAAACAACCCGATCAAAAAATGGGCAGGAGACGTGAACAGACATTTCTCCAAAGAAGATATACGGATGGCCAATAGGCACATGAAAAGACGTTCATCATCGCTGTGCATCAGGGAAATGCAAATCAAAACTACACTAAGATATCACCTTACACCCATTAGAATGACAAAAATAACTAAAACAAATAGTAACAAATGTTGGAGAGGTTGTGGAGAAAAAGGAACCCTCACACACTGCTGGTAGGAATGCAAACTGGTGCAGCCACTATGGAAAACAGTATGGAGATTCCTCAAAAAATTAAAAATAGAACTACCATATGATCCAGCTATCCCACTACTGGGTATCTATCCAAAGAGCTTGAAGTCAGCCATTCCAAAAGTCCCATGCACCCCAATGTTTATTGCAGCATTATTTACAATAGCCAAGACGTGGAAGCAACCTAAGTGCCCATCAACAGATGATTAGATAAAGAAGAGGTGGTGTGTGTGTGTGTGTGTATATATATATATATATAAAATGGAATGCTACTCAGCCATAAAAAAGAACAAAATCATCCCATTTGCAACAACATGGATGGACCTTGAGGGAATTATGTTAAGTGAAATAAGCCAGATAGAGAAGGACAATCTCTGTATGACTCCACTCATATGAGGAATTTAAACAATTGGACAAAGAAAACAGATGAGTGGCTACCGGGGGAAAGGTGGGGTGGGGGGTGGGCACAAAGGGTGAAAGGGTGCACCTACAACACGACTGACAGACAATAATGTACAGCTAAAATTTCACAAGATTGTAACCTATCATTAACTCAATAAAAAAAATAAAAATAAAAAAGCATACTCTCTTGGCACCAAGTTCTTCTTTCTTTTATAGTAATCCTGCCATAATTTCTAAATGACCTGTTTTCAGATTACCTGTTACCATACAAAATTGTTCTCTGGCAAATGATATTATAGTAGATGACATATGACTATAGCCGTGGATTTTAGCTGAGCTTTTCCTGGAAAACTTCTTACCAAAAATTTAAAGCACATATTGTGTAAACCTTCTGGATACTTAATCTTTAGTATGGAGACCAACTGGCTTTTCGTTTTCTCTCACATGTGATTTTTTTCTTTCAGTGTGAATGATATCGTGGCTGTTGGACCAGCACATTTCTATGCCACTAATGACCACTATTTCTCTGATACTTTCTTAAAGTATTTGGAAACATACTTGAATTTACACTGGACAAATGTTGTTTACTACAGTCCAAATGAAGTTAAAGTGGTAGCAGAAGGATTTGATACAGCAAATGGGATCAATATTTCACCTGATAAAAAGTATGACCCCTTATAGAAGTATCTTCATTTCTCCTCAGTCATCGTGCTGGGCCAAATTCTTTACTTTGTTCTTTTTTCAATGTGGAAATAGCTGACGATATTTTTGATCTATGATAGATATTATATATGTACTATATATTTACTATATGTATACTATATATTTACATGTAACATATAAATATATATCATATTTAAATACAGTGTCTACATTTTGGTATGTGTCATTGTAGAATTTAGTTTTATAAATGTAAATTTTTATAAAATGGGATTATATTTATATATACATATTAAAGTATCAGGTAAGTTTCCTTTTAAATAAATATATCATTGTTTTATTGGCTGCAACATTATTCCATTATAGAGGTGATCCTAAACTAATTTAACCAGTTCTCTGTTGATGCGTATGTAGGTTGTTTATTTATTTTTGCTATATAAAAAGCACTTTGTATTTCTCATTTACCACTGAAACTTATCCAAACATTTTTTAAGGAAATACTCCCAAAGGGAGCATTACAGCATAATGGTTAAATCTTTAGATTTTGAAGTCATACAGACCTGAGTTCAAATGCCAGCTGGGTAGTTACACTAGCTCCGTGTGGTGCTGTGAGGCCCTCCTCTTTGTACATTTGTACAAGTGTTTCTCTAGAACAGACCCCTCAAAACAGAACTACTTGCTCAAAGAGTAATTGCCCTCCAAAATTCTCTTACTACTTTTATATGTCCAACCACAGCCTACAGAAAGGATAGGAAATTCTTTATTAACTTTCCCTTTTACTACCTTAGCACACTGAACAATTTAAACTGCTACAAATATAACATGAAATGAATTTGGCATTCCTTGACAACTAAATGTCTTTGCTTTTGTGACACAATTTCTTCTTTCTTGTTGATTACAGAAAATGAATGTAGAATCATTTAATTTAAATTGTCTATAACTGGCCCAATCTAACCTCTCCAGCCAAATCTGTTTTTCTCCCCAACTCTCATCCTTCTGAGAGTCAAACTTTCCAGTCACCCAAGCTAGAAATAATAATAATAAAAGGGGATTCCGTTTTAACTCCTTCTCTTTCACCATTCCTCGCCCACCAGTGAGCAGGTCGTGTTGGTTCTGGCTGTGCTTCCATCCCCCCGCCTCTCCTTTCCCATGGACACCTGCCTGGTTTATGTTCTCATCCTCTCTGGCTGGAGTATTAGACTTTCTTCCAACTTGTTTTCAGGCCACTTCCATTTTCTGCCCTGTTGCCAATTGTGCCTTTCCATATTCCACTGGCTCCAGAAGAGGGAGCTCTGCTTCGTCCATGACGCCTCCTGCTGAGCCCTGCCAGGTGCAGAGCAAAATGCTCAGTAACTGCTGAATAGAACTGACCGTTTGTCATTACATCACTTTGTTATTCTAAAAATTCATTGGAAGCCAATTGCTTATCAAATCAAGGCAGACTGAAGGGTTGGACTTGCTTTAATAGGCTAGCTCCAATCTCCCTTTTCTACTGTCTCCCTCCTTTCCAGGCTTTGACAAAGAACTCATTATTTTGCAACATGCCTCTCTCATTCTTGCCCCTGTGCCTCTGCTCACCTGTTTTCTTCTGCCTTGAAGGCGCTTTGTCCTTATATCCTCAAATCCAGTATCTATGTCCATTTCCACTGCAGATGCCCCTTCTTTTGTGAGCCCTTCTCTGTTCTTAGGAGTTAGATATTTCTTCAGTCTCCAGACCTGAAATATTTCTTATGGTACCAATTCATGCTGTACTGTTTGTTTAAAGTGTACAGACCAGTCTGATTATCCCAATACACTATACACTTTTCAGGAGAAAGACTGTGTCTTCTTTGTGTTTATAGCTGTCACAATACTGAGCTCCTGGCTTTACACATGATGATTGCTCAATGGAGCAGTTGCCGTGGAACAGTCTGTTCAGTGAGCAAAATTACTGTACAGTAGTCCATTAATTCACCCACCTTAGATGTAGACAGCTTGTTCTGACTAGATATTTACCTCTTACTCTTAAAATTCTCTAACGTTAGTAACTATTTTATTACATATTAATAAATACTCTAATAAAATGTGTTCTGTTCTGTACCATATATTTCTATATGTAAATACGACATAGAAATATCAAATTATATTGTGGAATGCAAGTGCTTTTTTCCTGAAGCCAAATGTTTGTTTTATTGTCCTTTCAGTGGCAAATACCACAGACTTTATATTCAAAATGATTTCCTATATTATTTTTCCTTGCAAACCTTTTGAAAAATAATTTAATTTCTTATTAAATTCCGTGATTGTTGTAGCGACACTGAATTGATTTTGAAAGCATACTTTTTAAATAAAAATTGACCTTTATCAAGCTTTCCTTGAGGCCCATCATTGATTAACTTCTCGGCAGGTTATTAAGACTTATTCTTCCATACTGTGTTAATGAAGCTTTATACTGGCATGGAGCTCTAACCAGTGTGTCCTTTCTGCAAAGGTACATCTATGTTGCTGATATATTGGCTCATGAAATTCATGTTTTGGAAAAACACCCTAATATGAATTTAACTCATTTGAAGGTAAAACATTTCTTTTTATATATTAAGTAAACAATCTATTATTCTTTGAAATTACATAGCCATACTATATTATAACAATGCCTCACTCAGAAGAGAATGTGGATGCAGTGTTGCTATTCTGGGTTTTCAAATATTAACTCCTTCTAAGTGGCCAAGTCTCCTGTTCCCAGAAATCACGAGGACTGACTGATTACGCTCAGCAGCGAGCTGGGAGTGATATTTGCATCAGATTTAGAGCCCATTCTGTGAAATGCTGATGACACCTGATGAATTCCAATAAGAATTTTCACAATTGAAAAGACTAATAGAGGAATTCTGAAATGAAGATTTATGCACATTGTCAGTTCTTTCAATAATAAATGAAGGTAGAAATTGGGTTCCACACCATTATTATTTTCTTCCTGCTTGACAACATATTTTAGATTGATTAAAAATTTCCTGTTTTGATTTGAATGAGTTTCTTGAGCCAGCTGATCATTGTGCATCTTTTAAGGGAAAAGGAGTTCATTTTTTAGAGAGATGGATTATCATCCTAACTTTCTTAATTTCAGGGAAGATGAAGAGTGACTCTAAACCAGTTTATGAAATTTATTTTAAGTGCTATTGGTGTTAAAGAGGTGGAAGCAGGGAGATGTGTGTAATTTCCCCACATGCATAGAGACAGGAGGGGTTAGCCCTAAATTATTTAATCAAGTTTCTCAGGTCATTTAGATATTTAACATTTTTTTGTTTGCAAGGTGCTCGAATTGGATACACTGGTGGATAATTTATCTATCGATCCTTCCTCGGGGGACATCTTGGTAGGCTGTCATCCGAATGGCCAGAAGCTTTTGGTTTATGACCCGAACAATCCTCCTTCATCAGAGGTGTTTATATTTTTAGTTGTTAAACCTTAATTATTCAAGTCCTTTTGAGCTAGTAATATAATAACTGTCACAGGGATGGTTTGTTACTCCTTTTAAACCAATAATACAGTAAACTTATGGAGCAGTTTTGTAATTGCTTTAAGCCAATAATTGGCAGAATTTCACATTGTTCAAATGCTTTTAGAAAGATAATCTTTTGATGGATTAAATTATGGTGGAAATGAGTCAAAAGGTATTTTTATAAGACATGTGGTATACTGGCAATTTTTAAATACCTGGCTTATTGTCAGCTCACCACATGACATGACTTTTGTTCATGCTAAAGTAGTGTGAAAGTAGGAACCTTAATGTGGAAGTATTTCTATTAATGCTCAATTACTATAATAACACAAAATCCTGTGCTGGCATGCAATCACTAGATGGTTTAAGAAAGTACTTTCTTTGAAGGTCTAAGAAAGTACTTTAATTTAAACATTAAAAAGATTTGAAACTGCTATTTTCAACAGCATGTCCTCTTAATCATTGTGTCCTTGTGGAAGACAGGGATTATGGGTGATTGAGTGACATGGGTGTATGGTAGTTCTATATTAATCCTTTCTATCTCCTGAATAGGTTCTCCGCATCCAGAATATTCTATCTGAGAAGCCTACCGTGACTACAGTTTATGCCAACAATGGATCTGTTCTCCAGGGAAGTTCTGTGGCCTCAGTATATGACAGGAAGCTGCTCATAGGCACTTTATACCACAGAGCCCTGTACTGTGAACTCTAAACTGTACTTTTCATATGCAAGTGTGTTAACTTCTCTTCATAATTAATTTTCTATAGATTGCCAATTCTGAGGGAATTTAGCAAAGTTGACCCAGAAACATATGACACGTATCATTAATTTTATTTCAGTAAGGAAAGGGCCCTTCAGTTCTTATAGCACTTTTAATATCAAAGGAAAATGAGCAGTTTTTAAAAATGCTGAGTAAAGGAGAGAGAAGAAAGGTGCTTTTGGTAAAGTGAATATACTTTGCACAAAATAAGCCTCACCTCTGCCTTCTAACTGCCAGAGCATGAATTCCACTGAAACAGGGTAGATTGCATTACTTTAAAATGTGAGTGACCTCAACTCCAGCAGTGTGACCCCGGGACTGTTCAGAACTACTGATAGAGAACATGTTTTGATGTCTTATACTTACATATTTGTTTACTGTTAAAGAATTGGAATTATATTAAACACTAACTAAAATCCAAATTTTGTCTGTGTTTAATTCTCAAGACATGACCTCAGAGGGAATGGGAAAGTAGCTGCTTCCTTGTGGGGTTTCCTTGGGATAGGCAGGGATGGCAATGTTAATTTCTCTCATCAAAAGCTGAATGTAAATGAGCTCTTTATTCGAATAAAATAAAACAAAGAATCAATAAATATAGCAACTCAAATTCTCAATTAATATGGAGTGTTCCATCAGCTCTCTTCCTTAATGGGAGCCCACCTTGCATACAAAGAGGAGATAAAAGGCTGGAGCTGGAAGGTCACATCACCTCCTCATTGAACACAACTGTGAACTTCACCAGGAGAGATGAAGTCAGCTGTCCAGGGCCACATGGTTATTCCCTGCAATGCTGGGATCAGGGCCAAGGGTGCCTGCCTCATAGAGGAGAGTTCTTTCCACTCAGTGTACCTCCTGGAAAATCATTGTAAGCCCTGGAGAGAGACTTTCATGTGTTTCTTTCCATTGTAACTTACCAAAGTGCTTCACTTCTCATACTTTTTCCCATCTTCAGCATCATTATCATCAAAATATTTGTCAGTTCCTTACAATGTGCCAGACAATGCACTAAAAATGGTACATTCGTTATTTCATTTAATCCTAATTACAGCCCTGAGGGAGTAGATATTGATGTTATACCACTGTTAACATTTCACAGATGTCCGAGGTCACACACCTAGCAAGGGGTGGCTTTCAATCTATTTCTGATGCCAGAGGCTGTACCAGTGCCCACTACATGAAGCTACTGCCATGGAACTAATGAGGATCTCGTTATTTACTCTTTTTCCTAATGTACAGTTTCTTCTGTGTTTTTGGATATCACTTTGAGTTCTCCTTTTAGATGAATCATTTAATGGCTTTTAAACGTAAATTGCAGAAGTATTCTTAAACTTGGCCTCTGTCCATTTGGCATGTATTTTTATTTATATTTTAAAATAGTCTGTTACTAATGTATATTGGAACTATTTCATGCTAAAATAATTACTGTTTTTTGCTGTTTCCATTATACATAGGAAAAACATTAAGTCACAGATGAATAAAGCAAGATTAAACATCATTCACTAGGGATCCAAAACCAAAAAGCATGTGTTTTAAATTTTAGAGTATAACAACGCCTATCTAAAAAGCTACATTCATAAAAGTACTAGAATATAGTAGGCATAAAATAAACTTGCTTTCTATTGCATTAGAAATTTTTATTTGGACAAAAGTAAGCACGTGTTATCTTAGAAATATGAAAAGAATTTTTAAAATAAACTCTAGTTTTTTGGTCTCTGTGGGTTATGAGGGATTACATTTTATCTAATCATAAGTATTTATCCCCACAGAGGGGGGCGGTGTATGTGTTAATTCTTTTCTTGTTTGTTTTTTTTTGAGGAAGATTAGTCCTGAGCTAACATCTGCTGCCAATCCTCCTCTTTTTGCTGAGGAAGACTGGCCCTGAGCTAACATCCGTGCCCATCTTCCTCTACTTTATATGTGGGACACCTACCCCAGCATGGCTTACCAAGCTGTGCCATGTTCGCACCCAGGATCGGAACCGGCGAACCCTGGGCCACCAAAGCAGAACGTGCGCACTTAACCACTGTGCCATGGGGCCAGCCCTTAATTCTTTTTAATATGAGATCCCGTTCAGTAACAATAAATATGCTTTTGGCTTTTTATAAAATCTTAGCTCTTTTACAACAGCTAAAAGTGAACATAAATACCTAATACAGGGAGCAGGAAAAATTAAATATAAGCTATAATACAGTATTTTTATCTTATTTTGTGTATTGCTTTCTTATTAATAATAACTGTTCTAAGACTGATCCTTTTTCTGCACTTTGATTTGCTCAGTTTGAATCCTATCTTGGAGTCACAACTTACCTAGGCTGGTGAATGATTGCTCAGCAAAGCAATGAAGAATTAACAGCACCCACCAACACACCATCCACATCCACCTTTCTTTGGGTACTTGCAGTTTTCATTCTTCGCTCAGCTTTCCACAAAAGGATTTCCCGGTGTAAGAGAAGGAGGGTTGGGAGAATCATGGTAGCTCTCTCTTAGTTTTCTGCTCCTGGTTTTCAAGATTTTTATCCATAAAGCAGAAGACGGGGAAGAAAAGAGCCTAGTATAATTTTTATAATTGCAAAGAGAAATACTTTCAGTTCACTCTTAAAATTTTTCGTATATTGAACAGCTTTTCTGTAGCCAGCCCTCAGCTAGGCATAGGATAAAATAGGGAACCAGACACAATGCCTATATTCCAGTGGGAGATTCAACAAAGGAGAAAATAGATGGATAGATAAGTGACTGATAGATAGATAGATGATAGATAGAACGATTAGAAGGAACTAAACAAAGAAATGTGATTAGAGAATAATTTGGAGGAAACTACTTTTTGTCTCCCCGTGACTTTTGAAATCAAAAGTTTAAGCCTAGAGAAAAGTTGAAATAGTAGTTCAGTGACTGCTGGTATATCCTTCGTCTATATTCACCAATCGTCAGTTGTCATTTTGCCACATTCGCTTTATCTGTCCAAGTATACATGCTTTTATTTTTCCGAGCCATTTGAAAGCAAGTTAGAGCTTTCATAAAACTTCACCTCTGTATACTTCAACTTTCATCTTCTAAATATAAGGACGTTCTCCTACATAACCACAATGTTATCATAACACTGAAGAACATTAGTGATGCTTCTATGATGCCATCTAATATCTGATCCCAATCCAAATTTTCTCAGTTGTCTCTAAACACCTTTAAATAGTTGCTTTCTCCCCCTACCGGACCCCAACCCAAGATCTGACCAAGGCTCATAATTTACATCTGCTTGTTATAACTCTTCACTCCTTTTTAATCTGAAAGTGGCTCTATTATTTTTTGTTTTTCATGGCAGTTTTTTTCAGTGCAGGCAAGTTGTCTTTTGGAATGATCAATCCAGATTTACATTCTGGATTTATTTGATCACTTCTTCCGCAAGTGCTAACTTAATTCAGCGTTACTTATATTTCCTGTAAATTGGAAGTTACTTGAATCTTGATTAGATTCAGGTTAAACAACTTTGACAAGAATACTTAATAAGTGATATGTATTTCACATCACAATCCATCAGAATATGACTGGTTGTTCCATTAAATGTGATGCTAAATCTGAAATAAGTCATTAAGGTGGTGATCACCGGATTGACAGGGTTAACTTTTCCTTTCTTTTTATAAATTTGAGTGAATATTCTGTTCCCTAAAACCTTTCACCTGTTTGGTTTTAGCATCTATTAATGATTCTTGACTGAATTATTATTATACTGGAGTTGCAAAATGGTGACTTTTCTTCTATTATTTCTAGTATTAATATTGGTGGACAATATTAAAACTCTATTAAAAAAAATTCTCTGCTCTTGATTTTCCTTCTCACTCTTCTGCATTCTGTCTCCATTTTCCCGAAAATTATTCACTATGAGATCATAGAGAAATATTCCTTATTTCTTTTCACAGATTTCTATCTTAATTTCTATCTCTAAATTCAGGGTAATACTTATTTTGTAGGGATTTAGTTAAATGATCTAGTAAAACTGAAAGCCACTATCCCATTTTCTTCCCCCATGACTTGAAACTCTACACAGATAAATCCTCCAGTACGCAGCTTCTTGGTGCCCGGACCCCTTTATTCCCAATACCCTTTTCCTCCATTCTCCCTCAGACATCCATCCATTCCTACTGCCATATTCTGCCTCAGAAACTTCCTCGCCTTTGAAATCTTTATTTCAAGTTTCAGATTCTCCAATAACCATATCCTGCATTTGCAAGTCACCTCCTCAGGTAGTGCCAATGTTCCAAAATTTCTGACATTATTTCAGCCTCAAACCCATTGACAACCCCTACCCCAGAACCTTCTTGCCTTCCAACAGTTCCTCTCTGCATAACATCTCTCTTTGTCTAGTCTAGCTTCCATCCTTTAATCACTTCCTTGAATATACTGTCAACCCCTTTGTACTTCTCTCCTATTGTCTAATGTGGCAAAACTCAAACCATTTCTTTTCTTCATACCTGCACCTAAACAGTTATCTGTTGCTTCAGAAAATCACAAAAGAGCTGAATTTCTCATTAACGTCAAAGCTCAGATTTGGTACTCAAAGTGTCCAGCAATCCTGCTCAGTTTCTTTCACAGGTTAGCTTTTCTACTCCTTGACTTAGTAATTTTCTACCTTCTTCTTCCCCTCAAACTTCCCAAAATCCCTCATGTACTCACACTTCCACCTGCAGGCCTTGCCTTATAATTCCTTGAGAAAATAGAAGCAATCAGACATGCTCTGCCTCGTATTTCCCCACCAAATCTACAGTTCTCACTAAAGTTGCATCCATCTTCTCTCATCCCTGCTGTTAAAGTGGGGAAGGTGTCCTTACTATAAAATTCCAGTCCCTCCAGTTTTTATTAGAATTTTACTTTTTCTGTTATCCCTTCTTTCTTCTGCTTCATTAAACTCTTTCTGTACTGATTCATTTTATTCAACACAAAAATATACTAACTGCATCTCCCAACTTAAAAACAACACGCCCTTGGCCCCATATTTCCAACCACTGTGTCATTTCTCTGAAACCCAACCTGGTAGTTTAAAATACGTCCACAAACTTGACACTCCTCCCTTCAAAAGGTGAACCTCATGCACCACTCCTTTAGAAAGGGCTGGACTTGGTGACTGACTTCTAACAAATAGAATAAGGCAGAAATGACAGCATGTGACATCTGAGCCTTGGTCATAAAGGCATTGAGACTTCTTCCTTGCTCCCTCATTCAGATCACTCACTCTGGGGAAGACCAGCTGCCATAGCGTGAGGACATTTCTCAAGCAGGCCTATGGAGAAATCTACTTGGCAAGGAACTGAGGCCTTCTGCCAACAGCCATGCAAGTGGGTCATCCTGGAAGTACCTTCATATGACTGAAACCTCATGAACAACCCTGAGCCAGAACCACCTCACTAAGCTGCTTCTAATTTCTGACCTACAACAATGCTGAGATAGTATGTTTTCAGCTGCTATGTTTGGGAATAATTTAGTACATCATAATATATACCTAATACACGCATCCTAAGCACACTTGAGATATACACTGTCTCCACTTACTCATTGCCCATTCACTTCTCAGCCAGCTATGATCTGGCTTCTGTTCTCTCCACACAGAAACTGCTCTTGTTATCCAGATCTTTATGTTGCCAAATCCAATGACCTCTTCTCTGCACTTATCCACGTGACTTCTTAGCAGCATTTGGCATACTCTACTATTCTTCCTTCTTGAAACACTCTTCTGTCTTGCCTTTTGCAATGCTATTCTCCTATTACTTCACTGGTTGCCCCTTTTTTTGGCCTCCTTTGCTGGTCCTGCATCTCATCCAAAATAGAAATGTGACAGATTTTTAGGGCCAGAATTGGGTGTTCTTTCCTCTTTCATCTCCCCCATCCACTCCAATGGGTTTACAAACCACCTGTGTGCTGATTACGCCAAAATTAATATCACCAGCTCGAACCTTGCAGTCACCCTTGGTTTCACCTTTGTCCTTAACCATCAGAAAATCTACCTGATTCTCTGTCTAAGCCATAGCTCAAATCTATTCTCATCCTCTCTCCACTGCCAGCTCTGTGGTTGAGCCTCTATTACTTCTCACCTGAAACAGTGTTCCAAGTGAGCTCCTCTCTACCAGTATGCCCTCTCTCGAATCCATTTTCTACTCAGTCGTAAAATATTCGGATCACATCACCTCCTGCTTAAAACCTTTCTGTGTCTTCCAGGCTCTTTGTGAGGGCCTGCAAGGTGCTATGTAAGCTGGGCTCTGCTTCCCTCTCCAGCTTCATCCTCCCTGCAACTGATTGAGCCACACCCGTGTGACAGGTCCTGGCGTGCACCAAGTTCTTTCCTTCAGCTGAAATGCTCCCTCTCCCACTCTTTACAAACCTAGTTTTCGTCTCTTACTTTAGCTCTCAGCTTTAATGTCACCTCCTGAGAGAGGCCTTTCCAGTTCTTAGAGACAGCAAAGGGCTCATTGCGGATCATGTCTTTAACAGGCAAACCAACCAATCCAGAGTGAGACCTCCTCTCTCTGGCCTATACACTCCACGAGACAATATTCCTCTGCCATAATCATCCCAGGGCCAGGGGCCAGGCAACTAGGGACCTCCCTATAGTCCAAAGTCCACCAAAATTATTCAAACTAGCTAATCCTAAACTGATCACCCAGTCCTGCCTTGTCTTTCCTGCAGAAACTCCAATAAGGGGAGGAGCCTAAAACGTTCCCTCCTCTCTTCTGCCTCCTGACCACCCTGGTGTCTTTGCCCCGTAGCCCTGCGCAGCGTGCGGTGCCTCGGGTCTCTAGGACCTGTGAGTATAATAAACTCTTTTTTCCTGAGCCTCTCTGTCTCCTCTTGTGGCCACGCTTGACTGACCACTTCATAAAAGAATATAAAACAATTTGCTTGTTTACTTAGTCTTTTTTTCCTTCCCCCTCCCTCCCTCCTCCTCTCCTTCTTTTCTTTCCTCACTTCTTTCCTTCCTTCCTAAAAATACATTTCCCCACCAGGATGTAAATTCCTCGAAAGCAAAGGCATCTTGTTCTCACTTTGTCTTCAGCAGTCTGAAGTGCTCATTAAATATTGCTAGATATTGAATGATGAGAAATGTTCCTTCCCTTCCCTCCGTCTCCCACGGCCCCACCCACACACCATTCCAAAGAGCTATCCAAGCTCATTGGACATGAACGCATCTGTTGAGACATCACTGCAGGGCAGTACACGTGGTCTGTTATTCTTTGAAACAAACGTGCACAATGTTAGAGTGTTGACTGAGTGAAGACGTGAAGCAATAGCAGCCGCAGAACCTCCACGCCGTGTGTGTGCACACGAGTATTTATGCATTTTCTTCTGAAGTATGGGTCATTATTTTATAGGTGTTTCTTTTCACGTGTTTCAAAGATCAAAATGATACAAAAAGGCACACACTGGGAAGTCTCTTTCCCATCCAATCTGCCCCATTTATAGGAAACCAATTTATTGTTTCTTGTGTATCTTTCCAATATTTTTATATAAATATAAGCAGCTACAAATGCATGTTCTTATTTTTCCCCTTTACTTCACAAAAGGTAGCAGCTACACACAGTTCTGCATGTTCCTTTTTTCACTTAAAGACAATTTTTGGACATATTTTCATATCATTACAAAGAGAACCTCACTAATTCTTTTTCATAGCTGCCTAGTGTGTGCCAGTTTATTCACCAGTCCAATTATTCGCTATTACAAACAGTGCTGCAGTAAGTAACCCTGTGCATCCCTTATTTTGTACATGTGCAGGTATATGTGTGGAACAAATTCCTGAAAGTGAATCAAAAGGGGTAGCAGCTGAGTCAAAGGGTAAGTGAATTTGTAAGTTTGACAGATATTTTATAACTTACTGTAGGAACTGTAGCATTTTTCATGTGTAAGAATTTCCCCATAGCTTCTCTGACACATTTTGTTGTCAAACTTTCAAATTTTTGCAAATCATATAAAAAATGACATCCCGATGTGTTTTCAGTTTCATTCTCTTGTTACAAGTGAGTTTAAGCACACTTGCAGATACTTAAGGAGATTTGTGTTTATTTTTCTGTGAACTTTCATGTCTTTTTTTTCTTTAGGATGTTGGCCTTTTTCTTATCAATTTCTAGGAGTTCTGTACGTGTAAAGGATGGAATTGTTTTTCCAGTTCAAACTGTAAATCATCAGTCTTGCAATTCTTGAGAGGGTTGGAAAGCACAAGGAAATGATGCTCCTCATTAGAGCAGAAAGCAGTACACAAGTTTTGAAACTTTCAAAATCACGGAACCCAGCGGCCCTCACCTGTAGTATTGAGGTGCAGGAGACATTACTCAGATTTTTCTTCAGAAAGAGCTAATGTAACAATAAACAAATAAATTTATTGCATGGACTCAATTCAGAGCCTGAAGGTAAAAATCACAATCAACATGACTTTTGTCACTCCACTTTGAAGGAAACTTGAAGATTTTTTCCTTTAATATCATAATGGAAATCACAGCTTTGAATGTTTTTCTATCTATATTGCTCCTGCTCTCTGGTCCCCATATCCATGAACACAGCCCTCTCTACCAGATTCTCCAAGCCTAGGCACCTTCCTTAATGTGTCCTCTCCCTCACCATCCATCCCTCTGCCCACATCCAACCAATTGCCAATACTCCCCAATAGTCCCCTCCCACACTAAATATTCCTCAAATCCATACAGTTCTGAGGACACTGGGAAACAATCCCACACTGCTTCTCCAACTACCATCATGTATCTCACCCAAACTACTATCATAAAGGCCTCTATCTGTTCTCCCTGCCTCCGGGAGACACTGGCCCCCTACCCCTCCTTAATGCATTCTCATCATCGCAGAGTGAGGTTTCTAAAACATCCACTGAGTCATGTCACTCCAGTGGTTTCCCAATGCCCCCCAGGATAGAATTTACATTTCTTAACTTGGCCTATAAGGCCCTGCCTTCCTCTCGAGATTCAGTGGTGCTGTAGATGCTCTAGCTCGGCGGTTCTCAAAGTGTGGTCCCTGGACCAGTAGCATCAGCATCACATGTGAACTTATTAGAGGTGCAAATTCTCAGGCCCTACCCCAAGTCTAACAAATCAGAAACTCCGGGGATGGGGCTCAGCAAGCTGTGTTTTAAAAAGCCCTCCAGGTGATTCTTCTCATCTGGTTTGAGAACCACTGCTCTATCCACACTGGATTTACCTCTTTGGTTCCAATTCCCCAGTACTTTGCAGATGCCATGCTATATTTCTATGGGTTTCACCACCCCTTCTTCTGCCTGACTAACTCTTACATCTCTTGGTTATACAGTCTGATAAGTCTTTGTTGAATCAAATGACGTTCTATGATGGATCCAGCTTGAGGTGTAATCCAAACTAGAGTCACTGAGGGTCTATAGAAAATTGATGAGAGATCCTCTAAGAGAGTTAAAGTGGAAGATTAATCTGGTAAGGCTCTTCCTGGCAAAGTGTGACCCCCTGACACTCCTCACATTCATTTGGTTCTTACACAGTGAAACATCAGACTTGCTGGGCCCTCGTGATCCCCACTGCTAAACAGCACAGTTGACTCCTAGCACACACAGGCTGCCCCTGCAGTCCCGAGTCGGGGCAGAACTTCCCCACGGTGGGCTCAGGAAATGACTAAACAAAGTATCAGAGACTCATCATGTGGCTTCGTTATTGGCTGCATGCTCAAAGTGAAATTGAGAATTTTACTTAAGTAAATCATATTCCCAAAGCAATATAGATCAGTGGTCCTCTAGCTTTTGTCTCTCCCAAGCAGCACAAGACACATACCAACGATACATAGTAATCCATACCCAGGTTTCAAACGTTGGTCACTATGGCTCAGGATAACGTTTCCCAATGTTTTAAAATCCATATCCTCTCTCTTTTTTTAAACAGCTTTCTTTTATTTTATTTTATTTTTCTGAAGAAGATTAGCCCTGAGCTTACTGCTGCCAATCCTTCTCTTTTTGCTGAGGAAGACTGGCCCTGAACTAACATTGTGCCCATCTTCCTCTACTTTCTATGTGGGACGCCTGCCACAGGGTCACCTGCCAAGCGATGCCATGTCCGCACCCAGGATCCTAACCGGCGAACCCCGGGCCGCCGAAGCAGAACATGTGCACTTAGCCGCTGTGCCACCAGGCCGGCCCCTAAACAGCTTTATTGACATATAATCACATCTTCTTTTGATTTGCTTTTCTCTCCTCCTAACACCACTTCGTTTCCTGGGCAACATTCATGGATAAAAATGATCTTTTTAATCTAAAAATTGTATGATTACAAACATGATAAAGATAAATGGTTTAAAGTTTTCAGGCATCATAGAAGGTCATACAATAAAAGCAAAGGCTCCTTCCAGAGTCACTGACTCCCCAATCTCCAGGACCCTAATCTCTCACTCATTAACTACTCTTCAGTTTGTGTCTAGGTTGTTTTTATGCATAATAAGTTCCCTACTTTTTATACAATAAGATTATAACATATGTACATTCTGCATACCCATGAGTGGCATTTTGATTATCAATGGTGTTAGATTAACAAGATCCATATGTTGTGCTATTTGTTATTTAAACATATACTATTTCATTTGGTCCATATAAGCTTTTTTAAAAGCCCTACTGTCCATGTAAGAAAATGGCCTCTGGACAAAGCCAATTTGGCCTCTTGACAGGGTGTTGTTGCTGAGTGACCATTAGCCTTCAAAGATTAGATGTGGATGAGGGCTATGGGTCCCTTTCTCCACAATCTCACTGCTGGGTGGTATGATTCAATACACACAAGGCTCAAACCCAAATCCGTCACATGCAAATGTTTTTTATCAAGGAGACATGAAAATCGTCCTATGATCTATTGTTCTATAAACTCAGTGAAGTCCCAGCTCTGTACTCCATATTACAACCATCTCTGTATTTGAACAAGCACATGACAAAAAGATTCAGTCTGAGACAAAGTTCTGAAGGAAAGAATCAGTTCACCTTAGATCAGAAAGCAGAATCTTCCTTGGTCAACAGTGTGGACACAGCACACAGCAGCATTCTAGAGCCAGTGCCATGGTCTGAAGGTTTGTGTCCCCCTAAAATTCATATGTTGAAATCTGAATCCCAAACAAGATGGTGTTAGGAGGTGGGGCCTTTGCGTGGTGATTAGGTTATAAGGCTGCACTCCTCCTGAATGGGACTAGTGCCCTTATAAAGAAGACCCTACAGAGCTCCCTTGCCCCTTCCTCCTTGTTTGGCCACAGAAAAAGATAGCAGTCTAAGAAGCAGGCTCTCACCTGACACTGATTGTGCCAGTGCCTTGATCTGGGACTTTGCAGTCTCTGGAACTGTGAGAAACAAGTGTTTGGTGTTGATAAGTCACTCAGTTTGCAGGCTTTTGCAATAGCAGCCCAAATGGGCGAAGACAGCCAAGAACTCACTCCATTTGTGTGAGAATGCTGGCGTCCTTGTTCTCATCCTTACTCTAGGCAGAACTGGAGCCGCTTATACAAAATGTCTGGGCAAAACTGGCTTCACTCTGAATAATTATCTCTAATATCTCTTGAGCTAACAAATGTACGCTCCAGGTACAGATTTAAATGGTGGCACTTGATATGGTGGTCTCCAAAGTTTGGAATTCTTTAATGCTAACTAATCAAGTTAGGAATTTGATTTACTGATTATGGTATTCAAATGATAAAGTTTAAAGTTAATGTGTACACACACACACACACACACACCCCTCTGCCTAAAGTAAAGAATTTCTAAACAAATTATAGATGACACAGCACCTGTAATCAACTGCCCAAGAACGTGCCTCTTTCCTTATCCCCTTCTTCATGCTACACTGGGAGGCAGCAAGCACAGTGAGAAGGGACGTGTACTTTTAGTCAGTTGATCCGAATCCAAATGGAGTCTGACACTTCATAGTTATATAACCTTAACCTTATGTATTACATAACCTCTCTAAGCCATACTTTGCATATTTGTAAAGATAGGATAATAAGAAGTAATGTGATAAAGCCTACACTCTCACATGGAGGTTCAGATCTAATTTATGATTCATGTTATTGACTTCTAACAATGTGCCAACCACAGTGCTGAGTACTTTGCACTGATCATAACATTCGATTTTAAACCACCTATAAGGTGGATGTTCTTTTACAGAAGAGGAATCTGCAGCCTAAGAAAGCTGGGCACCTTATCCAAACCAGATCCCAAACCATCTTCTTCTACTTTATATGTGGGACGTCCGCCACAGGGTGGCAGCTTGGGCCCCAAATCCTGCATGCACACCTGCACCACACCTCCAGCCCCTCAGCTTTGGGAGCACTCTTCTCCTCCTCATATCTCTCTTTCTAAGTCTTCATGAAAACACCATTAAATTCCTCCTCTGCTTGAGCTCTTTTAAAGTTAATCATCTTAGAAATCATTATCTTATCGATACTCCTCTAGACGTTACAGGGTTCCTTCAGCGCAGCCCTTCTCCCACAGCTTTAATGGAGGCAGCACAGATTCTGGAGCCAGACTCTGCAGCTCCCCAGCTGTGTGACCCAGGGCAAGTTACACAGTCACTCTTTGCTTCAATTTTCTTACCTATAAAATTGGGATAATGTTACTACCTACCTCGGAGGTTGTTCTGAGAATTAAGAGTTAATGTGGGCAAAGTTCTAAGCACAATGCAAAGTACACAGCAGGTGTTGCATAACTGATAAGCTTTGTCATACCATAATTATGTATTCATACTATAATTATGTATCCCATAGATCAAGCAGCATCTTCTCTTTTCTTAGTATCTCTAGGTTTGGTAAGTTTTGTTCTGTCAACATTTTTTTACTCAGTTCAACTCAGTAGACCTACTGTTCCCTTCTGTTGGTAAATAAAAACAGATCATGCTTGAAGATGCTACTTGGCTTTGCCCAAATTCCACAAGTCTTCCCCATTTTCAGCCCCTTTCCCTCCAACCAGGTCCTCACTAGAGGGGAAAGAGCGTTCTTGCCTGGCAGGAACTGAAGACTCAGAAGAAAGAAAGATCAAGGAGGATTTTGAACGTCTAATCTCCCAAAGAAACTATTCTCCCTTCCCCCTACTCTGCTCCTCTTCCTGTCTCCCATTCTAGTTCTTTCTTTTCCTTCACTTGTCTCGATTTCTCTTTATCCCATCAATGACGGGGCAAATACTGATATTTACAAATCCACCCAGTCAACAAATTGAACTGGGCACCGACCATATTCAGCATTCTGAGGCAGGGCATGAAGGCAGGGAGATAAGGTCCTGTGCCCCAAATCTTGGAGAAGGGTGAGTTAAACTCTTCGCTTCCGTTATCTTCGTTTATCACTGCTCCCAGCGTCCCGGGATCAATTCTCCGTCTTATTTTCCGGCTTGCGTTCCAGAAACGCGAAGTTTTGGGCTCTGAACTCTGGCTCCCTGGGCTCCCTCGCCCCCTCAGTTTCCCCTTCAGGCCATTTGAGGGGCTGAGGTAGAATTCCTCAGGTTTTAGAGGCAAACTCCTTCTGTCGTCCCACCAACGCGTGTACTCTTCCCAAAGCTGCCAAGACAACACGAGACCTTTACCCCACGGCTGCGGGCTCCTTACGTTGAGCCTTGAAGAAAAAACGGAATCTCGCAGGTAAAGGTTTCCTTGAACTTCGAACGTAAAGGTGGTCTTGAATCGCCAGCGCGAAGATGCCTTTGAACCCGGGGCGGGGCCGGGAGACGCTGACCACAGCCGCCGCGCCCGGCAGCACCCAGCGTCCACCGCCCCGAGGTGCGGGCTGGTGCCAGGGGGCGGAGCCGGGAGCCTGCGTTGGCGCCCTCGGTAAGTGCTCTGAGCCCTGCGTCGCTGCAGTGCACTCGAGACCATGGGGAAGCTGGTGCTGCTGACCCTGCTGGGGGCCGGCCTGGCCCTAATCGGGGAGAGATTAGTGGCAATAAGGTGAGCTGGCATCTTTCTTTAAACAATACCTTTTTTAAAAAAGATTGGCCCTCAGCTAACATCTGTGGCCAATCTTCTTTTTTTTTGTTTTCTTCTCCCCCGACCCCCGCCCCAACATAGTTGTATATTCTAGTTGCAGGTCCTTCTAGCTGTGCTATGTGGGACGCTGCTTTAGCATGGCTTGATGAGCGGTACTATGTCCACGCCCAGGATAAGAACCCGTGAAACTCTGGGCTGCCCTGAGCTTGGCGTCCCTGGCTCTCTTTGTCTACTCTTCCAAGTTACCTCAAGGACTGCCCAGGCTGCTTTCCTGGCGGGCAGGAGTGAGCAGCTTTGAAACCTCACTCCTCGATGCCACCCGGCAATCTGTCCCTTGAGACGCACTGATGTGGAAAGTGAGCTGACTGCTTGCCTTTCCTAAAATGGTAGTGTAGAAATGCCCTGATTTACTTTCTGAAAGTCATGCCCCGCCTTTTCCAGGTGCCTTCAGCATTCTGCTCCTGAAAAACTAACTCTATTGGAAGTACCATGGCTAGTGGGGGTCCAGGCTGCCAGCCTGAAGTCTATAGCTGGCTCAGACGTTACCCAAGGCAGGTTAAATAATGAGGAGTTTTGGGTTACAAAACTCATCGAGACTGGAAGAGCTAGCCTAGCAGGACAGCAGGGAAATTAACTGAACCCTGCAGGCGGGAACTGGCAGTTATGTAGGTATCCGACTTTTCAAAGTGGCGGATCTGCTGGTGATAGCCTTTCCAGAAATATCTCAGCAACAGTCGATACTGGGCTAGAAAAGAGAAATGTTAGGTGGTGGTTTCTGAGTGGATCTAAAGTTGCCTTCAGTTGTCTTTGGGTTGTTTTTACTTATTTCTCTAAGCAGTAGCTGGTCTCCTCAGAGGTTCAAGTCCTCACCTGTTGAGGAGGTTGAGGCCTTTTGGTAATACTTTCTAGTTCAGTTTCAGGGTGTTTATTGTTACATTTGCTCGGGCACCCAAGTGAGAGGATTACAAAAAGTAATAATTATAAAGTAGATCTAAGACGTTTCTTTTTTTAAGGAGCAGTAAGATAAGTCTAAGTGCAGAGTTTTCCTGAATACAATTTAGTAAAAATTTAAAGTTATTTAAAAGAATATTTCACTCATATTTAGAAAAAAGCAAAAGCTACAGGGTTCAGCTGTTAGGAGACCCTGTTGAATTTTGGGAAGGCAGTTTGGGGAGGGGATGGAGTTAAAAGACAAGACTAGGGGATTGAGGGGAGCCGCCGTGCAGATGTACAATAGACAACACTTTAGCAAATTAAGTAATGCTATTCTGTACATTTAAATTAATAATACTATCCAGTTACTCATATTATTAAGTAGTATCGTTTATTTGGGCAGCAAAATGTTATCCATGTGTAATCCCATTTTACTCTTTCAACAATAACTGGGGGAGATTAGCTATTATAGGGACATTGCCCACATAATGTTCACGTTATGCAAATAACTGTGAATAAAAGGAGATGCCTACGTGTTATATCATTCATAAATGATGAGAAAGAGAGCTAACGAATATGAAGGTGATAAAGACCATGTTTAGACATTGATTTTGCATGTTGTGCGTTGACCTCCAGTGTTTTTATCTTCTACAGACAAAGAACTAATGCATCTCGAGAAGTGGAGCCAGTAGAACCCCAGAACTGCCACCTTGTTGAGGGACTTGGTACGTATGTGGCTATACCAAGAGAGGCCAGCACAATTTCTTGGTCACCCTACACCTAAGTGAGCCTGCCAAATGATTTAATTCCCTGCTACTCCTTAAACCCTCCTATGGGGGCTTCTGCCCCATCCACTTTACCCAAGCCACCTCATCCCAGGTCGCCAAGGGGTCTCCTAAATGTCAAGTCTTTGGCTTTTTCTCAGTCCTTTTCCTCACTGATGTGTCTCCATCATTTGAAGCATGTCGTGGACAGCTCCTTGGCCAGATGCTCACTGAACTCTCTTCCCATCCCTTTGTGATGTTTCATTCGCCTCCCACCCCGGCTTCTTCTATCGCCTATTTTACCTCTTTGCTTTCTTCTTCCCTTTCCTTGATGACGTTCTTGGCTTCCAGTGTTACTTCCTTCAAAATTTATCTAAAAGTCCCAAGAGGAATATGACTTAACCCTTACCCTCAAGAACTTCACACCCTACTGAGATGCCTTTAAAAAATTTAATCACAAATCCATAGCGAGATCCCTAACCTCTCAAACTGCAGGCCTTCTTTTCCAGTCTGAAATCTAGTTTATGTTTCTGTCGTTTCCTCCCTCATCCCTCCACCCCCAACCAGCTCTTCTCTCTCTAGACTTCTCCTATGTTTGGTAGCCCCGTTCTCAAAGAGACTCAGTTCAAAATGCAGGAGCCATTTGTTTCCCTCTTGTCCCTCATTGTTCTGCATGAGACATGTTGGCCTCAGCCTCCTCTGTGTCCCACTCCAGGGCTGGTCTCACCTGCTCATTACTGCCACGGCTGCTTAGTCAGGCTCCAAGCCTCCCAGACTCCCTGACGCTGCTACCAGAAAAAAAGTTCCAGCGAGATTCTGTTCACTGTTCTGGGAATGTGTCCTTTCACTTTCTCCCCTTTGCTCGTGAAATTCCCTCCACTGATCCCCTCATCTCTGCTTCCTGAAATCAGCTGCCAATTCCTCTCCTGCCTCTGACCCCTCACAGCACTCTGAAACTCTGAGCGACTTAGGACCCCTCTCCCATGCTTTCCTTTATAGCTAACAGTGTTCTCTCTTTCTCTCACTGTCAGGTTATAAACTCCCTAAGGTCAAGGACTGTGACTTACTTATTAGTAGGTGACAGGATGACAGCATAGTTTATTTTTGATTTTGGTTTTCTGTCTTTTTTTCCTCTCAATTTCTAAAAAAGTTAGCCTGGCCCTTGTGCTCCCTAGTCTTAGAGGAGGTTTGTGCTGCTGGCTAGAAAGCAGGAGCTGAAGACAAACTTTTTCCTGACTTTTGTTTTCAAACTCTGAGCTCCTTCAAGGGATTTTGATGGAGAAGGAATAAGAATATATGGATTTTTTTGACTAACAGGGACCCTTGCTCTACTCCCTGACAGCTTTCAGGAGGAGGAGCAGGGCCTCAGAAGCAATGGCTACTAGGTGTCTTTAGGGAGGCTGGATACTTTGTCCTGTGTGTCCCAGCCTGAGCAAACATCATGTGCCCAAGTGCGACCTGGATGTGGCAGAATTATCTAAATTAAAAGGACCACATGGGTTCAGCATTGAGTAACTGAGTGGTGACTAGTGTAGAATAAAGGCCAGATGGACTTCCCCGGATATTCTGCTCAGTTTTAAAACCCTCCACCTACAATCTTTGCACAACCCTGGCAGAGAGACCCAGTAATGACTCAGATTGAATTTCCCTCCAATTTAGTAGAATGTAGGGTCAGGGTCAAACTTAATTTGATTTAAAAAACAAAGAAATATAATGTTCACTCATTTGTTTACTGTTTTGTGCAGTAATATTCATATTTACTATGCACATATCTCTCAAAAGATATGAGCCTGCCAAATACTTCTGAGGAGTAATTAGACTAAATGATTGCCAAAAGCTAACTCAACTCTCAGATTATGTAATTCAAATACATTTGAGAAACTAAAACTAGAGCTAATATTGTAAGACATAAGCAACATTCTGATTCTCCAAATATTTTGAAGAGAATGACTTACATGATTGGAAGCTGGCTGAGAGCAAAAGAAAAAAAATGTCATGTTACTTTTCATGCTATTGGTGTATTTACATTTTATATTTAGAGAACTAAACAAGTTAGAATGGTCAAGGTCATTTGTCAACAAGACAATATTGATATATATCTAAAGGTAATAATACTATCTTATCAAAGTCCCGGTATCTACGAGTGTTCTGCTGGGTGCTTTACAAACATCTACCTCACTCTCACAGCTGACCTGTAAGGTGGGTGCTACTAGCTGTCCTTGCGGACTAAGAAACTGACACACAGAAGAATGAAGTTACTTGCCTCGCGGTCCAGAACTGGAGGGTGACAGCTCAGATTGTGAGCCAATGTGGTTCTCTTCTGTACCTTTGTACTCTCCGTTGTGTAACACTGTCTTTCTTATCTGCCGACAACACATCTTTATTATGAAATCTTCAGGAAAGTATGATAGCAGCAGAAAACAGAAGATCTGAGATGCAGAAAGTAAAATATTAATAAATAGGGCTGATCAAAACAAGGCAGACTGGATATTTAAGTACAGATCACTAATGAGGTAATATTCACAAGACTCAACTGTTTGGTGAGGGGGAGGCTTTATGAAGCAATGGAAGCCACTGATGGATTTTAGGCAGGGTGCCGTAGGCAGTAACAGAGCCAGGGAAAAATTCTGATCTGTGTTCTCTTCGAGACCTAGACTTTTGTGGTTAATTTTATGTGGAAGGAGCTCTTCCTCTTTTTGTTTTCCTTTCCTAGTATTCCTTCTGAGAAGAAAGGTTGAAAGGTGAAAAAATTCTAACCTCTAGAAATCATTTCTCATAGATCTTTCTGCATTAAGCTCACTTTTTTTCCCAAGGCTTTGAGAGTCAAGGGTTGTTTTAACAAGGAAGTTATTTGGCTGCCCTTGGCTTCTATCAAAGTTGCACTTGAAATATGGATAGCTTTATTAGGGCTTGCCCTTGGTGGGATTATACAGCCACCGTATTTGATGGCTTCCTATCTTCCCCTCCATCCCTCTGCCCCTCCTGCAGCTTCTCGTGTCTCCAAGATATGCTTCTACCCCATAGTAGCTTCCATTTGTTTTCTTAGCTGGCTGTCAGAACCTTCTCTCCAAGATGTGACATGATGATCATACTAATAGATAGTAATATTTTGGTGTGACCCTTTCTCAGGGTGCCTGTAGGGAATGATCAAAGGCCAAAGAAGCGAAGTTATGCTAAGTGTAGGGTTGACAGGTTAAAAAGTAATAGACATCTATTCATAGGACTGATTTTAGACCTAGCAGTGGGGTTGTAATGATAGTTGGGCAAGGCTAATGAGAATGTGGGGAGGACTCAGGGGAGGGTGTCCTGGGAGCTCTTACTCCCACAGGTGTTGCTGTTGCTGGGATGCACTGGGCCATCATGAAGGTGCAGTGTAGGTGGCGGGGATGGGGAGTAAGGAGACGGAATACTGTGCAACCAGCTGGTAATTCTTTTTCACATATGAATGCAAAGCCCCAGCTTCCCTTTGCCCTAGATGGAACAAGTAAAGAAAGACAATCACAACACCTCTGGAAAATGCCCACTCCTGTTGTAGGTGAATTACTGAGGTAGGTTAATGCTGTCATATGTAGGAGATAGAAGAACTAGTGTTTGGAAGATGACAGGACCAAAGCAGAGAGCACAAAACACAGGCTATCTTGTACTTAGAAATTGGCACTCACTAGTCAATAGTTTAACCTCAAGACAAGACAAAGTTCACGAAACTAAAATGGTTTCCTGGTATCTTATTTAGTCAGCCAACCAGCTTTTGTTGGGAGCTTTTACAGTGAAAAGGCAGGTATTATATTGGGTACAAGGATACAGTAATGAATAAAACCTGGTCCTTGTTCCCAGGAAGCTTACTGTCTAGTAGGAAATTAACAAGTGAACAGAAGGTTGCAGCCGCAGCGTGAAAAATGTCGCTGTGGAGATAGTCATAGCTGATCGTATTAATACGTAAAATGAATCCTGGAACCAAAAGAGGTTGGAAAAGCTGAGGGGTTGGTCCCTGAGCTCTTCTCTAAGAGTCCATGATACTCAGCCAAGTGGAGGTAAAGGTGGTGTAGGAAAGATGTAAGTTGTCAAGAAGCCGGGAACAGCATGTGCTCAGGCATGCAGGTGACTAGTCTGGCACGTTGCAGTAACTACTACCGGAAATACTGCAGCACAGCTGGAATATATAGAGCAGAGAGTGGAAACCACAAGAACTGACACTGGAGACAAGATGTGGAGGATTTGGGATCCAGGCCAAGGATCTTGGGATTTATATTGCCAGCCCTCTTGGACCTCTGGAGGGTTTTAAGCAGGGGAGTGACAAGGTCAGCTTTGCAATTTAAAAAAGATGACTGTCAGCAGTGCAGAGAATGGTTGTAGGGAGCAAAGCTGACCTATTAGGAAGCTATTGTAGAAATCCAGGAGGGAACTCTAGAGCTTGAATGACTGGTGATCACTTGCCTTTGAGGAGTAAGGAAAAGTAAGGCACCAAAGATAACTCCAAGGCCATCCACCGAAATCGAAATATAGAAAGTGAAGCAGATTCAAAGCAGAAATGTCCAGATTAGTGTGGGACCTGTTAAATATGAGAAATAAAAAAGCCAGGTAAAAATGTCCAACATACAGGTGAATATAGAGGTCTGGAACTTGGGAGAAATGTTTGGACTTGATTTAAGGATTGCAGATTCAAGAGCACGTGTGTGGAAGCTGAAGCCATGGACTGGAGTAGATTGTATGGGTAGAATGGATGCTCTGCCACGAGAAAGAGCCAAGGGCAGACAGAGCCTGAAGAATATTCACATTCACGACAGAGGTAGGAAGGAGATTATGGCAAGAGGAACCCAAGAATAGGTTTCAGAGAGGCAGGAGAAACATCAAAAACCTAACCAATCAGGGGCCGGCCTTGTGGCCAAGTGGTTAAGTTTGCACACTCTGCTTCGGTGGCCCAGGGTTTCACTAATTCAAATCCTGGGCGTGGACATGGCACCGCTCATCAGGCCATGTTGAGGCGGCATCCCACATGCCACAAGTAGAAGGATCTACAACTAAAAAAAATCCACAACTATGTACCAGGGAGCTCTGGGAAGAAAAAGGAAAAATAAAATCTTTAAAAAACAAAAGAACTAAGGAATCAATGTGATTTTTAAAATTGCTTTATTCAATTCACTGTGTTCTCCTAATGTCTATGTTACTCCATGGGGAAATAGCACTAAATCTTTGAGGCCATCAAGATGCCATATATAGGTAAATCTTGATTAACTGGAATGCTTAGAAAATGGAAAGTTCTGATTAATTTCATTTTCAGATTACTAGTTGGGGATTAGTTTCAACCTTTAGTATAATGAATATAATAAGATCTTTCTCTGTTCTCTAGTTTTCAATGCCTGTTGCTCATTATTCTATTGATTCAAATTTGCATTTCCTTTGGTTTTGTTTCACTTTTATGTATTTCGCCTATCCTCCCTCAGTTGCCTTTTGATGCGCTAGTAACCCATTACCCCAGATAACCATTTTCTCACGTGTTCCAATTACTATAGTTGTATAACAAACCACCCCAAAACTTAGTGATTTAAAATGACAACAATTATTTTGCTTATAAATCTGCAATTTGGGCAGGGCTTAGAGACAGCTCATCTCTGTTCCATTTGCATCAGCTAGAGTGACTCAAAGGCTGAGAACTGAATCATCTGAGACTCCTCCTGAGTCCCTGTCTCTACCTTGAGTGGTCTCTTTATGGTGTCTCCACTGTAGCTTCAAAAAGTAGCCAGACTTCTTATATTTAGATTCATGCCTCCCAAGGTGCATGTCTTGAGAGAGAGAGAGAGAGAAAGAGCACCAGCAGAAGCTATGACCATGACTTGACTTTGTATGTCACGTGGCATCACTTCCACCTCATTCAATTTGTCAGAGCAGTTTCAAAGGTCCACCCAGGTTCAAAGGGCGAGAACGTAGACCTTACCTCTTCATGGAAAAGTATGAGCATCATATTTTAGGAAGAGCATCTGCTGTGATACACATTGGTTCTACCATATTTATAAAATATAGTTTGTCACACTAGATAACCATTGCCTTCACCGTCAGTCCTGCCTGCTTGGGATGACATCATATGTGGCTCTATTTCTCTACTAGGAGTCATGCAAGTTCCTTTTTCATCCTGTTCTCAGTCATAACTTACTTATTATGTACTCTTTCCATAGAAAAATTCTCAAGACCAGCTCTCAATGGAAAAAGATCTGACTAAACTCTTTCAGATTCATTTATGTTCAATAGTCCATCCTAAGATGGGCTTTGTAACAGAGAACAATTATTCAATAATTTCCAGTACGACTGGATAATGATAGATTTTTAAGCCTCAACAAGTTGCAAGAAGGGAAATGGTTGCCAGAGAGGCATTTAAGAGACCTTTACAGGGGCCGGCCCCGTGGCCATGTGGTTAAGTTCGCGCGCTCCACTGCAGGCAGCCCAGTGTTTCGTTGGTTCGAATCCTGGGCGCGGACATGGCACTGCTCATCAAACCACGCTGAGGCAGCGTCCCACATGCCACAACTAGAAGGACCCACAACGAAGAATATACAACTATGTCCTGGGGGGTTTTGGGGAGAAAAAGGAAAAAAAAAAAAGAGAGACCTTTACAATGATGACTTTCCAAGTTTTATCATCGGGTCTGTAGGTTAGTCTTGTATGGGAAATAAAGCTGAATCTCTCAGGACAGACCCTGGAAGCTGTTATTTAAAGAATAAATCTAGGATATGAATTTATTTTATAGATATTTGCCTTTTTTCCCTGAAATGAAATTCTAAAAAAAGAGTTTAGTCTTTAAGAAGTCTGACTCAGGTTTTATTGCAGAGTAGCATGCCTGTGGGATTCCTGAAAATTAATTTAGTTTCCCAAGTAAATAGTTGAAAAAGTCAATGTAGTTTCCAAAAGAAGTTCAAAGTTTTGGCTGTGAGATTTACTTTTTAAGTCTTCATACATACATCTTCCCTATCCTCCACTTCTTTTGCAGGATATGGCTCTGAAGATATTGATGTACTTCCTAGTGGGCTGGCTTTTATCTCCAGTGTGAGTAATTCCCATACTGCACAGATGCTCATGTCTATAGCCGTGTAGATAGTACATTAATGTTGCTGACTAGAGCTGGCAGACGGACCCCTACATGCTCATCTTACCTGTAGGTAAACTGGTCAACTAAAACATCCAAAAGATGATTCCAGAGGGCTAATCAGGACACCACAGGAATGCCCACTCTTGCTTGCCCCGGGGTGGGTACCTTCCTGCGGGCAGTTGCATACTCACTAAGGTCTCAATAAATGCATATTGATTTCCACTTGATTCCTAGACTAGTCTCCAGATTTGTCTTGTTGCTGTCCATCCACATCATTGCCTTGTTTGGCTGTACCTCAGCTTCTGGTAGTCATCTTGTCACTAACTAGTATTCCTCTTGCTACACCTGCCTATGTTTGGAGCTCAGTAAATGTTTGTGGATCGAGTATTAACCATGTTACTCGATTCAAAACCCTGAGCATTTCCCGTGTTGTATTCCCTGCCATGCCTTCTGCTCTTTCTGAAAGAAGTAGAGGGCCTGAATTTCATTCCCAATACCGCCTTCACAGGTTTACAGTGATCCAGAAGCTATGCAAAGGATTGAATTTCAAGAAATTAAAATGTATATGTTGTGAAGATGTTGAAAATTATCATGTATTTATTAAATCTGTTGCAATTTGGAATGAGACCTAAGATTTTGAAAAAGTAGATTGACTACATTTTCAATGTGAATTCTGATTGCTGGAATTGCCTGTCCTAATATTCCCTTTTGGCAAATAAAATACTACCAAATAACATGAATTTTTAGATCTATATCTTTTTGGCCAAAAAAGGGGCACATACAATAACGCTTAATGGCCTTACTTTCTAAATTCTTAAGTATGCACAGTATAGTCAGGGTCTCACTTGGGTTTTAAATTGCTGGTTGTGGTGGTATGTGTAGGGGTGGGAAGGTGGGAGGGAGTTTATTTCTTTAGCTTTTCTCCAAAACTAAAGGTAAAACAAAGCTGTCTAGAAAAGCTTTTTCTTTGTTGACTTAGATTTTCTGTTGTCAATTTAGATTTTCAATGTTATGACACATAAACCTTTGAAAATGATTATTCTATAGCTAAGAGATTTGTTTGCCAGTAGGAAATAATATTTGTAATTCCTACTGTACGCTTCTTTTTTATTTTCACTGGAACTAAAAGTACTGAATTATTGCTGTTCAGAAAGTAGAGATTTTCATCACAAATAATTCCCATGAGAAATGTGAACATGAAGATTTAAATAATGGAGCTCTTTTTGTAAACTAACAAGCAGCTCATGCTTAGAGGCTAAAGATGATGTTCTTTGCTTACTGTTTATCTTTCTGCACTGTAATTAACTTAAGTCCTTGTTCATCTTGGTTTCTCCTATTGCCCTTTCTTGCCATCCTAGAACATGTTTGGAAGCTGCTGCTTTAGAGAGTAATTCTGTACGATAGATATTTTTAGTCTATTGAGAGGTGCCAAGCAGGCTATTTGCTTCCTTAATTTGGTACTTGGCATACCTCTCTTTGCCTGCAAGATAATCCCTTCTTTACATGTTACCAGCTAACTCCTAGTTTTCTGTGAGGCCTCATTGTGGTGGCCCTTCAATTCCTCGGGAAAGTCTTCCCTGACACTCTCTTTCTGGGTGAGATGCCTCTTCTATGGTCCCTCACGTTCCCTGTTTTTAGGCTCTTATATACCAGCATATCTGATGTGCTTGCTTGGTGCTGCCTCCCTGGATTTCAAGCCCCCTGAGGCCAGAACTTTGGAGTGTTCGCTGCCTTGCTCAGCACCTAACATGCTACATGGCCGACACACGTGCTGGAATATTTGCTGAATGCATGTGCTGGTGAATGAGGGTGGTGGAGGATTTCAGTGCCTGTCCACAGATACCGGTAGTCTGTTTGGGGGAAATAAGATGCCTGCACGTCTAGGTGATTTTCACCATTTTCAGTGGTGAATGCTGTCAAAAGAATTGCTTGCAATCACTTACCACAAATTCTTCCCCAACTGCCTTAAACAGAAAACCAGGTGAGTGTGAAGCCATTTATTAGAAGTGTTTCATTTGTCATAGCACTTAATCTAGACCAAGTTTGTTTGCAGTGCCCCACCCTTATTTCCCTATCAAATCATTTCCATTTCTAGAGCATCCATTCAGCGTCCTCACATAGCTCCAGATTACCAATGGACTTGCTGTGGTGTTGTGCCTTGAGCTGCCTTCTGGAACAATATTCTCTACTGTCAAACCTTTCTTTATGGTGTGGCAGAAAGAGGCCGTACAACTAATGATCAGAGTGATTTAGGCATTTTGCTTCTCTGAGCTTAATTTTCCTTAAGTGCAAAGGGAAGCTTTTCCTCAGGTAAACAGGGAAGCACTGATATCCCTGACATTTTTTTTTCCAGTGCTGCCGTTATCTAAGCCACTGAGCTCAGTGACAAATTGACTATGGGGAAAGGGTAGACTTGAAGACTGAATTTTATGTCCTGATATTGGGGAGAACAGCGATGCCCTTTGCCAAGAATGATAGATACAAATGAGAGGAAGGATTCAAGGAGAGAATGTTGGTTTTGGTTTTGACCATTTGATTTTGAGCTGCCCTTAGGAAGAAGTTGGGAATGCAAGCCAGGGCTCCAGAGAGAGGTTCCAGGTAAATGTGCAGATCTGAATCATTGGTATAGAAGAAACCTGAAACTTTATGGATAAGATCTGCATAGAAAGAATATAGAACAAGAAGGATAGAGGGGTGAACGAGGACAGAATGAGGAAGAGGCAGACAGGAAGGAAGAAGTCTATCTGGAAATTCTACCTTTGACTTTTTGACAAGAAATACAGGGTTGTACCATAGTGTCAAATGCCTCAGAGATACAGATAAGGAAATGTAGAGGAGTTATTGAATAAGATATTTTAGAGGCAATTGATATGACCTTTATAGAGACATTTCCACAAACTGGTAGAATACTGATTTCAGGGAATTGAGAGTTGGAGCAACTCAAATCTGGCAACAAGATCAAGTGATGTTTCTAATAAATTTGACAGTGAAGGGAAGGCAAGATAAATGCATGTTTGAAGGAGTAGTAAAGTTAGAAGAAGATTTGTTTCAAGGAAGAAGAAATGAGCAATTTTTCAGCCAAAAGAAGAGGGCATTGATGAAAAGTGAGTGGTAAAGCAAGAGAGGGAAGGATGCAAATTCTAAAGACAGGCCATGGAGAACAGGGAACCAAATAAATAGGTGGTGGAGTTAACTTAGGAATAGAAAGGGAGTATTCTTTCCTTAAGAAAAGAGCAAGAAAGGAAGGGAATTGGTAAAACTGAAAAATTATTAAAACAGAAAGGAAGGAATCAGAGAAAATTCATGTTAAATAGGATAGGGTTTTTTTAGAGAAATAGGAGGTAAAGTTATCCACTGAGAATAAAGAGGGAGAAAGTGTGGACTCTGGAAGGTAATGAAATAAATTTAGAATAGATACTTGGAGAATTGTAATAGATTACCTACTAGAATGAGCAAGAGGATTGATAAACATTACTGAATGTCTGGTTGAAGTTGAGATAATAAGTTTGTAGTGGATTTTTCAACCTGATTTTAGACTAGCCTATGTAAGAGGTAGACCAGGGCAAAGGGAGTTGGTAGGGAATTTGACAAGGAAACAGTAAGCAAAGTAGGGTGTGGCTTCCTTAGAAGACAAGCTGTTGACTGATGAGGACAGATTCCAGGTCTGGAAGCAGAAGGGTATGGCTAGGGGCATGCTGAACTCTCCTCCAGGTGTGGTGACTTAAGGAAAATGAAAGAAGGAATAGAATCTTCAGCAGTGCCAGTGTTGTCTGGGGGAAAGCCAGGTTTCCGATACGATTTAGACATAGAATGACTGTCCTAAGAAAAGCTTGAAGATGTAGGTGGGGTTGTTTGGAACTGAAGATTGATTTACCCAGGGTTGCGGTGGGGAGCAGTGGAAGGGCCAGGAATAGTATGATTATAAATAAGTGAGTGTGTGTGTATTTATAAGAAAGGGGGAGGAGAGAGAGACAGAGAGAGAAGGTAGAGTAGGAAGGAGAGAATTTAAACTGACTATAAATGGAAATGAGGGTACAAGAAGTGATACAAGATTATTGATATTAATATATATTAGACTGATGGGCGAGGGATATGGGGAGGAAGTGGGCTGAGTTTTGTAACTGGTATAGAATAAACCAATCCCAAGTTGACATAATGACCTGGGGTGCAGCAAAGACCCAATACATTCAAGGATGCCTGTCACTGGTTGATAAACCCCTGGTCCTTCCAGTGGAAAGAACCACTGTCCAAGGTACTAGAATGAACTTTTTGCAATATTTGGAGCAAGGGATTCATGTCCAAATTTTCAAACATATCTATAGGAGCAAAATAGGTCAGAAATAGTCGACTCTATGAGACTGCTTCCCTTATGTCAATTCTGATTCTACTATTTGTCACAATATAATATAATGGATGTAGGGGTGAGAGCGATGCAGTGAAACCATACACCCTTTCTCTCTGCTTTGAGGAAGGGTAGTTATAGAATATCAGCACTGGAAAAAATTTTAGCAATCATACATTTTCGCTGGCTCATTTTATACACGAGGAACCTGAGGCATAGGCAGTCCAAGGGAATTAAACCAAGTAACAATGCCTGGTCTTTTGCATTATACTTTTTGTCTTAATCCCTTCTCGCTAAACAAACAAGCACATAGATAAGGAGAACAGGTCAGTGGTTACCAGAGGGGAAGAGGGTGGGGGAGGGAAAAAGGGGAAAAGGGGGACACATATCTGGTGAAGGATGGGAACTAGACTTTTGGTGATGAACACAATGCAGTCTATATAGAAGGCGAAATATAATGATGTACACCTGAAATTTACATAATGTTATAAACCAATGTGACCTCGATCAAATAATTTTTAAAAAAAGAATAGAGAAAAAGATGAATATGAGTCCTTCCCATATTTCCATTCCCATTCCCAATGGCTTAGATGGCAATGGCAATCCCTCAGATCGGATAATGACAACAGATGACAGAGTGAAAAAAATCTCAGAAATCTAAAAGAAATTTAGAGCTTTGAACATTGTTATTAGGCTTTGAGATTTTAGCCTCCATATGAAAATGTTCTTTTGATATGTATATGTGTGCATACTTGTTTTCTATTTCTTCAAGGGGTTAAAATATCCAGGCATGGTAAACTTTGGACCAGATGAGCCAGGACAAATCTTCTTGATGGATCTGAATGAGCAAAACCCAAGGGCCCAGGTGCTAAACATTAGTGATTCTTTTGACAAAGCATCATTTAATCCACATGGAATCAGTACTTTCATGGACAAAGGTAAAGTCTGAATGCTTAAGAATGAGAGGGAAATACAAACCACTTATCCCCAACTATTCAACGTGTATGTGAAAGGAGGGGAGATGTTATTTTACCATAAAGATGTATATTTGTAAAATAATAAATGTGTATCAAAACACTTTTAAATATCGCATTAAAGAAGGAGGACTACAATTGGATGGCTCTCTCTTCCTCCTACCCATTTTTCTTCTCATTTGACCATCAAAACCAATTTGAATATTGTTCTCAGAACTCTAACCTATAAACTAAAGACCCTTTGAAAATAACTGTGTGACATTAAAAAAAAACATAAAACAATAGATAAATTAGACTTCGTCAAAATTAAAAGCCTTCTGTGTCAAAAGACGTCATAAAGAAAGTGAAGAAACAACCCAAAGACTGAGAGACAATATTTGCAAATCATACATCTAAGAAGCTTGTATCCAGAATATATAAATAATTCTTATGACCCAACAACAAAAGGCAAATAACCCAATTAAAAATGGACTAAGGATCTTAGTAGACATCTTTCCAAAGAGATATACAAATGGCCAATAAACACATGGAAAGATACTCAATATGCTTAGTCATTAGGGAAATGCAAATCAGAACTTTGATGAGATTCTACTTCACGCCCACTAGGATGGCTCTATAAAAAAGACAATAATAAATGTTGGCAAGAATGTGGAGAAATTAGACCTCTCGCACTTTGCTAGTGGGATTGTAAAATGGTACAGCCACTTTGGGAAGCAGTTTGGCAGTTCCTCAAAATGTTAAACATAGTTACCACATGATCTAGAAACTCCACTCCTTGGTATATAGCCAAGAGAACTGAAAACATAGGTCCACACACAAGCTTGTACAGGAATGTTCACAGCAGCATTACGCCTAATACCCAAGAGATAAAAATAACCCAGATTCCTGTCAACTGTTGAATACATAAACAAAAGGTGGTATATTTATACAATGGAATGTTATTTGGCAATAAAAAGGAATGAAGTACTGATGCCTGCTACAACATGGATGAACCTTGTAAACATTATCCTAAGTGAGAGAATTCAGTCACTACAGGCCGCATATTGTGTGATTCCATTTATATGAAGTGTTCATAATAGGCAAATTCATAGAGACAAAAAATTAGATTAGTGGTTGGCAGGTGCTGAGGGGCATGAAGAATGGGGAGTGACAGCTAACTGGTATGGAGATTTCTTTTGGGATGATGAAAGTGTTCTGGAACTAGATACTGGCTATGATTGCACAACTCTGTGAATATACTAAAAACCATTAAATTGTACATTTTTAAAGTGAATTTATGTGAGTTATATCTCAGAAAAGCTGTAATAGAAAACAAAACATAGTTATTAATACATTGCATAAGCTTTAAAACAATATTTCCAAATATCATTTTTTGCTTCTTCATAGTTCATAATTCCAGACTAATTTAATTTTTAAATATTTATGGGTCCACAGAGCATATAGAAAAAAAGGAAGAGTGAAATCTCACCAGCAGTCACTACACAAAGGGAAGGCCAAATGGAAGTGTTGAAATTCAGAAGTTCTAAAGCAATCTTGTTTTAACTCTTCCAAATATATACTGGAGGTACAATTATTATTAAGTGTAAATCTGCTGGAGTGATTTTCACAAATAAAAAAGAGTGATTAGTAAGCATTTCTATCCACTTATGCAACAGATCTTTGTTCAATTCCTTTCATCTACACCAACACAGACTTGTTCTTTTTTAAGTAAATGGGTACCTTTTAACATAGTTGAGTACTATTTTATTAAGTAGGTTAAATATTCCTCTAAAATTTTGTATATACTGTTTATTTGCTTAGCAAGCCCTGCCTTAAAAGATCATTGTACCTAACAATTTTGTATTGCTTTTCTGTTTACAAAGCATATGCATATATAATTTATTAATTCCTCAAAATACAATCCTGGGCCCAACCTTGACACTTCTCCTCTCCCTGCCCCATTCAGTCAACTGGTTACAACGTTCTGCCCAAATTACCCCCCAAATATCTCTCCAACCTGTGCACCTCTTCCCATTCTCATTGCCACCACACCATCCACGCCCCTACCATGTCTCCCCTGGATTCTGCAGTGGCTTCTAACCGCACCTTCTCTCCTATAACACCTCAATCCATTTTCATAAGCAAGAGTTACTTGTTATGCAAATCTGATCATATCACTCTCTTCTTAAAATTCTCCGTATTGCTCCCATTACTCTGAAGATAAACTCCAAGTCTCCAGAATGGCCTAAGTTCCTAGGCGCTGCCCCTGCACACTCCGGCATCTGAATGCTCTCTCCAGCCTCACTGGACACCACTCTCCCCCAGACTCTCTGGACAAGCCACATGGGATTTCCTTTAGTCCTATAAAATGCTACAAGGCCCAGGGCCTTTGCATCTGCAATTCCCTCTGCCTGGAATGTCTTTCCATTACTTCTGGCTTACCTTCCTCATGATTCTGGCCTCAGCTTAAATGTTACCTTCTCAGGAAAGCCTTCCCACCACCTTGTTTCAGGGTATGAATCTTGTTGTATTTCTTCTCAATGTACTCATCAAAATGGTAATTCTTGTTTTTTATTAATCTTAAAAGATACCAACCTTCTCTGCCTCTCCCAGAACTGCTCTGTAGCGAGCTCCCTCTCATCTTTAGATCCAAGCTTTCTGTCACTCTTCAAGTGGGTGCCACTCCATGAAGAAGGCATCTCCCCACTCCAGTATTCCTTTACTTACTAATTATTCCCCCCTGTTTTCTTCTCTAGAATATAATCATCATGAAAGAATACGTGACTTGTTCGTTGCTGGATTCCCAGAGTCTAGAACAATATTTGCTGCATAGTGGGTGCTTTGAACACGTGTTAAATGAATAAATGAATGAACTCTATGTGACAGGCAGGGCAGATATTAATATTCAGTTTTATATATGCAGAAATGGAGTTTAGAGAATTGCAGTGAAGTATGACTTCACTTCTGTCATTAGTAAATGGCAGTTTCATAACTAGAACCCAAGAGGTCTTACTTCTAATCCTATGTCCTTTACCCAGGTAAAATTAGGGCTCCAGGGTCTACTTAAGCAATTCAAAAGTCACCACTTTTTTGCCTGACACCCAACTAGATGTAAGATTTTTCATTGGGGAAAGTGTAATGTGTGATCAGATTAACCTGGAGCTATTTTATTGCATGGGATAGTGTTAGAGGTAGGGTTTTTTGGGGGTTGAGGGGGGGAGTGGGGGTTGCTTTTGGTTGTTTTTTGTGAGATGGGACCAGGTTAAAGATTAAGCCTCGGGTGTATAAACAGGCTTTCAGAAGCTGAGTATATTATGATTGACATTTTATTTATTAGTCGTATAATTATGTATCTAATTCATAAGGCCAAAACATTACACATAGAAATAGAAACGGAATGAGAAGATAGAGAACTAAAGTGTTCTCACCATGCATCTTTTATGTGGAAGGAGGGGTCCAGCAGAGGGCTAAAGACGGGGTAAAGCCAAGGGAGTGCATTTATTCATGCTGTGTCTGACAAGAATGTCTGGCTGAAGGGCCATGTGGGGACTAAAATCCAGCTCTGGTTCTGCTTGCCAAGCCCCAGGCCGGGGAAGAGAGCTGGGTCAGACCAAAAGGAAGATTTGTCTGTGAGGGAGCACTTTTCCTTAATTTGAGTAAAGGGGCCTGTGTGTTTCAGGGCCCCTGAGTAAAAGCCATGCAGCTCAGGGTTCAAGCTTGCTTCATCGCATGATTGGAAACTCCGTCAAGAAAGGAAGTGGGGAGATGAACGCAGATCAGTCCTGCAGTGGGAGGATGGGGTCAGGCCCTTTAAAACCCTAGAGCTCTTTAGACCTAGAGTTCCTAAAAAGTCAGAAGACAGTACTCTGAGAAGCCAGATAACTACCCTCAATCCTGTTCACAGCAGTTCACATTCCAATATGAAAACAGATGTGTGAACATTCTCGAGGTTGGTAATACCCAGAATTGGCTGCTCTATTTTCTCTAGCATTCATATTTACATCCCATGTCGGTTGGGTTCACTCAATATACTGTTCTTGCGACTTCAGGTAGCTGACAACGTCACAATTTCATTCTCTGGTTGCAAAATGTTGCTTAATTTAAGATGTTTACACAACTCTGATATTTGTTGAGTGTGTTGCAGTGTAGGAAGTTCTCACGGGAAAAAATTCTCAACAAAGCTTGTTTTCTTCCACTCACTGCTCTGCCACTTTGGTGGTGGCGAAATTGCTGATAAGTTATTAACCTTCTGAGTCACAATTTCTTCAGTAAAATGGGGATTCTGGAGTTTGTCTGACTTACCTGTCAGGTGGACTATGGGATCAAATGCAAGATGTATGAGAAAAATCCTCAGATGTGACCAACTTCTACACCAAGTCTAATCACAGTTGCAATAGAAGTAAACTTCTTGGAAATTATGCCTTTTTCCACTTTAGACCACACTGTGTATCTTTATGTTGTGAATCATCCCAACATGAAGTCCACTGTGGAGATATTTAAATTTGAGGAACGACAACGTTCCCTGGTACACCTGAAAACCATACAACACAAACTTCTCATAAGGTATGGAATTAAAGTATTTGCACTTCTATTCATTTTGAACTTCTGCTGTGTGTTTTGTTTTCTTTGCTTCAGCAGGCTTTCTTCAACTTTTGTTTGGTAGCATTGTTTTCTAAAGCTTTCTAAAGGTTTCCATGGTGACACTGCGTGGCACCTTGCTGGAAATTGCTGTATTCAGTATGGAATATCCTCATATTTGCCAACTTCTTGAAAGCATTGTAATCCTGTAAAGGTACTCGATTAGATTCCCAGCTTTAACTCCATCCTCCATACCACAGCAAGACAATGCCTACTACCAGGCTGTCTTTAAACACCTACACCCTTTTCTAGTTTTCTTAATAAATTGTATTCTAAAAGCTGCACCTACTGGGTGTTATAACCAGCCTCCAGATGGGTCATTCCCTTGTTCTATCTGAGCTTTAAAGTAGAATTGGAAAAAGTCTCTGGGAACATATAAAAACCCACTTTTGTTAAGCATGACTATGTTCCAGACACTGTGCCAGAATACTTAATTTCATTCTCACAATAGCCTTTAGTAATAGGCATGAAGAAACTAAGGCTTAAAGGAATTTGGGGTTAAGTAACTTGCCCAAGTTATGTAATTTGTAAGTGGCAAAACCAGAGTGTAAACCTAGATCCATCTGAATTCAAAACTAGACTCTCAATTGCAGTGATGAACATCTTTCTTACTGTCTTGAAAAGAATAGTATGTTTTTTAGTGGATAGGTTGCCTGTTTCAAGGCTGTAACAAACAATGAAGAATTCATCGTTTATAAAATGGACTCAACTCTGAAAGACTGGTTTCAAAACAGTAGAGGTTAATCTTTCCATGGGATAGAATAGGAGAAGAAGAAGAAGGAAGTACACCTTCTCTCCTTTGTTATCTTTCTCAAAATCACGTATGAGTTTCCCCTCATAGCATTTGGGGACAAGAAGAGCAGAGGGCAAAAAAAGTGACAAGTTGAAGTAATTGGGTTCTGAGGCACAAAGGGCACCAGGACTGCCATGGGGTGACTGAGAAACTGTGGACAAATCATTTAACCTGTGCTTCAATTTCCTCAGCAAAATGGGAATTCTCTTATTGGCCCAATTTACCTAATGAGTGACTGTGAGGATCAAATGCAGTAACATATGACCTCACAGGAAGAGTTCCAAAGAAAGCGCAGCCTGAGAGGAGACTCAGTGCACAACTACTTTATTGAGGAGTACCATTCTAGGACAGAGAAGTGAGAGACCAGCCTAAGGCAGCAGGGAAAGGAGGGTGTTATGGGTTGAATTGTGTCCTCTCAAAAAGATATGTTGAAATTTTAACCCTCAATACCTCAGAACATGACCTTATTTGGGAATGGGATGGTTGCAGATGAAATTAGTTAAGAAGAAGTTATAATGGAGCAGGGTGGGCCCTTAATCCAATATGCCTGGTGTCCTTCTAAGTAGACAGACAGACATTCAGGGAGAATGCATGTGAAGGTGGAGAGTGAGATTGGAGTGATGCAGCTATGAGCCAAGGAACACCTGGGGCTACCATAAGCTGGAAGAGGCAAGGAAAGGCACTCCCATAGAAACTTTAAAGGGAGTATGCCTCTGTCAACACCTTGATTTGGGGCTTTTCTTCTCCAGAACTGTGGGATGATAAATTTCCGTTGTCTTAAGCTACCCAGTTTGTGGTACTTTGTTACAGCAGCTCTAGGAAACACATACAAGGGAGAGTCTCTAACAAATTCCGTTATCAGGCCAGCCACTGCTAAGTGCAATCGACTACTTGAGATCATGAGATTGTCCTCCAATAAGCAACATAAGCCTGATTTCAAGAAAGGCTGGCCAAGATAGAAAGGGAAAAGAATTTATTCATCAGTCCCATCTTCCTTTAGTCAAGAGTTTGCCTCAAGGGGGGTCAACTCCTGCACATGCCTGGTCATGCATGTGCAAATCAAGTCTGGTGATGTCCTTTGCTTTGACGTCAACATGGAAGGACAGAAGTGGGAGCAAGAGGCCCATAACAGACATGAGGTAAGGCACTGTAAGGTTGCACTATGGGAAGTCTGTCGGGTCCTATGCAGAGCTGGTTGAAGCAGCACCAGCTGGAACAGGGCATGTGAGGCTTTGTTCCACAAAAAGGAGGACTTTAGAGGTGCTCTGAAACACACATTGACCAAGCATTTCAAGGGGTAGAACAAGGTGCTATGGAAACAAGTTGTGAGGGAATTCAACTTAATCTGTGGTGTCAGGCAATATGTTTTGGAGGAAGGAATGCTTCAGCTGAGACCCAAAAGATGAGCAGCCTAATGACATTGGGAAAGTCATTGTATAGCAAAACCTCAAAGCATTTCCTGATTCACCCAAGTTTTTCTTTCCTAAATTTAATATAGAAATGTTTAGTCTTTTTTTTCACATTTTTTCAAGTCATTGCCTCTCTTTTTTCTTTTCCAAAACAGAAATGACTTTACTGTTTTTTACTGTTGAAAGAGTTAAGACGTGCTTCATTTAAAAATTTTAATGGTATTGAAAAACGTATATAAGAAAGAATAGCACTCATAATCCCACCTACTTAGAGAAATGATAAACATCAGCATGGACTGGGTTATGCTACAATAACAGAGGGAGGAAACCTAACGTCTTTAGTGACTCAAAACCACTAAGTTTTGTTTTGTTGTCTCACTTGTGCTATATATTCAGTGTAGATGATTCAGGGGCTCAGTTTTATATTGTCCTCATGTAGGGCCCTAGGGGGACCACACTCTCTATCATCAGGAAAGTTGCTGGTTACTGTGGAAGAGTGAGGGAAGCATGTTGGGTCACGTACTGGCTCTTAAAGTCTTCCATCCAGAAGCCACACACATATCTTCATTTCCTCGGCCAAAGCAAGTCATACGGTTGTGCCTAACATTAAGGGGAAGGAAAAGCCTAATTCCAGAAGGAGGAGGACCAGAACTATTGGTGAACTCCTCTGTGACCACCACAGATAATCATTATTTAGCATTTACAAGTCAACAGATTTGGAGTTTGAGGTTTATTTGTATGTTTATTTGTTTTTGCTGACTTCTGCAGAAGAGAGGAATGAGAAAATAACAAATGGCTAAAAGAATCCCCTCGGGACAATGAAAAATCATGGACTTTCTGTAGAATTCCTTAATCCATACTACTTCATGTATACTTTTTCAAATTGATGAACATATTGGTCTTTGCAGAGATTTAATGATTTTGACAACCGTCAGGAAATTTGAATACTCCTTTTCTCTTTCTCTTCCTCTCTTTTTTTTTTCCACTTCAGTGTGAATGACATTGTGGTCGTGGGACCAGAACAGTTCTATGCCACCAGAGACCACTATTTTACCAACTTCTTCTTGACGCTATTTGAGATGGCCATGGAGCTTCACTGGACTTATGTTCTTTTCTATAGTCCAAGAGAGGTCAAAGTGGTGGCCAAAGGATTTAGTTCTGCCAATGGGATCACAATCTCATTAGACAAGAAGTAAGCTCTTTTATAGTTTTTCTACCCTTTGCCCTTCACATTTTAGTGGACTCCTTGCTTAAGAGGTGGTTACTTCCTTAGACTTGAGTAGTCAACATATGTGTGGAGGGATTAGATGTGGCCAGCGTTCACTCTAAACGTGTGATCTTAAGCAAACTATTTGCCCTCTTGAGCTTTAGGCTCTCCCCAATGAAGTGAGTGATTTGGGCTCAAAGATATAAAGACCTTCTTCCAAATTCTTGTGTGGATATGATTCTAGAAACATGCTTAATTAACACACTAAAAAAGAGAATAAATGCACAATTCCTCTGCCCCTTATGAGTCTTTAACCATTTATTCTAAGTTTAGTTACCCAAAAGTTTTTATTAAAGAAGAAGACCCAAGTTAGGATTGAGCATTGAGATTGCATAAGTTTCAGACTTATTGGTATACCACAGCAGACTTTTCGATGAGAAAACACTATTTTCTGCAGCATGAAATTTTATGAGAAACACTCTTTTAAAGTGTTTAAAAATGGAAAGTGTTTAAAAAAGAAAAGAACCATGAGTATTAATATGTAAATTTGAGGTGATGAATAGAGATGATCTTTGTGGAAAACAACTTCAAGTATTGTTCCTCTTTTTAAAAGTGCTTGTGATTGAGCTTCATGATCGCCTAATACTTCTTTTCAAGCACTAACTTTTGGAAGTATAGACTCTTCTGGCCTTAGAAGAGGTCCACGTACCTCCATTCCATTTAAAGAATAAATCGTGACTCCTAAGTAATGAGACTGAGCCTATAATATGTCATCTAGAAAGATCAATTTCACTACTTTATAGTCCTATCTCATATTCAGGGTTATTTAAAGCACTTCAAGAATATTAAAAATACCACTCTATTATCTTTTTTTTATTGTGGTTTCGAAAAACATTGCAGTGACACTTTGAACTATTGTGAATTTTTTTTTTTTTAAAGATTTTATTTTTTCCTTTTTCTCCCCAAAGCCCCCCGGTACATAGTTGTGTATTCTTCGTTGTGGGTTCTTCTAGTTGTGGCATGTGGGACGCTGCCTCAGCGTGGTCTGACGAGCAGTGCCATGTCCGCGCCCAGGATTCGAACTAACGAAACACTGGGCTGCCTGCAGCGGAGCGCGCGAACCCAACCACTCGGCCACGGGACCAGCCCCTGAACTATTGTGAATTTTTATACCTCTTCTCCAGAATAAATGTTAGGGTCATTTCTCATTACTACTTGCTTAACTGTAAACGTTATTTACTTCAAAGGTATATCTATGTAGCTGATGTATTGGATAAGAACATCCACGTACTGAAAAAACATGATAACTGGGATTTAACTCCACTGAAGGTAAAAGTACCCTTGCTTGCCCACCCAACATGGCCTCTTAATGTTAGCGCGCACACTTGACCTAGGAAGGTGCTCCTTGAATGAGGGAAACATGACTATTCTAGAAGAATGTCAGTGAGACGTGCTTGCACTTCTAAAATTCAGCAGCAAAGCCCCTTGAAAATATCAATTTCAGGAGCTGGTGGGAGGGAGAAGGGGTAGGGAAAAAAGTGGAAACAATGTCTTCACTACTTCTTCTTTGTTGGAAGATAATGCAATTGGGGACCTTAGTGGATAACTTGACCATCGATCCTGACACGGGAGATATTTTGGCAGGATGCCATCCAAACGCCATGAAGCTGCTGAACTATAACCCTGAGGATCCTCCAGGGTCAGAAGTAAGTCCTATGCTTCTCTGAGCTACGGGCAAAGCTGCAAGAACAAACAATTTATTGGGGTGACTTGGGGGAATTTAGTGGGTCACATGTGATGTTCCAGAACTAAACAAATTCTACATTTGGAAAAAGCAGAGATTTTGGCAGGATGGGGAAATATGGCCCATTAACCCTTTCAGGTCACCTGGTGCTAATTTAACATCAGTGCTAGACAAATGTCCTATCTTTGCAAGGGCTGTACTTGCTCTTGGGACTAATGGGAAAATATGAGCTTGATTTTTCATATTAACCAAGACTGCCATATCTTATTTCCAGTCAGGATGTAGGCTCTGAGCAGGCCCTGAAGTTAGGCAAAGGGAGGGTCGTATGCAGAACCATCTTCTTTCACACTACCCAGCATGAAGCTCAAATGAAAGGGTTTACATGACTGCAGTCTCAAAATAAAATTAGTTTGCCAGCAAGGTTCTAATATATATGATAATGTTGAAGACTGTCTCATTTTAAAGATGTTATTTGTGTTATTTAAAATCTCTTCCAAAAAAATAACATATGCCATTGAATTTTATATGGCATTAAAAACAATAGCATAGGGGCCGGCCCCATGGCTGAGTGGTTGAGTTCTCGCCCTCAGCTTCGGCAGCCAGGGTTTCAATGGTTCAAATCCCAGGCGCAGACATGGCACCGCTCCCAGGCCATGCTGAGGTGGCGTCCCGCATGCCACAACCAGAGGCACTCACAGCTAGAGTATACAACTATGTACTGGGGGGTCTTGGGGAGAAGAAGAAGAAAAAAAAGATTTGCAACAGATGTTAGCTCAGTTGCCAATCTTTAAAAAAACAATAAGTAGCATAAAGCATTGCATTTTCTGTAGCATTGAGTTTAAGAATTAAAAAATCTCTAGTGAATTTAAATATAGATATAAATTTTTGGCACACATACTCAGAGAGTTATTCCCAATGTAATGCACCAGACTTTGTTCTAATGCTTAGGATATATCAGAAAGCAACATACCAAGATCCCTGCTCTTAAGGAGGGGGATAATGAACAATAAGCTGAAAAACAGGTAAATTATAGAGTAAGTTTGAAGGGCCTAAGTTCTATGGGGAAAAATGTGTAACAGTAAAGAGGATCAGGATTGCTGTAAACAGGGGGAAGTGCAGATCCTATTATTAAATACAGAGGGCAGGGTAGACCTCATTGAGAAGGTAAGGTTTGAAGAAAGATATAACATTTCAATCTAGGTTTGGGGAGTTGGGAAATTGAGATTCAAACCCTAGCCTAGTAATTGGCCCTGTGGGTAAATTAGAATATACAGTTATTTCTGCTTCCTATAATGCTGTTCTTCTGTTTAAAAAAACCCAACAATAATGTTTGTTTCTCTTATTAACATGTTAGTCACAGATTCTTAAAAAAAAAACACCAAAAAATATAAAAAGAAACAAAAGTCCAACCTGAGCCTAGAACCTGAAGAATTATTACCCTAAGCTAGGAAGCAACGCTTCCCTCAGATATGTGCCCCCGGAAGTGATACATAGAGCTTTCCATAAATGCCCAACAACAGGGTCTGTTTTAAGAGAATGAAAATGGATCCATAGGATGATTTGAAAATTGTTTGGATCTTTTCTTGGTCTCTATTTTAAGTTTAACCATTTGTTTATTTTAGATAAGACTTCTTTCTTCACAATCACTGACACTCTTTCCTTTTGGTAGAGGCTAATGTTTTCTACATGAGTTCCAAGCTTGAGTATTTTCATGTAACAAACCTGAGAGAAAGTTGTAGAATTTTCTCTAAGATAAAAAAACAAAACTCAACTAAACTCTATTCTAATAAGAAATGTTGATATAGACTCATGACTCATGAATTTCTAATTGGTTTTCTTTAATTCCCATAATGTCCTGTTTGAGTGAACTTCATCCAGGCTATTTGGAAAACTGAGCACTTATATATTTTCTGATTAGCAAACTAAAGTGTGTTATTCTTGGGGATCAATAACAGTAACAGGCAGTGATGTGTCAGACTGAATTCCTTAAGTATGCATTCATGGATGTGAGAGCGGCTCCAGCTGTGAAGACTACATCCTACTGTTACAAGTTTGGGTTGGCTTGCTAACTGGATGTCCTTTTATCATTTCATCCTGTTTTTCCCTCCCCATGCTGTAGGCCCAGTCAAAGGCAAGACCCTTTCCCACAGAGGAACGCTGTTTGCTCAAGAATTAGATAGGAGCATCCTCTGGTTCCTACCTCTTTCTGTAGGAGATGCCTGAACTATCAAAATTATGTAAACCATCTGTTGAGGAATTTGGGTAATGTCAGATAACTCGTCCAGTCGAGTGCATAGATATCATCCAGACATTAATACTTTCATCAGAAGAAGTGAAAAAATGATTGAAGATATACAGATTTTAGCTTATTGATTTCTGAGAAATGTATTAGTCCTGAAGTATTTGGGAAGGAAAATGTCACTAACGGCTGTTTCCTCAGGTAGTATACTAACAAATAATCTTCTCTTGACAGGTACTTCGCATCCACAATGTTTTGTCTGAGCAGCCCAGTATAAGTACCGAGTATGCCAATAATGGCTCTGTGCTTCAGGGCAGCAGTGTGGCTGTTGTGTACCACGGGAAACTTCTCATAGGCACCGTATTTCACAAAACTCTGTACTGTGTGCTCTAAACTCCAGACATCCCCAAAAGTCTGCATGTCTGGTAAAAGTAAACCCCTAATTATATAAGTGGAACTGTAAGTAAATGACAGACACCAACAAAGTGCATCTGGCTTTTCTCATGGATAGAAGTAAAGAAGCAGAGAGATTACATGATAGGCACCAAATTGCAAGTCGTTAGTGACGGCCCAACACAAAGCCAAACCTCTCAATTCTTTTTGTATAGCACCCCCAATATTCTTTCTACAGTAATCTGTGTGAGCTGTGGCAAGTGAGGTGTCCAGCTCACCTAGGGCTCCTTGAGAACTGTGTGGGAAAATTACCTCCTACATCTGTGGTGTTCTGAGCCTCCTGCAATCCATACCAGGAGAAAAGCTAATGTTTCAATATTTACAATTCCCTTCTGTTCATCTAATTGTGGTAGGCACAAATGGCCAATCAAGAGCCCAGCCCATGGACAAATGCAAGAATTGACATCTTGAGACCTACTCTTTAAACTTGCATTCTCCCCAGTACAGACACGCAGGAAATCAGGTTCTGAAAAATCTGACGGAGACAAGCCTCACTTAGAGCAGGGCAGGGTTCATTCGTTCCTTTGTAATAGATCTTAATGTATTGATATCTGTATCTGAAGTATGTAATCAACTTGGCTCTGAACTATGAGATGGGGTCTCAGGTCTGTTACCTTCAATTGCTTTAATCTTTCTCTTCTGGTTAATTCAATAAACACTCATCAAGCAACATCCCATAAACTTGGCCCTAAGAAATCCGAAATAAATAACATGGGTCTGGCTTGAATTCCTGTCTAAACCTTAGTTTGAGGAGAAAAAATAGAAGTGTCCCTTTCTCGGTCAAAAACCAAGACAACATTTAGAAAATCATTGATGGAAATCAGTATAGCCAAGTGCCCCGCCCCCTTCCCTTTTTGTGACTTTTATTGGGCAGTGGTTGGTTGATTTTTTTTTCCTCTTCTGGAGAGGCCTTTTTATTTCCTAAAGAATTTTGCTCAGTTAGATGTAAGTTTTGCTGAAAAGTTTTGTAGCAGGGTGAAATTCTACTTTTTAGGCCATGTAACCCCTTTTCTGATTTAGACAGTAAGATTGTAGTTTGCGTTGCTTCAGGGGAAGAATGTCTCGGCAGAATGTTATAGTCAGTTCTCCGATTTTAAGTTTCAAAAGCCTAACCATGGGGGGGACACAGAAAGAAATAACTAAAAGCAGGTATAATAGTCTTGTTTTTCTGTCCCTAACCCTTACACCTACTAGATTAGACAAAGTTTACCAAACTAGAGAGAACGCGAAGAGCCAGAGATTGAAAGTCTAAGGGCCTTTAGGTGCTGGTGGGTCCCTGAGAATTGGCCCTGCCCTGCATTCTCCCCAGGCCAAACTAGGGAAGGCTGGATGATAAAGCTCCCGGAGAGATTTGGGGGATCTGATTGCTGAGAGACCAATGTGTCCTTTCACAGGGAGGGCCACAGGCTCTGGGCTTCACGTTCGTATAGGCACTCCAAATCCTTACGTGATTATCTTGAGCCCCTTCCCTCACTTGGCTTGGGAAAGCGAGGGATTGTTATGGAACCAAAGTAAGTCTACTTCTTGGTAAGTTAAAATCAGAACCTTCACCAGTAGTTATCACACAAAGTAAAGTTTATTTCCTGCAAAGAAGGAGCTCACAGGGAATTATTTCCCAAAGCCATGGCTTTCCAAGCATGGGAAAGCAGGGGCGTTTTATTTTGGTTGGGAATGAATAGTCAAAAGGGAGAGATGGGTATTCGCTTGCACAGGCTCAGGCTTCCACATATATCGCATATTATGGTAATAACGCTTAGCCTGCTTCTGGGACAGAGATTTTAGTATTAAAATGAAGGGCAGCTTTGGGCCCTCACTTGGTTCAGCTGTGCAGGTGCTGCTCTCGGGGTGGGGCTTCTCTGGTTCAGAGTGATTGGTGAGTGCATCTCTTAACAAAAAAACGATTTGGTGAAACAGTTAAAAGCTCTGAAACCTCCCTTGAGTTCCTTGGGGCAATTAGTCGCTGACAGGATTGCCCCTCACAATAAATGCTGCCTTTTGCCGATTCATTGTCTTCCCTTTCCTAGTCTTTCTGTTTACAGTCATGCATCACTTAAGAATGGGGACACATTCTGAGAAATGAGATGTTAGGTGATTTTATCATTGTGCAAACATCATAGAGTGTACTTATACAAACCTAGATGGTATAGCCTACTACACCCCTAGGCTACATAGTACTAATTTTATGAGATCACCATTGTATATGCAATCTGTCATCGACTGAAATGTTGTTATTCAGCATGTTACTGTAAGTTATCAGAGGTGGGGATACTAAGGTGATGATTAGGGATAGCTGAGTTCAGGAAGGAAAATACTGAAGATAAGAGCAAAATCCAATGTGGTACACAGTTCCAAGATGGCCCCCAAAGATCCTTACTTCCTCCTATTCATTCCCTGGCATAGTCCCCTCCCACATCAAATATGGCTGACCTGTGTAATCAATGGGATATTCTAGAAGTGGTGATGTGTGACTGCCGATACTAGGTTATATAAAAACATTGCCATTTCTACCTTGCTCACAAAAACTGTGCATCATGATAAAAGTTTCTGATTGTTTTAAAATGCTAAGTTCTGGAGTAATTTGTTATGATAATCAGCCAACTAATGAAACAGAAAACCACATATAATATAGAGAGTCAACAAAAGCCAAAAGTTCATTCTTTAAAAAGATTAATAAAAACTAATACACATCTAGTGAGTCTTATCAAGAAAAAGGATGGCTCAATTATCCAATGTTAGAAATGAGAAATAAGACATGCAGATACTATAAACATAGAGAGATAAGAGGAGTTGATAAACTACTTTATGCCAATAAATTTGAACTTCTTAGGAAAAGAACAGACCCCTAGCAAAAACATACACTATTAATTAGGGTAAGGCTAAAACTACTGTAACATATAGAACAAAAAGTGCAGTGCCTCACACACACAAAAAAAGCACGTTTATTTCTCTTTCATTTTCTAGTCCTCAGGAGGGTGATTGATGGCGTAGCTTCCCTTGGTGGAGCCATTCAGAGACATCACTGGTCTGGATCTTGGAGGAAAGAGAAGGCACACTCAAACAGGGCTATTGAGGGAAGTTCTTTACGGGAACTATTGACACAGGGTGGGAAGATTAAAGGAAAATACAGTACAACACTTTAGTGCTAGCTATGGAGTTGGGGAGATTGGGTGGGAAGAAGGCCAGGGACTCTTTCCGACCTTAGGTTTGAAGCGATAAGGGGTAGAAGCAGTTACTAGAACCAGAAGTGGTCACTGGCCCATAGCAATGAGATTATTCCACCAGAGAGAAATTGAGAAGGCTCCCTGTCTTGGCAGTGGTGTACTTTCCCATGATTCCAAATTTTGCCCCTTGGGAATTCTTCCTGCTGGGTTACGCTTTAAGGCCACATCTGAAGTGGGTCTTGGAAAAACTCTGTGATTTTAGTAGCTTCCTACCTACAGGTATAGGTTTGAGAGTCTGAGGACATTTTCAGGCCAAGCTGTGGTTGCTTTTGAAATATAAGAACCTTAGAAATTCAATAGGCTTCTGCATCTGTTTGTTTCCAGTCCATGCCATGTGCCAGCAACAACACTCAGGTTTCTTTCTGGAGCGTAGTTTTTAAGCCTACTTTACTTCCTGGTTTCCAAGTCTACCGATTTCTCTCCCCCTCATTTAAATGCTGTCTCCTTTAAGGACATCTGAGTGAATGCATAAAGGCAACACCATTAATATAATCTTCCGCAGTGCTGAATCCCTTGGCTTTCCTAGTTGGGAGGCTTTTGGAAAGACTATGAGCTGTGGCAATCTTGCCTCCTGCTGTTGGGGCACAGAACCAAATTGCCAGACTTTCTCTATAGCCTTCTGCTTTATGCCCACTAGTTCTTACCTGGGTACCTAATTTTCTTAATGTCCTGTACTAAAGACATCAAGGAACAACCAGCACACATCAACGTTCTGGTTGCTCTCTGGGTAAATGGCCCGCCTTTCAATTTACTGCAGGAAACAATTTTATTAAATATTTTTGTGATGACGTTACAAGGGTCTCTAGCTTTCCAGCCTGTGATATCTGTTTCCTCAACTCTAGTCCAACCACATATTTAAGGTTATTTTTAGAACCCCACTTCTAGGTTCAAATTTCTATATTTTTAAGGTCATGCTAAGCTGTTGTAACAAAGTGACCTCAAAGATAGTGGCTTAAAGAATATAAATCTTGTGGAAAGGCAGTACAGTACCTCTTAGTGGGTAAGAGCGCAGATTGGGGAGCCCAATTTCCTGGATTTGAATCTCAGTTCAGTTGCACTCAGTTCAGTGCAACTCTGGTCTTCTCTGTGTCTCAGTTTTCTCATCTTTAAAATTGAGGTAGTAATAGTAACTACCACTTAGGGTTGCTAAGAGGTTTAAAAGAGCTAGTATAGGTAAAACTTAGAACAGTGCTTATTACGTGCCAGTATTATATAAGTGTTTGCTAATTTAAAAAAATTATTTATCATCTCTTTCACATAAGCGATCTCAGATGACTGTTCCTGAGACAGATCAGTGTGAAAATTCTGATCCTTGTGGTACTTCAGGGTCCAGCAGTTTTCACGTGGTTGCAAGTGTTCTGTAGAGCATTTTCATCTTCATGATCAATCATCAGATTGGATTCCATCATATTGGATTCCATCCCATGGAAATGGGGAAGAGAGTGTAAGAAGATATGCCAAATGTCTTCAGGCTCACTCTAAAAATGGCACAAACTGCTTCCACTGACATTCTCTTAATAAGAGCGTAGTCATACGGCTATACCTAACTGGAAGGGAGCCTGGGAAATTTAGTTCAGCTGGGCAGCCTTGTGCTCAGAAAGGAGGGGTTTGGGTAGGTAGCTAGTGTCGTCTACCCTAGTTCCTTAAACTGACCCAAGAAGAGTCTGGAAATCATGACAGCTCTATAACCATTAAAGACATCACGTTAATTAAAAAAAAAATTCACATTAAAAGAAACTAAAAACTGGAGAAAATCAAGTGTGGATAAAGTTGAAATGGATAAATAAATTATAGTAAATTCATACAATGAAATACTATACAGCAATTTATACCACAACTACAGCTACATGCAACATGGACGAATTTCACAAAACAATGTTGCGCTAAAGGAAACAAAAGTGAATACATGTAGTATGCTTTTATTGGGGAGTTATCACAAAAGTTAGGGTAGTGGTTGCCTCTAGGGTAGGTGGGGATTGTGGTCAGAGGACAATACATGGGGAAAATTCTGGGGTGCTGGCAGTATTATGTTTCCTGACCTGGATGGTGGTTTACATTAATATTTCCTTCATAATTATTCTATAACTGTATATATGTATTTTATATACTCTTAGGTATATACAATATATCTCACAATAGATTTTTCACAACAGCTAAGTCAACTTCAGAAAATAAAAATTAAGGGCAGATGTAGCCCTAATAATAAAAACAATTTAGTATTTGTGCAAGAAAAAAACCTATAGATCAAGGGAATAGAATAGAGATTTCAGACATATTTCTCTTTGAGGAATTAAAGTAAGATAAAGCTAATAGAACCAATTAATAGGGAAAGGATGTTTGTTTAGGAGATGGCATTGGGAGAATGGACTCACTCTATGGAAGGGAATAAAGCTGTGTCCTAACCAACATCAACTACTAAACAAGGGTCTGTAACCTTTACAGTTAATAGAAAACAATGTAAGAGAGCATCTTTATGATCTAAGGATAGGGAAGGACGTCTGAAACAAAATTTAAAAAATATAAACCCTAAGACAAAAACTTAATTGAATTTGAGTCATCAAAATTAAGGATTTCCATTCAGGGAAGAACACTATTGACAAAGATAATAGATGAAAATCAGAATGAGAAGTATTTGCAATGTTAAACTGATGAGGTATTAATGGGTAGAATATATTAGGAACTCTTGAGAATGACAAAGAGAAGATAGTAACCTCAAGGAATAAGAGCCAAATGGTGTGAAGAGGCAATTTACAGAAGAGGAGAAAAAATGAAACACATGAAAAGATCCTCCGAATCTTCAGTAATCAGAGAAGTGTTAATTAAAACAGCACTCAAGTTACTTTATACCCATTAGACTAGCAAAAATTAAAAGGCTCCATATTGCCAAGAGTTGATGGGAAGCGGGGGATATAGGAAACCTTATGTATCATTGGTAGGAGACTAGAGAGTTGCAGCCACAAAAGTAAGACCCAGAACTCAAGGAATCATAAGAACTGCAGGATTCAGAGTTTCATCTGCAGCCAAGGTCCACACTAGCAAAACAGATGCTTGCCATACTGTCTCTTTACTCAGTCAGTTTCAAATTTGAGTTTTGCTCAAGGCATTTTGATTTACAGACACAAAATCACTTCCAGTACTGTGGCTGCAAGGGAGTTAGGGAAATATAGGTTCTAGTTTCTACCTCCATAGGGCAGGAAGGCACAGAAGAGTAGAGTTCCACCATCTCCCCCCAATTGGGGTTTGTGCATCAGTATTTTATAAAATCTCCCTATGGGATTCTAATATGTATCCAGGGGTTTAAACACTACACCCAAATGATGCTGGAAAAGAGAGAGAAGGTGCTGATTTAGTGTCTCCACCTCACCATCACAGAAGTAAGACCTGGGTGCACACTCAGTATTATTGATGTACTTGTGTTCATATCGTTTGTCATGATACTGTAGAAATTTGTCTTTACCAAGAAAAGCATTGGCCCAAACTCATTTTTCCCAAGAAATTAGATTATTTAGAAAAGCAATTTACTGGAGATATGGAAGATGATAATTAGCACAGTCAAGGGCAAGTCATCCAGTTGAGGGAAACTAAGAGAAATGTGCTTTAGTATTAGCAGAGAATGTAGTAGAAATTTTTAACACACTCAGTTTGATAGTCTCTAGAACAGACATAGCAGAAAAAGCTCAGCCTATCAGGGATGACTTTGGGAAATGGAGAATTGAATACTTAACATAAAACTGTGTTCATTGAGCTCTGGGCTTTGTCCACCAGAGGAGCCCTGTGGTTTCTAAGAGCTAACTGGTGAATCATAGAAACCTGTAGAATGTCATTGATTCCATTAAGAAGTAAAACCTTAATGAAGTGCAGATGGAGCATTCTGTGGACCGTTAGCAATTTCCACTACAGAAAAAATAGCGTCTTCCGCAGTGAATCTGAAGATTGTGGGTAGAACGTAAACTCAAGATCTTTGGAAAATAAATTGCTTATGGATAGATTCTAGAGAAGCCCACTAGCATTCAAAACAATCACATCATATGCTAAAAGTCACACACATAAACACACACAATACATACATAATTAAATAGAAATAATAAAATCAAAAGTGCCCTATCATTAGCAGGTTTGTTTTGGTTCTTTTCCTACCTTTATCTTGCTACCCTCACTCCTTTCCAGGATTTTTCCTGATAAGCACTAGCTCATTAACTCATGTGTTTCTGAAATCCTCTCTCAGCCTCTACTTCTGAGGAATCAGACACAGAGATTCAAAATGATTCCCATTTGTCCAAGAGAGAAGCCAGATACTCACTTTCATAGCCCCTGTGGCAGATTGGATAACTGTTGCTCAAATAACTTTGTTCTCTTCTTGCTGTGCTACTCTCAGTGGGCTACTCTCAACAGCTCTGTGTGGTTGAACTGAAGAGTGGCTGTATGACTTAGTCTGGCCAATGAAATGTTGGCAGAAGTAGCATATGTCACTTCCAGAAATTTTAAGAGCCAGTATGTATTTCACTGTGTCTCTTCTCTCTTTGCCTGAAAACTGGTAATTTTCTAGATACAGTCTGCCCTCCCAGGTTGGATCCTGGGTTGGTGATGATAGGAGACAGAGCTACAGCCAACCACAATGGACACGTAGCATGAGCAATAAATAAAATATTGTTGTCATAAGCCTCTGTTGTAGCATGCTGCATTAATTCTTTTTGAGAAATATTAGCCCTGAGCTAACGTCCGTGCCCATCTTCCTCCAGTTTATGTGTGAGATGCCTGCCACAGCATGGCTTGGCAAGTGGTGTGTAGGTCTGCACCCTGAACTGATCTGAACTGGCAAACCCCAGGCCGCTGAAGCGGAACATGCAAACTTAAATGCTGCACCACCAGGCCAACCCCTGCATTAATTCATTTTTTCTCATTTGTTGTATATGGTATTTCATTGTACAAATATACCACAACTTATTTATCCATTCTACTATTGATGGGCATTTATGTTACATCTGGGTTTTTTTAATATTATGAACTAAGCTGCAATAAGCTTTCTTGTAGAACATATTTTAATGCACAGTGTAAACATTTCTGTTGGGTACGTGTGCAGAACTGGAACTACTGGGTAACGGGGTACACATATGGGCAGCTTTAGTAGATACTGAGAAGCAGTTTTCCAAAGTAGTTGTACTAACATACTCTCTCACTAAAAACTCTGAAGAGTTCTAGTCGCTCCCCTTACTTGCCAACAGTTAATACTGTCAGTTTTTGTATCTTTTTAATTTAATTTAATTTAATTTTAACTATTCTGACAAGTATGTAAGAATATCTCATTGTGATTTTTATTTGCAATCCCTAGATGACTAATGGAATAGACACATTTTCCTATGGTCATTGGCCATTTGGAATCATGTTTTGTGCAGAGAATGTTCAAATTGGGTTGACATTATTTTTCTTATTGATTTGTAGATATGAGTCCTTTGTGGATACTTGTATTGAAAATATATTCTTCCATTTTTTTGGTGAATCTTTTCATTTCTCAGTCGTGTTTTTTTTTTTTTTTTTTGAGATTGGCATCTGTTGCCAATCTTTTTTTTTTTCCTTCTTCTTCCTCTCCCCAAAGCCCCTCAGTACATAGTTGTATATTCTAGTTGTAGGTCCCTCTGGTTGTGCTATGTGGTATGCTGCCTCAGCATGGCTTGATGAGTGGTGCTAGGTCTGTGCCCAGGATCTGAACCAGCAAAACCCTGGGCCGCTGAAGCAGAGTGTGCAAGCTTAACCACTCTGCCACGGGGCCAGCCCCTCAATCATTTCTTTTGATGAATAGAAAATTTGCAATTTTATTTACTAATTTATTTGCTTATTTGTCTGTTTATTTTTTGGTGAGGAAGATTTGCCCTGAGCTAACATCTGTGCAAGTCTTCCTCTATTTTGTATGTGGGATGCCGCCACAGCATAGCTTGATGAGTGGAATAGGTCCACGCCCAGGATCCAAACCCATGAACTGGGGCTGCCAAAGCACAGCGTGCAGAACTTTAACCACTGGGCCATGGGGCCAGCCCAGAAAATTTGCAATTTTAATGAAATCCAATTTATCAACATTTTTCTTTATGGATGTAGCTTTGCGTACCTGTTTAAGAAATCTTTGAGTAGGTTATGAAATGTGCTTCTTTATCTTATAAAAGATTTATTATTTTATTTACCACATTTAGATTTATCATCTATCTGAAATATATTTGAGGGTATCCTGTGAGTAGGGAGCAAGATTCATTTGTGGCCACATGTATATCCAAATGATTGAACATTATTTATTGAAAAGAAAATCCTTTCCCCACAGCATTGCAGTGGCACTTTGTCATAAATAAGGTGAGCACATATGTGTGGATTTATATCTGGACTTTTTATTCTGTTCCACTAGATTATTTGTCAATCATTGCACTAACGTCACATTGTTTTAATAATATATTTATAATAAATCTTGATTTTAGGTAGTAAAATCCTCCAAATTTGTTCTTCCTCAACATTTTTATGGCTATTCTTGGCTTTTTGCACTTTCGTTTAAATTTAAAATCAGATTGTCGATTACTACAAAACTTTGCCAAGATTTTAATTGAGATTGCACTGAACGTATCCATCACTTGAGAATAGTGGACGTCACTAAATTTGAGTCTTCCAGTAACTGAAGTTGGTGTATGTGTTTCGTCGTTTTCTGTGTAGAGATTTTGTATGTCTTTTGTTAGATCCTAAGAATTTAGTAGTTTTGATGCTATTATAGATAGTCCCTTTTTAAAATTATTTTTTCTAATTATTCCATACTATACAACAAGAAATGATTCTGTAAACTGATCCTGTAGCTAGCTACCTTGGTAAATTCACATGTTAATTTTAATAATTTATCTGTAAAGTCGTTTAGATTATCAACATATCAATCATGTTGTCTGTGAATAATGAGTGTTCAGATTTTCTTTTCCAATCTTGGTATCTTTTATTTCTTTTCTTTTTCCTCTGGTTTAATAGTGAATATATGTGATAATGGTCAGTGTCCTTGTCTCTTCCTCAGTCACTGGGAAAGCTTCCTTTCTCATCAAATATGATGTTTGCTATAGTTATCCACATTTAGTAGCTATTCTTTATCTGATTAAGAAATTTCCATTCTATTTCTAATTTACTATGATTTTTTTAAATCATAAATGAGTATTGAATTTTTAAAAATATTTTTTCTGCATCTATTGAGATGGTCATTTTTCTCCTTTACTCTGTTAATTATACAATTGGTGTAAAGCTTTAAGCCAAACTTGTGTGCTGGGAATATACCCTATTGGTCACAATAAATTATCTGTTTGCATATATTGTAGCTTCAGTTGGTTAATACTTTAAGATATTAATGCCCATGTTCATGATAAATATTGGTTTGTAATCTTAATTTTCCTTTCTTATAATTAACTTGTCAGGTTTTCATATCAAGGTTATATTGGCTTGTTGAAAGAGTTGAGAAAGAGTTTTTCTGTTTTGTGAAGAGTGTGTAAAATGTAGTATTTTTTCTTTTTTAAATGTTTGGAAGAATTCACTTGTGAAGCTATCTGGAACTGAAGATTTTAAATTACAGATTCAATTTCTTTAATAAATATGAAAACATTGAGATTTCCTGTTTCTTCTTGTGTATATCTTGGTAAGTTTAGGAATTCATCCTTTCCATCTAAATTTCTAAATTGAGTGGAATAAAGTGGTTAATAATATGCTTTTTTTTCACCATCTTTAGGATCTGTAGTAATAGTCTCTTCTTCATTTCTCAACATTAGAATTTGTCGTCTCTCTCTCTCCCTCTGTGTCAGTCTTACTAGGGATTTATAAATTTTATTAGTATTTTCAATGATCAACTTTTGAATGTTTTGGCTTCTCTAAGTTTTTTTATTGTGATAAAATTCACATAACATAAAATTCACCATTTTAACCATTTTAAAGTATAAATTTGGTGGCATTTAATACATTCACAATATTATACAACCATTACCACTATCTAGTGCCAAAATATTTTCTTTACCCCGAAAGGAAACCCATATCCGTTAAGCCATTACTCCCCGCTACCCTTTTCCCCCAGCCCCTAGTAACTACTCATCTGCTTTCTATTTCTGTGCACTTGCCTGTTCTGGCTATTTCCTATAATGGAGTCACACAATATGTGACCTTTTGTGTTGGGCTTCTTTCATGTAGCATATTTTCAAGGTGCATCCACGTTCTAATATGCATCAGGACTTCATTTTTTTTTGTTAATCACCGAATAACATTCCATACAATGGATGTTCTCTCTTTGTTTGTTTTCTATTTCATTGATTGTTGGTCTTATCTTTGTTATTTCCATCCTTCTACTTTCTTCAGATTTTTCAGTTTTTGAGAAGCATGCCTAGATAGGTGAAGTGAAGTGGTACAGTTTTGTTAGTTTTGCTTTATATACATTGAGCCTCTGTTTTTAGGTGCACCTAAATTTAGACTTGCCAAAGCTAGACACACACGTTTGGTGTTTGGGGCTCCTTCCCTTCCTACCTAGATGGCTTTGCATAATATGGGGATAATAACATTGGTCTTGTCTCATTCATCAGGACGAAAGCACTTTTTAAACTCATTTCTACACTTAGGTATAACTTTATTGTCTGCACCACAGTTATTTTAGATCTGCACGTGGTTTCACAGATATTTTCTCATTTATTTCATACAGCAGACCCATAAGAATTATCTTCATTTTATAGATGTTATTTCTGCTACTATGGAATTTCGGAAAGTGACCATGACTTCGGTACTCAAAGTCCAGTGGTTTTCTGGGCTTTCTTTCTATCTTCACTAGAGCTGCCTCATGCAGAATGGTGTTCGTGGGGTTTTTAGGACATTGGAATTTCACATTTTCAGACACTGGAGAACATTGCTGCTACTGCCAACAAGGTTCAGCATCCTCAAGAGGAAGACCAAGTACAGCTACCAGATCAGCCCCTCTCTGCCTGCCCAGAGCTTGACTGCAAATTCGGCTCTGGCTCTCCGCCAATGCACTGTCAGCTTTTACAGAATACTCACTGAATTTGAGTTTTTGTGGGAAAATAAAAGAATTAGTAGATGGACTTTTTCCCAAATGTACTTAGGATACAGGGAGATCCAAGATGGCGCCGTGAGTAGTCCTCTTTGTCTCTCCCCCTTCGAGTCTACAATTATTTGGACACTTATCGCTTGACAAAGGATATCCAGACAGCATCTCAGGACATCTGAGAGACCCACGCGACTATACATCGGAAGGCGGATGGACTTTCCTCCGGGAGGATGTGGAAATAGGTGAAAACTCTCCGACCCCGACGAGCAGCCTAGTACCCGCAAGCGGCTTTCTTCCAACGGACGCCCCCAGAGGATCTACACACATCTAGGGCAGGAGCGAGCACACAACAGAGGAGCGATGGTGGAAACAGGTGACCAGAACCCTACCTAAACCCCCTGCAATTACTCCTAAACGCAGAGGGAAACTTTGCAGTTGCACACCTGAGCCCGCGGGGAGAGTCTCTCCCCGCCATTGGCGGGGAGTCCCCGCCGGGGGTTCGCGGCGCCCGGAGGGTCCCAGAGAGAGTCGCTGAGGGTACGGAGGTCTCCCAGCTGCCGTTGCCTGCCCCGTGGGACTAGGGATAGCCGGAGAGCTCGGAGAGGACCAGGGCTGGGGGAAGTTTCAAAGGCCGGCTCTGCGACCCGGACGGGAAGTGCCGGAGTTCCGCCCGGGCAGCAGACAAAACCCTCTGTCTGCCATTAGCAGAGGGGCCACGCCGAGCCTTCACGGCTCCGGGAGAGGCCCGGAGAGAATCCCAGAGGGCGGGGCGACCCCCAGCTGCCGTTGCCCGCCCCGTGGGTCTAGGGATAGCCAGAGATCTCGGAGAGGACTGGGGCTGGGGGGAGTTCCAGAGACCCAGCTTCGTAGCCTAGGGGGAAACCCTACAGGCTCACAGCAGCCTTAGGGAAAGCTTCTGCACCGCACCAGTAGAAGGCACCCAGCCACCAGCCACAAGGCTGGAAGACCCCAGGGCAAAAGCAGCATAGCTAGGTGAACTAACCACAGACTGTAGAAGATGCCAATAGCTCTCCTACGACCCATAGAGGACAAGTGAGATTTTGTGGGTGCCAACAGCAACGGAGCGACAAATATAAGTGATCCCACCCCTGGCCGCTGGAAAAGCCCATAACACCGTTGCAGACCCCAAGGAGAGAGCACATCTAGGTGGGCTGCAACAGTAGGCACCAGCAGCCTGAAGCCCCCCTGTGACGGCCCCCACAGCAGAGGAGGGAATCCAAAGGGCCACTGTGGCTATGAGGAGGGGCCCAGGCCCAGTTAGCAACTGCGGACAGGGTTCCTGGTTGGTGCAGTATAAACAGCTGCTCCCCCACCGCAGCAGCTGAAACAAGTGAAAGGAGCAACTAAACTCTATCTCCATGCGGAGGCACAAATCAACATCAAGCAATATGAAAAAATACATTAAATCTCCAGAACAGAAAGAAAGTAACAAATACACAGAAAACAATCCCAAAGAAAATGAGATATATAACCTAAATGATGATGACTTCAAAACAGCCATCATTAAAATTCTCAATGAGTTAAGAGAGAGTTCTGACCGTCAACTCAACGAGTTCAGGAGCTATGTCACAAAAGAGTTTGATACGATAAAGAAGAACCAAACAGAAATATTGGAAATGAAGAACACAATAGAGGAGATTAAGAAAAATCTAGATGCTCTGAACAGTAGGGCCGATAATATGGAGGAAAGAATTAGCAATTTGGAAGATGGCAATATAGAATTGCTGCAGGCAGAGGAGGAGAGAGAAGCAAGACTAAAAAGAAATGAAGAAACTCTCCAAGAATTATCAGACACAATTAGGAGATGCAACGTAAGGATTATAGGTATACCAGAGGGAGAAGAGAAGGAGAAAGGGGCAGAAAGCCTATTCAAAGAAATAATGGCTGAGAACTTCCCAAATCTGGTGAGGGAGATGGATCTTCAGGTGACAGAAGCCAATAGATCTCCAAACTTTATCAATGCAAGAAGACCAACTCCACGCCATATAGTAGTGAAGCTAGCAAAAGTCAACAACAAGGAGAAAATACTAAGGACAGCCAGGCAAAAGAAACTAACCTACAAAGGAACCCCCATCAGGCTATCAGCAGATTTCTCAGCAGAAACTTTACAGGCTAGAAGAGAGTGGAATGATATATTCAAAAATCTGAAGGACAAAAATCTACAGCCGAGAATTCTCTACCCAGCGAAAATATCCTTCAAATACGATGGAGAAATAAAAACTTTCGCAGATAGACAAAAATTAAGGGAGTTCATTGCCACAAAACCTCCTCTTCAGGAAATCCTCAGGAAAACCCTCATCCCTGAAAAATCCAAAAAAGGAAAGGGGCTACAAAACCAAGAGCAGAGGAGATAAGTAGAAGGACAACAACAGAGAGTAGCAGCTCTACATCAGAACAGATTAAACCATGGGACGAGAAACAAAGGAAACTGAAGAAAACCGGAAAACAAGACACAAAATGGTAGTGGTAGGCCCCCACATCTCAATAATCACTCTAAATGTAAATGGATTGAACTCCCCAATCAAAAGACACAGAGTGGCAGGATGGATCAAAGAACAAGATCCAACAATATGCTGCCTCCAGGAAACACACCTCAGCCCCAAAGACAAACACAGACTCAGAGTGAAGGGATGGAGAACAATACTCCAAGCTAATAATGAACAAAAGAAAGCAGGTGTCGCTATACTAATATCAGACAAGGTAGATTTCAAAGCAAAACAGATAAAGAAAGATAAAGAGGGACAGTATATAATGATAAAAGGGACTCTCCACCAAGAAGACATAACACTTATAAATATATACGCACCCAACACAGGAGCACCAAAATTTGTAAAGCAACTCTTAATAGAACTAAAAGAAGACATCAACAACAATACAATAATAGTAGGGGACCTCAACACACCATTAACACCAATGGACAGAACATCCAGACAGAAAATCAACAAGGAAATAATAGAATTAAATGAAAAATTAGACCAGATGGACTTAATAGATATATATAGAACACTTCATCCAAAAACAGCAGGTTACACATTCTTCTCAAGTGCACATGGAACATTCTCAAGGATTGACCATATTTTGGGAACCAAAGCAAACATCCATAAATACAAGAGAGTTGAAATAATATCAAGCATCTTTTCTGATCATAATGCTATGAAACTAGAAATCAACTACAAGAAAAAAGCAGAGAAAGGTGCAAAAATGTGGAGACTAAACAACACGCTTCTCAACAAACAATGGATCATTGAAGAAATTAAAGAAGAAATCAAATTTTATCTGGAGACTAATGAAAATGAGAACACGACATACCAAAACATTTGGGATGCAGCAAAAGCAGTCCTAAGAGGGAAATTCATCGCAATACAGGCCCACCTCACTAAACAAGAAAAAGCTCACATAAGCAACCTCAAACGACACCTAACAGAACTAGAAAAAGAAGAACAAACAAAGCCCAGAGTCAGTAGAAGGAGGGAAATAATAAAAATAAGAGCAGAAATAAACGATATTGAAACAAAAAAGACAATAGAAAGGATCAATGAAACAAAGAGTTGGTTCTTCGAAAGAATTAACAAAATTGACAAACCCCTAGCCAGACTCACCAAGAAAAGAAGAGAGAAATCGCAAATTAATAAAATTAGGAATGACAGAGGAGAAATCACAACAGATACCAATGAAATACAAGAGATCATAAGAGAATACTATGAAAAACTATATGCCAACAAATTGAACAACCTGGAAGAAATGGACAAATTCCTAGACTCCTACAATCTCCCCAAACTGAATCAGGAAGAAATGGAGAATCTGAATAGGCCAATCACAAGTAAGGAAATAGAAACGGTAATCAAAAACCTCCCCAAAAATAAGAGTCCAGGACCAGACGGCTTCTCTGGAGAATTCTACCAAACATTCAAAGAAGACTTAATACCTATTCTCCTCAAACTGTTCCAGAAAATTGAGAAAGATGGAGAACTCCCTAACACATTCTATGAAGCCAACATCACCCTGATCCCCAAACCTGACAAGGACAACACAAAGAAGGAGAACTACAGGCCGATATCACTGATGAACATAGATGCAAAAATCCTCAACAAAATTTTGGCAAACCGATTACAGCAATACATCAAAAAAGATTATACACCATGATCAAGTGGGATTTATACCAGGGACACAGGGATGGTTCAACATCCGCAAGTCAATCAACGTGATACACTACATCAACAAAATGAAAAACAAAAACCACATGATCATCTCAATAGATGCAGAGAAAGCATTTGACAAGATCCAACACCCATTTATGATAAAAACCCTCAGTAAAATGGGTATAGAAGGAAAGTACCTCAACATAATAATGGCCATATATGATAGACCCACAGCCAACATCATACTCAATGGACAAAAACTGAAAGCCATCCTGCTGAGGACAGGAACAAGACAAGGGTGCCCACTTTCACCACTCCTATTCAACATAGTACTGGAGGTGCTGGCCAGAGCAATTCGGCAGGAAAAAGAAATAAAAGGAATCCAAATAGGTAACGAAGAAGTAAAACTCTCGTTGTTTGCAGACGACATGATCTTATATATAGAAAACCCCAAAGAATCCACAGAAAAACTATTAGAAATAATCAACAACTACAGCAAAGTAGCAGGGTATAAAATTAACGTGCATAAATCAGTAGCATTTCTATACACTAACAATGAACTAACAGAAAAAGAACTCAAGAACTCAATCCCATTCACAATCACAACGAAAAGAATAAAATACCTTGGGATAAACTTAACCAAGGAAGTGAAGGATCTATACAATGAAAACTACAAGACTTTCTTGAAAGAAATTGACGATGACATAAAGAAATGGAAAGACATTCCTTGCACATGGATTGGAAGAATAAACATAGTCAAAATGTCCATACTACCTAAAGCAATATACAGATTCAATGCTATCCCAATCAGAATCCCAAGAACATTCTTCACAGAAATTGAACAAACAATCCTAAAATTCATATGGGGCAACAAAAGACCGCGAATTGCTAGACAAAATCACCTGCCGGCTACGCCGGAACCACTCAGCAGACACTCCGGAATCACCTGCCGGGCTGGCTGGAACCGCCTGCCGGTCACGCCAACATCACATTCAGCTACGCCGGAACCACTTGGCGGACACTCCGGAAACACCTGTAGGGCCGGCCGGAACCACATCTCAGACGTGCCAGAACCATGTGCCTGAGATGCCGGAACCACACCCCGAAAATACCGAAACCACCTGCCAGACCCGCCTGAACCCCGTGGCGATCATGTCTGATCCACCTGCTCAACTAGCAGGAACCACCTTCCAGACACGCCAAAATCACCTGCCAGGTGTACCAGAACCACTTGGTGGACACTCCGGAATCATCTGCCGGAAATGCCAGAACCAGCCCTCTGACACACCAGAACCAGGTGCCGGACACGCCGGAATCACCTGCTGATCATGCCTGAGCCACATGATAGACTTGCAAGAAACACCTGCCAGACACGCCAAAATCACCTGCCGGGTACACCAGAACCACGTGGCGGACACTCCGGAATCACCTGTCGGGCATGCCGGAACCAACTCTCAGACTTGCCAGAACCTCGTGCCGGACACGCCAGAACCACCTGCCGGACAGACCGGAAACACCTGTCGGACACGCCGGAACCACCGGCTCGACTCGCCGGAACCACCGCCGGACATGCAAAATGACCTGCTGGCTACGCCAGAACCACTTGGCGAACACTCCGGAATCACCTGTCGGGCATGCCGGAACCACCTCTCAGACTTGCCAGAACCAAATGCCGGACACTCCGGTATCACCTGCCGGGCATGCCGGAACCACCTCTCAGAGGTGCCAGAACCACATGCCGGACACTCCGGAATCACCTGCCGGGCATGCCGGAACCACCTGCCGGACATGCCGGAACCACCTGCTCGACTCGCCGGAACCATTGCCGGACATGCAAAATCACCTGCCGGCTACGCCAGAACCACTTGGCAAACACTCCGGAATCACCTGCCGGGCATGGCGGAACCACCTCTCAGACATGCCGGAACTACATGCCAATGACACCGGAAGCACATGCCGGACACGCCAGAACCACCTGCTCGACTCGCCAAAACCACCTGCCAGACACGCCACAATCACCTGCCAGGTATACCAGAACCACTTGGTGGACACTCCGGAATCATCTGCCGGACATGCCACAACCAGCTCTCAGACACACCAGAACCACGTGCCAGAGACGCCGGAAGCACCAGCTGAGCATGCCTGAGCCACCTGCTCGACTCGCGAGAAACACCTGTCGGACATGCCAAAATCACCTGCCGGGTACGCCAGAAACACTTGGCGGACGCTCCGGAATCACCTATCGGGCGTGCCGGAACCGACTCTCAGACATGCCGGAACCACATGCCAATGACACCGGAAGCACCTGCCGAGCACGCCAGAACCACCTGCTCGACTCGCCAAAACCACCTGCTGGACACGCCAAAATCACCTTCCGGATACGCAACAACCATTTGGTGAACACTCCGGAATCACCTGCCTCACTGGCTGAAACCACTGGCTGAAAACACCTGCCAGACACGCCAAAATCACCTGCCGGGTACGCCAGAACCACTTGGCGGACACTGCGGAATCACCTGTCGGGCATGCCGGAAATAACTCTCAGATGTGCCAAAACCTCGTTAGGACACGCCAGAACCACCTGCCGGACAGACCGGAAACACATGCTGGACAAGCCGGAACCACCGGCTTGACTCGCCGGAACCACCGCCGGACATGCAAAATGACCTGCCGGCTACGCCAGAACCACTTGGCGAACACTGCGGAATCACCTGTCGGGCATGCCGGAACCAACTCTCAGACTTGCCAGAGCAATGTTGAGGACTCGCCGGTACCACCTGCCAAGTATGCCGGAACCACCTGATCCACTCCCCAGAACCACCTGCTGGACACGCCAGAATCACCTGCCGGCTACGCCAGAACCACTCGGCAGACACTCCGGAATCACCTGCCGGGCATGCCGGAACCATCTCTCAGACGTGCCAGAACCATGTTCCGGACACGCCGGTACCACCTGCCGAGCTCGCCGGAACCACCTGCTGGACACTCCAAAATCACCTGCCGGCTACGCCGGAACCACTCAGCAGACACTCCGGAATCACCTGCCGGGCTGGCTGGAACCACCTGCCGGTCACGCCAACATCACATTTCAGCTACGCCGGAACCACTTGGCGGACACTCCGGAAACACCTGTAGGGCCGGCCGGAACCACATCTCAGACGTGCCAGAACCATGTGCCTGAGATGCCGGAACCACACCCCGAAAAGACCGAAACCACCTGCCAGACCCGCCTGAACCCCGTGGCGATCACGTCTCATCCACCTGCTCAACTAGCCGGAACCACCTTCCAGACACGCCAAAATCACCTGCCAGGTGTACCAGAACCACTTGGTGGACACTCCGGAATCATCTGCCGGAAATGCCAGAACCAGCCCTCTGACACACCAGAACCAGGTGCCGGACACGCCGGAATCACCTGCTGATCATGCCTGAGCCACATGATAGACTTGCAAGAAACACCTGCCAGACACGCCAAAATCACCTGCCGGGTACACCAGAACCACGTGGCGGACACTCCGGAATCACCTGTCGGGCATGCCGGAACCAACTCTCAGACGTGCCAGAACCTCGTGCCGGACACGCCAGAACCACCTGCCGGACAGACCGGAAACACCTGCCGGACACGCCGGAACCACCGGCTCGACTCGCCGGAACCACCGCCGGACATGCAAAATGACCTGCTGGCTACGCCAGAACCACTTGGCGAACACTCCGGAATCACCTGTCGGGCATGCCGGAACCACCTCTCAGACTTGCCAGAACCAAATGCCGGACACTCCGGTATCACCTGCCGGGCATGCCGGAACCACCTCTCAGAGGTGCCAGAACCACATGCCGGACACTCCGGAATCACCTGCCGGGCATGCCGGAACCACCCGCCGGACATGCCGCAACCACCGGCTCGACTCGCCGGAACCATTGCCGGACATGCAAAATCACCTGCCGGCTACGCCAGAACCACTTGGCAAACACTCCGGAATCACCTGCCGGGCATGGCGGAACCACCTCTCAGACATGCCGGAACTACATGCCAATGACACCGGAAGCACATGCCGGACACGCCAGAACCACCTGCTCGACTCGCTAAAACCACCTGCCAGACACGCCACAATCACCTGCCAGGTATACCAGAACCAATTGGTGGACACTCCGGAATCATCTGCCGGACATTCCACAACCAGCTCTCAGACACACCAGAACCACGTGCCAGAGACGCCGGAAGCACCAGCTGAGCATGCCTGAGCCACCTGCTCGACTCGCGAGAAACACCTGTCGGACATGCCAAAATCACCTGCCGGGTACGCCAGAAACACTTGGCGGACGCTCCGGAATCACCTATCGGGCGTGCCGGAACCGACTCTCAGACATGCCGGAACCACATGCCAATGACACCGGAAGCACCTGCCGAGCACGCCAGAACCACCTGCTCGACTCGCCAAAACCACCTGCTGGACACGCCAAAATCACCTTCCGGATACGCAACAACCATTTGGTGAACACTCCGGAATCACCTGCCTCACTGGCTGAAACCACTGGCTGAAAACACCTGCCAGACACGCCAAAATCACCTGCCGGGTACGCCAGAACCACTTGGCGGACACTGCGGAATCACCTGTCGGGCATGCCGGAAATAACTCTCAGATGTGCCAAAACCTCGTTAGGACACGCCAGAACCACCTGAGGGACAGACCGGAAACACATGCTGGACAAGCCGGAACCACCGGCTTGACTCGCCGGAACCACCGCCGGACATGCAAAATGACCTGCCGGCTACGCCAGAACCACTTGGCGAACACTCCGGAATCACCTGCCGGGCATGGCGGAACCACCTCTCAGACATGCCGGAACCACATGCCAATGACACCGGAAGCACATGCCGGACACGCCAGAACCACCTGCTCGACTCGCCAAAACCACCTGTTGGACACGCCAAAATCACCTGCCGTCTACGCCACAACCATTTGGTGAACTCTTAGGAATCACCAGTCTGGCTTGCTGGAATCACCTGCCGGTCACGCCAACATCACCTGCCAGCTATGCCAGAACCACTTGGCGGACTCCATGGAAACACCTGTCGGGCCGGCCGGAACCACCTGTCAGACTTGCCAGAATCATGTTCCGGACACGCCAGTACCACCTGCCGAGTATGCTGGAACCACCTGATGCACTCCCCAGAACCACCTCCTGAACACGCCAGAATCACCTGCCGGCTACGCCACAACCACTAGGCAGACACTCCGGAACCACCTGCCGGGCATGCCGGAACCAACTCTCAGACGTGCCAGAACCTCGTGCCGGACACGCCAGAAGCACCTGCCGGAGAGACCGGAAATACCTGCTGCACACGCCAGAACCACTCGGCAGACACTCCGTGACCAACTGTCGGGCATGCGGGAACCACCTCTCAGAGGTGCCAGAAACACATGCCGGACACTCCGGAATCACCTGCCGGGCATGCCGGAACCACCTGCTGGACATGCCGGAACCACCGGTTCGACTCGCCGGAACCATTGCCGGACATGCAAAATGACCTGCCGGCTACGCCAGAACCACTTGGCGAACACTCCGGAATCAACTCCCGGGAATGGCGGAACCACCTCTCAGACATGCCGGAACCACATGCCAATGACAGCGGAAGCACCTGCCGAGCACTCCAGAACAAGCTGCTTGACTAGCCAAAACCACCTGCTGGGCATGCCAAAATCACCTGCCGGCTAGGACACAACCATTTGGTGAACTCTTCGGAATCACCTGCCGGGCTTTCTGGAACCACCTGCCGGTCACGCCAACATCACCTGCCAGCTATGCCAGAACCACTTGGCGGACACTCCGGAAACACCTGTCGGGCCGGCCGGAACCACCTCTCAGACTTGCCAGAACCATGTTCTGGACACGCCGGTACCCCCTGCCGAGTATGCCGGAACCAGCTGATCCACTCCCCAGAACCACCTAGTGGACACGCCAAAATCAACTGCCGGCTACGCCAGAACCACTCGGCAGACACTCCGGAATCACATGCCAGGCATTCCGGAACCACCTCTCAGAGGTGCCAGAACCAAATGCCCGACACTCCGGTATCACCTGCCGGACACGCCGGAAGCACCTGCTGATCATGCCTGAGCCACATGCTCGACTTGCAAGTAACACCTGCCAGACACGCCAAAATCACCTGCCGAGTATGCCAGAACCACTTGGCGGACACTCCGGAATCACCTGTCGGGCATGCCAGAAATAACTCTCAGATGTGCCAAAACCTCGTTCGGACACGCCAGAACCACCTGCCGGACAGACCGGAAACACATGCTGGACACGCCGGAACCACCGGCTTGACTCGCCGGAACCACCGCCGGACATGCAAAATGACCTGCCGGCTACGCCAGAACCACTTGGCGAACACTCCGGAATCACCTGTCGGGCATCCCGGACCCACCTCTCAGACTTGCCAGAGCCATGTTCCGGACTCGCCGGTACCACCTGCCGAGTATGCCGGAACCACCTGATCCACTCCCCAGAACCACCTCCTGAACACGCCAGAATCACCTGCCGGCTACGACAGAAGCACTCGGCAGACACTCCGGAACCACCTGCTGGGCATGTCGGAACCACCTCTCAGAGGTGCCAGAACCACATGCCGGACACTCCGGAATCACCTGCTGGGCATGCCGGAACCACATCTCAGACGTGCCAGAACCATGTTCCAGACACGCCGGTACCACCTGCCGAGTATGCCGGAACCACCTGATCCACTCCCCAGAACCACCTCCTGAACACGCCAGAATCACCTGCCGGGTACGACAGAAGCACTCGGCAGACACTCCGGAACCACCTGCCGGGCATGCCGGAACCACCTCTCAGAGGTGCAAGAACCACATGCCGGACACTCCGGAATCACCTGCCGGGCATGCCGGAACCATCTCTCAGACGTGTCAGAACCAAGTTCCGGACACGCCGGTACCACCTGCCGAGCTCGACGGAACCACCTGCTGGACACTCCAAAATCACCTGCCGGCTACGCCAGAACCACTCGGCAGACACGCCGGAATCACCTGCCGGGCTGGCTGGAACCACCTGCCGGTCACGCCAACATCACCTTTCAGCTACGCCAGAACCACTTGGCGGACACTCCGGAAACACCTGTCGGGCCGGCCGGAACCACCTCTCAGACGTGCCAGAACCATGTGCCTGAGATGCCGGAACCACTCCCCGAACAGACCGAGACCACCTGCCAGACCCGCCTGAACCCCCTGGCGAGCACGCCTGATCCACCTGCTCAACTAGCCGGAACCACCTTCCTGACACGCCAAAAATCACCTGCCAGGTATACCAGAACCACTTGGTGGACACTCCGGAATCATCTGCCGGACATGCCAGAACCAGCTCTCAGACACACCAGAACCACGTGCCAGAGACGCCGGAAGCACCAGCTGAGCATGCCTGAGCCACCTGCTCGACTCGCGAGAAACACCTGTCGAACATGCCAAAATCACCTGCCGGGTACGCCAGAAACACTTGGCGGATGCTCCGGAACCACCTGTCGGGCGTGCCGGAACCGCCTCTCAGACATGCCGGAACCACATGCCAATGACACCGGAAGCACCTGCCGAGCACGCCAGAACCACCTGCTCGACTCGCCAAAACCACCTGCTGGACACGCCAAAATCACCTTCCGGATATGCAACAACCATTTGGTGAACACGTCGGAATCACCTGCCTGACTGGCTGAAACCACCTGCCGGTCACGCCAACATCACCTGCCAGCTATGCCAGAACCACTTGGCGGACGCTCCGGAATCACCTGTCGGGCGTGCCGGAACCACATCTCAGACTTGCCAGAACCATGTTCTGGACACGCCGGTACCACCTGCCGAGTATGCCGGAACCAGCTGATCCACTCCCCAGAACCACCTAGTGGACACGCCAAAATCAACTGCTGGCTAGGCCAGAACCTCTCGGCAGACACTCCGGAATCACATGCCAGGCATCCGGAACCACCTCTCAGAGGTGCCAGAACCAAATGCCGGACACTCCGGTATCACCTGCCGGACACGCCGGAAGCACCTGCTGATCATGCCTGAGCCACATGCTCGGCTTGCAAGTAACACCTGCCAGACACGCCAAAATCACCTGCCGGGTACGCCAGAACCACTTGGCGGACACTCCGGAATCACCTGCCGGGTTGGCTGGAACCACCTGCCGGTCACGCCAACATCACCTTTCAGCTACGCCGGAACCACTTGGCGGACACTCCGGAAACACCTGTAGGGCCGGCCGGAACCACATCTCAGACGTGCCAGAACCATGTGCCTGAGATGCCGGAACCACACCCCGAAAAGACCGAAACCACCTGCCAGACCCGCCTGAACCCCGTGGCGATCACGTCTCATCCACCTGCTCAACTAGCCGGAACCACCTTCCAGACACGCCAAAATCACCTGCCAGGTGTACCAGAACCACTTGGTGGACACTCCGGAATCATCTGCCGGAAATGCCAGAACCAGCCCTCTGACACACCAGAACCAGGTGCCGGACACGCCGGAATCACCTGCTGATCATGCCTGAGCCACATGATAGAATTGCAAGAAACACCTGCCAGACACGCCAAAATCAACTGCCGGCTACGCCAGAACCACTCGGCAGACACTCCGGAATCACATGCCAGGCATTCCGGAACCACCTCTCAGAGGTTCCAGAACCAAATGCTGGACACTCCGGTATCACCTGCCGGGCATGCCGGAACCACCTCTCAGAGGTGCCAGAACCACATGCCGGACACTCCGGAATCACCTGCCGGGCATGCCGGAACCACCGGCCAGACATGTCGGAACCACCGGCTCGACTCGCCGGAACCATTGCCGGACATGCAAAATGACCTGCCGTCTACGCCAGAACCACTTGGCGAACACTCCGGAATCACCTGCCGGGCATTGCGGAACCACTTCTCAGACATGCCGGAACCACATGCCAATGACACCGGAAGCACCTGCCGAGCACGCCAGAACCACCTGCTCGACTCGCCAAAACCACCTGCTGGACATGCCAAAATCGTCTGCTGGCTACGCCACAACCATTTGGTGAACTCTTCGGAATCACCTGCCGGGCTGGCTGGAACCACCTGCCGGTCACGCCAACATCACCTGCCAGCTATGCCGGAACCACTTGACGGACACCATGGAAACACCTGTCGGACCGGCCAGAACCACCTATCAGACGTGCCAGAACCCTGTGCCTGAGATGCTGGAACCACACCCCGAACAGTCCGAAACCACCTGCCAGACCCGCCTGAACCACCTGCCGAGCACACCGGAACCACCTACTTGACTCGCCGGAACCACCTACCTGACACGCTAAAATCACCTGCCGGGTATGCCACAACCACTTGGTGGACACTCCGGAATCATCTGCCGGACATGCCAGAACCAGCTGTCAGACACACCAGAACCACGTGCCAGACACGCCGGAAGCACCTGCTGAGCATGCCTGAGCGAAATGCTCGACTTGCAAGAAGCACCTGCCAGACACGCCAAAATCACCTGCCGGGTACGCCAGAACCACGTGGCGGACACTCCGGAATCACCTGTCGGGCATGCCGGAACCAACTCTCAGACGTGACAGAACCTCATGCCGGTCACGCCAGAGCCACCTGCCGGACAGAACGGAAACACCTGCCGGACACGCCGGAACCACCGGCTCGACTCGCCGGAACCACCGCCGGACATGCAATATGACCTACCGGCTACGCCAGAACCACTTGGCGAACACTCCGGAATCACCTGTCGGGCATGCCGGAACCACCTCTAAGACATGCCGGAACCACATGCCAATGACACCGGAAGCACCTGCCGAGCACGCCAGAACCACCTGCTCGACTCGCCAATACCACCCGCTGGACACGCCAAAATCACCTGCCGGCTACGCCAGAACCACTCGGCAGACACTCCGGAATCACCTGCCAGGCTGGTTGGAACCACCTGCCGGTCACGCCAACATCACCTTTCAGCTACGCCAGAACCACTTGGAGGACACTCCGGAAACACCTATCGGGCCAGCCGGAACCACCTCTCAGACGTGCCAGAACCATGGGCCTGAGATGCCGGAACCCCTCCCCGAACAGACCGAAACCACCTGCCAGACCCGCCTGAACCCCCTTGCGAGCACGCCTGATACACCTGCTCAACTAGCCGGAACCACCTTCCTGACACGCCAAAATCACCTGCCAGGAATACCAGAAGCACTTGGTGGACACTCCGGAATCATCTGCCGGACATGCCAGAGCCAGCTCTCAGACACACCAGAACCACGTGCCAGAGACGCCGGAAGCACCAGCTGAGCATGCCTGAGCCACCTGCTCGACTCGCGAGAAACACCTGTCGGACATGCCAAAATCACCTTCCGGGTACGCCAGAAACACTGGGCGGACGCTCCGGAATCACCTGTCGGGTGTGCCAGAACCACCTCATAGACTTGCCAGAACCATGGTCTGGACACGCCGGTACCACCTGCCGAGTATGCCGGAACCAGCTGATCCACTCCCCAGAACCACCTAGTGGACACGCCAAAATCAACTGCCGGCTACTCCGGAACCACCGGCTCGACACGCCGGAACCACCGCCGGACATGCAAAATTACCTGCCGGCTACGCCAGAACCACTTGGCGAACACTCCGGAATCACCTGTCGGGCATGCCGGAACCAACTCTCAGAGGTGCCAGAACCGCATGCCGTACACTCCGGAATCACCTGCCGGGCATGCCGGAACCATCTCTCAGATGTGCCAGAACCATGTTCGGGACACGCCGGTACCACCTGCCGAGCTCGCCGGAACCACCCGCTGGACACGCCAAAATCACCTGCCGGCTACGCCAGAACCGCTCGGCAGACACTCAGGAACCACCTCCAGGACAGACCGGAACCACCTGCCGGACATGCCGGAACCACCTGCTTGACTCGCCAGAACCACCTGCCGGACACGCCAGAATCACCACCCGGCTACGCTAAAACCACTTGTCGGACACTCCGGAATCACCTGCCGGGCATGCTGGAGCCATCTCTCAGATGTGCCACAACCACGTACCGGAGAGACTGGAAGCACCTGACGAGCTCGCCGGAACCACCTGCTGGACATGCCGGAACCACCTGCCTCACAGGCCAAAATCATATGCTGGATACGCCAAAACCACTTGGCGGACTCTCCAGAATCACCTGCCGGGCATGCCAGCACAACCTCTCAGAAGTGCCAGAAGCACGTGCCGGACAGGCCGGAACCATCTCCCGGACAGACCGGAAACACAGGAAACACTCGCTGGAACCACCTGCTTGACTCACCGGTCCCACCTGCCGGACACGCCAAAATCACCTGCCCGCTACACCAGAACCACTTGGCGGACAAGCCGGAACCACGTGAAGTGCATGGCGACACAACCTCTCAGAAGTGCCAGAACCTCGTGCCGGAGACACCAGAACCACCTGCTGGACAGACCGGAACCACCTGCCGGACACGCCGGAACCACAGGCTCGACTCGCCGGAACCATTTCCGGACATGCAAATCACCTGCCGGCTACGCCAGAACCACTTGGCGAACACTCCGAAATCACCTGCCGGGCATGCCGGAACCACCTCTCAGACATGCCGGAACCACATGCCAATGACACCGGAAGCATCTGCCTAGCACGACAGAACCACCTGCTCGACTCGCCAAAATCACCTGCTGGCTACGCCACAACCATTTGGTAACACTTCGGAATCACCTGCCGGGCCGGCCGGAACCACCTATCAGACGTGCCAGAACCATGTGCCTGAGATGCCGGAACCACACCCCGAACAGACCGAAACCACCTGCCAGACGAGCCTGAACCACCTGCCGAGCACACCGGAACAACCTATTCGATGCGCCGGAACGACCTGCCTGACACGCCAAAATCACCTTCCGGGTATGCCACAACCACTTGGTGGACACTACGGAATCATCTGCCGGACATGCCAGAACCAGCTCTGAGACACACCAGAACCACGTGCCAGACACGGCGGAAGCACCTGCTGATCATGCCTGAGCCAAATGCTCGACTTGCAAGAAATACCTGCCAGACACGCCAAAATCACCTGCCGGGTACGCCAGAACCACGCGGCGGACGCTCCGGAATCACCTGCCTTGCATGCCGGAACCATCTCTCAGACGTGCCAGAACCAAGTTCCGGACACGCCGGTACCACCTGCCGAGCTCGACGGAACCACCTGCTGGACACGCCAAAATCACCTGCCGGCTACGCCAGAACCACTCGGCAGACACGCTGGAATCACCTGCCGGGCTGGCTGGAACCACCTGCCGGTCACGCCAACATCACCTTTCAGCTACGCCAGAACCACTTGGCGGACACTCCGGAAACAACTCTCCGGCCTGCCGGAACCACCTCTCAGACGTGACAGAACCCTGTGCCTGAGATGGCGGAAGCACTCCCCGAACAGACAGAAACCACCTGCCAGACCTGCCTGAACCCCCTGGCGAGCACGCCTGATCCACCTGCTCAACTAGCCGGAACCGCCGTCCTGACATGCCAAAATCACCTGCCGGCTACGCCACAACCATTTGGTGAACTCTTCGGAATCACCTGCCAGGCTGGCTGCAGAACCACTCGGCAGACACTCCGGAACCACCTGCCGGTCATGGAGGAACCACCTCTCAGACATGCCGGAACCACATGCCAATGACACCGGAAGCACCTGCCGAGCACGCCAGAACCACCTGCTCGACTCGCCAAAACCACCTGCTGGACACGCCAAAATCACCTGCCGGCTACGCCACAACCATTTGGTGAACTCTTCGGAATCACCGGCCGGGCTTGCTGGAACCACCTGCCGGTCATGCCAACATCACCTGCCAGCTATGTCAGAACCACTTGGCGGACACCATGGAAACACCTGTCGGGCCGGCCGGAACCACCTCTCAGACGTGCCAGAACCACATGCCGGACACTCCGGAATCACCTGCCGGGCATGCCGGAACCACCTCTCAGAGGTGCCAGAACCACATGCCGGACACTCCGGAATCATCTGCCGGGCATGCCGGAACCACCTGCCGGACATGCCGGAACCACCGGCTCGAGTCGCCGGAACCATTGCCGGACAAGCAAAATCACCTGCCGGCTACGCTAGAAAAACTTGGCGAACACTCCGGAATCACCTGCCGGGCATGGCGGAACCACCTCTCAGACATGCCAGAACCACATGCCAATGACACCGGAAGCACCTGCCGAGCACGCCAGAACCACCTGCTCGACACGCCCAAACCACCTGCTGGACAAGAAAAAAATCACCTGCCGGTTACCCCAGAACCACTCGGCAGACACTCCCGAATCGCCTGCCGGGCTGGGTGGAACCACCTGCCGGTCACGCCAACATAACCTTTCAGCTTGCCAGAACCTCTTGGCGGACACTCCGGAAACACCTGTAGGGCCGGCCGGAACCACCTCTCAGACGTGCCAGAACCATGTGCCTGAGATGCCGGAACCACACCCCGAAAAGACCAAAACCACCTGCCAGACCCGCCTGAACCCCGTGGCGATCACGTCTGATCCACCTGCTCAACTAGCCGGAACCACCTTCCAGACACGCCAAAATCACCTGCCAGGTGTACCAGAACCACTTGGTGGACACTCCGGAATCATCTTCCGGAAATGCCAGAACTAGCCCTCTGACACACCAGAACCAGGTGCCGGACACGCCGGAATCACCTGCTGATCATGCCTGAGCCACATGCTCTACTTGCAAGAAACACCTGCCAGACACGCCAAAATCACCTGCCGGGTACACCAGAACCACGTGGCGGACAGTCCGGAATCACCTGTCGGGCATGCCGGAAACAACTCTCAGACTTGCCAGAACCTCGTGCCGGACACGCCAGAACCACCTGCCGGACAGACTGGAAACACCTGCCGGACACGCCGGAACCACCGGCTCGACTCGCCGGAACCACCGCCGGACATGCAAAATGACCTGCTGGCTACGCCAGAACCACTTGGCGAACACTCCGGAATCACCTGGCGGGCATGCCGGAACCACCTCTCAGACTTGCCAGAACCAAATGCCGGACACTCCGGTATCACCTGCCGGGCATGCCGGAACCACCTCTCAGAGGTGCCAGAGCCACATGCCGGACACTCTGAAATCACCTGCCGGGCATGCCGGAACCATCTCTCAGACGTGCCAGAACCAAGTTCCGGACACGCCGGTACCACCTGCCGAGCTCGCCAGAACCACCTGCTGCACACGCCAAAATCACCTGCCGGCTACGACAGAACCACTCGGCAGACACTCCGGAATCACCTGCCGGGCTGGCTGGAACCACCTGCCGGTCACGCCAACATCACCTTTCAGCTACGCCAGAACCACTTGGCGGACACTCCGGAAACAACTCTCCGGCCTGCCGGAACCACCTCTCAGACGTGACAGAACCCTGTGCCTGAGATGGCGGAAGCACTCCCCGAACAGACAGAAACCACCTGCCAGACCTGCCTGAACCCCCTGGCGAGCACGCCTGATCCACCTGCTCAACTAGCCGGAACCGCCGTCCTGACATGCCAAAATCACCTGCCGGCTACGCCACAACCATTTGGTGAACTCTTCGGAATCACCTGCCAGGCTGGCTGCAGAACCACTCGGCAGACACTCCGGAACCACCTGCCGGTCATGGAGGAACCACCTCTCAGACATGCCGGAACCACATGCCAATGACACCGGAAGCACCTGCCGAGCACGCCAGAACCACCTGCTCGACTCGCCAAAACCACCTGCTGGACACGCCAAAATCACCTGCCGGCTACGCCACAACCATTTGGTGAACTCTTCGGAATCACCGGCCGGGCTTGCTGGAACCACCTGCCGGTCATGCCAACATCACCTGCCAGCTATGTCAGAACCACTTGGCGGACACCATGGAAACACCTGTCGGGCCGGCCGGAACCACCTCTCAGACGTGCCAGAACCACATGCCGGACACTCCGGAATCACCTGCCGGGCATGCCGGAACCACCTCTCAGAGGTGCCAGAACCACATGCCGGACACTCCGGAATCATCTGCCGGGCATGCCGGAACCACCTGCCGGACATGCCGGAACCACCGGCTCGAGTCGCCGGAACCATTGCCGGACAAGCAAAATCACCTGCCGGCTACGCTAGAAAAACTTGGCGAACACTCCGGAATCACCTGCCGGGCATGGCGGAACCACCTCTCAGACATGCCAGAACCACATGCCAATGACACCGGAAGCACCTGCCGAGCACGCCAGAACCACCTGCTCGACACGCCCAAACCACCTGCTGGACAAGAAAAAAATCACCTGCCGGTTACCCCAGAACCACTCGGCAGACACTCCCGAATCGCCTGCCGGGCTGGGTGGAACCACCTGCCGGTCACGCCAACATAACCTTTCAGCTTGCCAGAACCTCTTGGCGGACACTCCGGAAACACCTGTAGGGCCGGCCGGAACCACCTCTCAGACGTGCCAGAACCATGTGCCTGAGATGCCGGAACCACACCCCGAAAAGACCAAAACCACCTGCCAGACCCGCCTGAACCCCGTGGCGATCACGTCTGATCCACCTGCTCAACTAGCCGGAACCACCTTCCAGACACGCCAAAATCACCTGCCAGGTGTACCAGAACCACTTGGTGGACACTCCGGAATCATCTTCCGGAAATGCCAGAACTAGCCCTCTGACACACCAGAACCAGGTGCCGGACACGCCGGAATCACCTGCTGATCATGCCTGAGCCACATGCTCTACTTGCAAGAAACACCTGCCAGACACGCCAAAATCACCTGCCGGGTACACCAGAACCACGTGGCGGACAGTCCGGAATCACCTGTCGGGCATGCCGGAAACAACTCTCAGACTTGCCAGAACCTCGTGCCGGACACGCCAGAACCACCTGCCGGACAGACCGGAAACACCTGCCGGACACGCCGGAACCACCGGCTCGACTCGCCGGAACCACCGCCGGACATGCAAAATGACCTGCTGGCTACGCCAGAACCACTTGGCGAACACTCCGGAATCACCTGGCGGGCATGCCGGAACCACCTCTCAGACTTGCCAGAACCAAATGCCGGACACTCCGGTATCACCTGCCGGGCATGCCGGAACCACCTCTCAGAGGTGCCAGAGCCACATGCCGGACACTCTGAAATCACCTGCCGGGCATGCCGGAACCATCTCTCAGACGTGCCAGAACCAAGTTCCGGACACGCCGGTACCACCTGCCGAGCTCGCCAGAACCACCTGCTGCACACGCCAAAATCACCTGCCGGCTACGACAGAACCACTCGGCAGACACTCCGGAATCACCTGCCGGACTGGCTGGAACCACCTGCCGGTCACGCCAACATCACCTTTCAGCTACGCCAGAACCACTTGGCGGACACTCCGGAAACACCTGTCGGGCCGGCCGGAACCACCTCTCAGACGTGCCAGAACCATGTGCCTGAGATGCCGGAACCACTCCCCGAACAGACCGAAACCACCTGCCAGACCCGCCTGAACCCCCTGGCGAGCACGCCTGATCCACCTGCTCAACTAGCCGGAACCACCTTCCTGACACGCCAAAATCACCTGCCAGGTATACCAGAACCACTTGGTGGACACTCCGGAATCATCTGCCGGACATGCCAGAACCAGCTCTCAGACACACCAGAGCCACGTGCCAGAGACGCGGAAGAACCAGCTGAGCATGCCTGAGCCACCTGCTCGACTCGCAAGAAACACCTGCTGGACACGCCAAAATCACCTTCCGGATACGCAACAACCATTTGGTGAACACTTCGGAATCACCTGCCTGACTGGCTGAAACCACCTGCCAGTCACGCCAACATCACCTGCCAGCTATGCCAGAACCACTTGGCGGACGCTCCGGAATCACCTGTCGGGCGTGCCGGAACCACCTCTCAGACTCGCCAGAACCATGTTCTGGACACGCCGGTATCCCCTGCCGAGTATGCCGGAACCAGCTGATCCACTCCCCAGAACCACCTAGTGGACACGCCAAAATCAACTGCCGGCTAGGCCAGAACCACTCGGCAGACACTCCGGAATCACATGCCAGGCATTCCGGAACCACCTCTCAGAGGTGCCAGAACCAAATGCCGGACACTCTGGTATCACCTGCCGGACACGCCGGAAGCACCTGCTGATCATGCCTGAGCCACATGCTCGACTTGCAAGTAACACCTGCCAGACACGCCAAAATCACCTGCCGGGTACGCCAGAACCACTTGGCGGACACTCCGGAATCACCTGTCGGGCATTCCGGAAATAACTCTCAGATGTGGCAAAACCTCGTTCGGACACGCCAGAACCACCTGCCGGACAGACCGGAAACACATGCTGGACACGCCGGAACCACCGGCTTGACTGGCCGGAACCACCGCCGGACATGCAAAATGACCTGCCGGCTACGCCAGAACCACTTGGCGAACACTCCGGAATCACATGTCGGGCATGCCGGAACCACCTCTCAGACTTGCCAGAGCAATGTTCCGGACTCGCCGGTACCACCTTCCGAGTATGCCGGAACCACCTGATCCACTCCCCAGAACCACCTGCTGGACACGCCAGAATCACCTGCCGGCTACGCCAGAACCACTCGGCAGACACTCCGGAATCACCTGCCGGGCATGCCGGAACCATCTCTCAGACGTGCCAGAACCATGTTCCAGACACGCCGGTACCACCTGCCGAGCTCGCCGGAACCACCTGCTGGACACTCCAAAATCACCTGCCGGCTACGCCAGAACCACTCAGCAGACACTCCGGAATCACCTGCCGGGCTGGCTGGAACCACCTGCCGGTCACGCCAACATCACCTTTCAGCTACGCCGGAACCACTTGGCGGAAACTCCGGAAACACCTGTAGGGCCGGCCGGAACCACATCTCAGACGTGCCAGAACCATGTGCCTGAGATGCCGGAACCACACCCCGAAAAGACCAAAACCACCTGCCAGACCCGCCTGAACCCCGTGGCGATCACGTCTGATCCACCTGCTCAACTAGCCGGAACCACCTTCCAGACACGCCAAAATCACCTGCCAGGTGTACCAGAACCACTTGGTGGACACTCCGGAATCATCTTCCGGAAATGCCAGAACTAGCCCTCTGACACACCAGAACCAGGTGCCGGACACGCCGGAATCACCTGCTGATCATGCCTGAGCCACATGCTCTACTTGCAAGAAACACCTGCCAGACACGCCAAAATCACCTGCCGGGTACACCAGAACCACGTGGCGGACAGTCCGGAATCACCTGTCGGGCATGCCGGAAACAACTCTCAGACTTGCCAGAACCTCGTGCCGGACACGCCAGAACCACCTGCCGGACAGACCGGAAACACCTGCCGGACACGCCGGAACCACCGGCTCGACTCGCCGGAACCACCGCCGGACATGCAAAATGACCTGCTGGCTACGCCAGAACCACTTGGTGAACACTCCGGAATCACCTGCCGGGCATGCCGGAACCACCTCTCAGAGGTGCCAGAACCACATGCCGGACACTCCGGTATCACCTCCCGGGCATGCCGGAACCACCTGCCGGAAATGCCGGAACCACCGGCTCGACTCGCCGGAACCATTGCCGGACATGCAAAATTACCTGCCGGCTATGCCAGAACCACTTGGCAAACACTCCGGAATCACCTGCCGGGCATGGCGGAACCACCTCTCAGACATGCCGGAACCACATGCCAATGACACCGGAAGCACATGCCGGACACGCCAGAACCACCTGCTCGAGTCGCCAAAACCACCTGTTGGACACGCCAAAATCACCTGCCGGCTACGCCACAACCATTTGGTGAACTCTTCGGAATTACCAGCCTGGCTTGCTGGAACCACCTGCCGGTCACGCCAACATCCCCTGCCAGCTATGCCAGAACCACTTGGCGGACACCATGGAAACACCTGTCGGGCCGGCCAGAACCACCTCTCAGACTTGCCAGAACCATGTTCCGGACACGCCGGTAACACCTGCCGAGTATGCCGGAACCACCTGATCCACTCCCCAGAACCACCTGCTGGACACGCCAGAATCACCTGCCGGCTACGCCAGAACCAATCGGCAGAAACTCCGGAACCACCTGCCGGGCATGCCGGAACCACCTCTCAGACGTGCCAGAACCAAATGCCGGACACTCCGGTATCACCTGCCGGACACGCCGGAAGCACCTGCTGATCATGCCTGAGCCACATGCTCGACTTGCAAGTAACACCTGCCAGACACGCCAAAATCACCTGCCGGGTATGCCAGAACCACGTGGCGGAAATTCCGGAATCACCTGTCGGGCATGCCGGAACCACCTCTCAGACTTGCCAGAACCAAATGCCGGACACTCCGGTATCACCTGCCGGGCATGCCAGAACCACCTCTCAGAGGTGCCAGAACCACATGCCGGACACTCCGGAATCAACTGCCGGGCATGCCGGAACCATCTCTCAGACGTGCCAGAACCAAGTTCCGGACACGCCGGTACGACCTGCCGAGCTCGACGGAACCACCTGCTGGACACGCCAAAATCACTTGGCGGCTACGCCAGAACCACTCGGCAGACACGCCGGAATCACCTGCCGGGATGGCTGGAACCACCTGCCGGTCACGCCAACATCACCTGCCAGCTATGCCAGAACCACTTGGCGGACGCTCCGGAATCACCTGTCGGGCGTGCCGGAACCACCTCTCAGACTTGCCAGAACCATGTTCTGGACACGCCGGTACCCCCTGCCGAGTATGCCGCAACCAGCTGATCCACTCCCCAGAACCACCTAGTGGACACGCCAAAATCAACTGCCGGCTAGGCCAGAACCCCTCGGCAGACACTCCGGAATCACATGCCAGGCATTCCGGAACCACATCTCAGAGGTGCCAGAACCAAATACCGGACACTCCTGTATCACCTGCCGGGCATGCCGGAACCACCTCTCAGAGGTGCCAGAACCACATGCCGGACACTCCGGAATCACCTGCCGGGCATGCCGGAACCACCGGCCGGACATTACGGAACCACCGGCTCGACTCGCCGGAACCATTGCCGGACATGCAAAATCACCTGCCGGGTACGCCAGAACCACGTGGCGGACAATCCGGAATCACCTGTCGGGCATGCCGGAACCAACTCTCAGACGTGACAGAACCTCGTGCCGGTCACGCCAGAACCACCTGCCGGACAGAACGGAAACACCTGCCGGACACGCCGGACCCACCGGCTCGACTCGCCGGAACCACCGCCGGACATGCAAAATGACCTGCCGGCTACGCCAGAACCACTTGGCGAACACTCCGAAATCACCTGCCGGGCATACCGGAACCACCTCTCAGACATGCCGGAACCACATGCCAATGACACCGGAAGCATCTGCCTAGCACGCCAGAACCACCTGCTCGACTCGCCAAAATCACCTGCTGGCTACGCCACAACGATTTGGTAACACTTCGGAATCACCTGCCGGGCTGGCTGCAACCACCTGACGGTCACGCCAACATCACCTGCTAGCTATGCCAGAACCACTTGGCGGACACCATGGAAACACCTGTCGGGCCGGCCGGAACCACCTATCAGACGTGCCAGAACCATGTGCCTGAGATGCCGGAACCACACCCCGAAAAGACCGAAAACACCTGCCAGACGCACCTGAACCACCTGCCGAGCACACCGGAACCACCTATTCGATGCGCCGGAACCACCTACCTGACACGCCAAAATCACCTTCCGGGTATGCCACAACCACTTGGTGGACACTACGGAATCATCTGCCGGACATGCCAGAACCAGCTCTCAGACACACCAGAACCACGTGCCAGACACACCGGAAGCACCTGCTGATCATGCCTGAGCCAAATGCTAGACTTGCAAGAAATACCTGCCAGACACGCCAAAATCACCTGCCAGGTACGCCAGAACCACGTGGCGGACGCTCCCTAATCACCTGCCTGGCATGCCGGAACCATCTCTCAGACGTGCCAGAACCATGTTCCGGACACGCTGGTACCACCTGCCGAGCTCGCCGGAACCACCTGCTGGACACGCCAAAATCACCTGCCGGCTACGCCAGAACCACTCGGCAGACACTCCGGAATCACCTGCCGGGCTGGCTGGAACCACCTGCCGGTCACGCCAACATCACCTTTCAGCTACGCCAGAACCACTTGGCGGACACTCCGGAAACAACTCTCCGGCCTGCCGGAACCACCTCTCAGACGTGACAGAACCCTGTGCCTGAGATGTCGGAAGCACTCCCCGAACAGAGAGAAACCACCTGCCAGACCCGCCTGAACCCCCTGGCGAGCACGCCTGATCCACCTGCTCAACTAGCCGGAACCGCAGTCCTGACACGCCAAAATAACCTGCCGGCGACGCCACAACCATTTGGTGAACTCTTCGGAATCACCTGCCAGGCTGGCTCCAGAACCACTCGGCAGACACTCCGGAACCACCTGCCGGGCATGGCGGAACCACCTCTCAGACATGCCGGAACCACATGCCAATGACACCGGAAGCACCTGCCGAGCACGCCAGAACCACCTGCTCGACTCGCCAAAACCACCTGCTGGACATGCCAAAATCACCTGCCGGCTACACCACAACCATTTGGTGAACTCTTCGGAATCACCTGCCGGGCTTGCTGGAACCACCTGCCGGTCACGCCAACATCACCTGCCAGCTATGCCAGAACCACTTGGCGGACACCATGGAAACACCTGTCGGGCCGGCCGGAACCACCTCTCAGAGGTGCCAGAACCACATGCCGGACACTCCGGAATCACCTGCCGGGCATGCCGGAACCACCTCTCAGAGGTGCCAGAACCACAGGCCGGACACTCCGGAATCATCTGCCGGGCATGCCGGAACCACCTGCCGGACATGCCGGAACCACCGGCTCGACTCGCCGGAACCATTGCCGGACATGCAAAATCACCTGCCGGCTACGCCAGAACCACTTGGCGAACTCTCCGGAATCACCTGCCGGGCATGGCGGAACCACCTCTCAGACATGCCGGAACCACATGCCAATGACACCGGAAGCACCTTCCGAGCACGCCAGAACCACCTGCTCGACACGCCAAAACCACCTGCTGGACACGAAAAAAATCACCTGCCGGCTACCCCAGAACCACTCGGCAGACACTCCGGAATCGCCTGCCGGGCTGGGTGGAACCACCTGCCGGTCACGCCAACATCACCTTTCAGCTATGCCAGAACCACTTGGCGGACACTCCGGAAACACCTGTCGGGCCGGCCGGAACCACCTCTCAGACGTGCCAGAACCATGTGCCTGAGATGCCGGAACCTCTTCTCGAACAGACCGAAACCACCTGCCAGACCCGCCTGAACCCCCTGGCGAGCACGCCTGATCCACCTGCTCAACTAGCCGGAACCACCTTCCTGACACGCCAAAATCAAATGCCAGGTATACCAGAACCACTTGGTGGACACTGCGGAATCATCTGCCGGACATGCCAGAACCAGCTCTCAGACACACCAGAACCAGGTGCCGGACACGCCGGCATCACCTACTGATCATGCCTGAGCCACATGATAGACTTGCAAGGAACACCTGCCAGACAAGCCAAAATCACCTGCCGGGTACACCAGAACCACGTGGCGGACACTCCGCAATCACCTGTCGGGCATGCCGGAACCAACTCTCAAACGTGCCAGAACCTCGTGCCGGACACGCCAGAACCACCTGCCGGACAGACCGGAAACACCTGCCGGACACGCCGGAACCACCGGCTCGACTCGCCGGAACCAGCGTCGGACATGCAAAATGACCTGCTGGCTACGCCAGAACCACTTGGCGAACACTCCGAAATCACCTGTCGGGCATGCCGGAACCACCTCTCAGACTTGCCAGAACCAAATGCAGGACACTCCGGTATCACCTGCCGGGCATGCCGGAACCACCTCTCAGAGGTGCCAGAACCACATGCCGGACACTCCGGAATCACCTGCCGGGCATGCCGGAACCACCTGCCGGACATTCCGGAACCACCGGCTCGACTCGCCGGAACCATTGCCGGACATGCAAAATCACCTGCCGGCTACGCCAGAACCACTTGGCAAACACTCCGGAATCACCTGCCGGGCATGGCGGAACCACCTCTCAGAGGTGCCAGAACAACATGCCGAACACTCCGGAATCACCTGCCGGGCATGCCGGAACCACCTCTCAGACATGCCAGAACCACATGCCAATGACACCGCAAGCAACTGCCGCGCACGCCAGAACCACCTGCTCGACTCGCCAAAACCACCTGTTGGACACGCCAAAATCACCTGCCGGCTACGCCACAACCATTTGGTGAACTCTTCGGAATTACCAGCCTGGCTTGCTGGAACCACCTGCCGGTCACGCCAACATCCCTTGCCAGCTATGCCAGAACCACTTGGCGGACACCATGGAAACACCTATCGGGCCGGCCGGAACCACCTCTCAGACTTGCCAGAACCATGTTCCGGACACGCCGGTAACACCTGCCGAGTATGCCGGAACCACCTGTTCCACTCCCCAGAACCACCTCCTGGACACGCCAGAATCACTTGCCGGCTACGCCAGAACCACTCGACAGACACTCCGGAACCACCTGCAGGGCATGCCGGAACCACCTCTCAGAGGTGCCAGAACCACATGCCGGACACACCGGAATCACCTGCCGGGCATGCCGGAACCATCTCTCAGACGTGCCAGAACCAAGTTCCGGACACGCCGGTACCACCTGCCGAGCTGCGAGAACCAGCTGCTGGACACGCCAAAATCACCTGCCGGCTACGCCAGAACCACTCGGCTGACACTCCGGAATCACCTGCCGGACTGGCTGGAACCACCTGCCGGTCACGCCAACATCACCTTTCAGCTTCGCCAGAACCACTTGGCGGACACTCCGGAAACACCTGTCGGGCCGGCCAGAACCACCTCTCAGACGTGCCAGAACCATGTGCCTGAGATGCCGGAACCACTCCCCGAACAGACCGAAACCACCTGCCAGACCCGCCTGAACCCACTGGCGAGCACGCCTGATCCACCTGCTCAACTAGCCGGAACCACCTTCCTGACACGCCAAAATCACCTGCCAGGTATACCAGAACCACTTGGTGGACACTCCGGAATCATCTGCTGGACATGCCAGAACCAGCTCTCAGACACACCAGAACCACGTGCCAGAGACGCCGGAATCACCAGCTGAGCATGCCTGAGCCACCTGCTCAACTCGCGAGAAACACCTGTCGGACATGCCAAAATCACCTGCCGGGTACGCCAGAAACACTTGGCGGACGCTCCGGAATCACCTGTCGGGCGTGCCGGAACCACCTCTCAGACTTGCCAGAACCATGTTCTGGACACGCCGGTACCCCCTGCCGAGTATGCCGGAACCAGCTGATCCACTCCACAGAACCACCTAGTGGACACGCCAAAATCAACTGCCGGCTACACCAGAACCACTCGGCCGACACTCCGGAATCACATGCCAGGCATTCCGGAACCACCTCTCAGAGGTGCCAGAACCAAATGCCGGACACTCCGGTATCACCTGCCGGACACGCCGGAAGCACCTGCTGATCATGCCTGAGCCACATGCTCGACTTGCAAGTAACACATGCCAGACACGCCAAAATCACCTGCCGGGTACGCCAGAACCACTTGGCGGACACTCCGGAATCACCTGTCGGGCATGCCGGATATAACTCTCAGATGTGCCAAAACCTCGTTCGGACACGCCAGAACCACCTGCCGGACAGACCGGAAACACATGCTGGACACGCCGGAACCACCGGCTTGACTCGCCGGAACCACCGCCGGACATGCAAAATGACCTGCCGGCTACGCCAGAACCACTTGGCGAACACTCCGGAATCACCTGTCGGGCATGCCGGAAGCACCTCTCAGACTTGCCAGAGCAATGTTCCGGACTCCCCGGTACCACCTGCCGAGTATGCCGGAACCACCTGATCCACTCCCCAGAACCACCTGATGGACACGCCAGAATCACCTGCCGGCTACGCCAGAACCACTCGGCAGACACTCCGGAATCACCTGCCGGGCTGGCTGGAACCACCTGCCGGTCACGCCAACATCACCTTTCAGCTACGCCAGAACCACTTGGCGGACACTCCGGAAACACCTGTAGGGCCGGCCGGAACCACCTCACAGACGTGCCAGAACCATGTGCCTGAGATGCAGGAACCACACCCCGAAAAGACCGAAACCACCTGCCAGACCCGCCTGAACCCCGTGGCGATCATGTCTGATCCACCTGCTCAACTAGCCGGAACCACCTTCCAGACACGCCAAAATCACCTGCCAGGTGTACCAGAACCACTTGGTGGACACTCCGGAATCATCTGCCGGAAATGCCAGAACCAGCCCTCTGACACACCAGAACCAGGTGCCGGACACGCCGGAATCACCTGCTGATCATGCCTGAGCCACATGATAGACTTGCAAGAAACACCTGCCAGACACGCCAAAATCACCTGCCGGGTACACCAGAACCACGTGTCGGACACTCCGGAATCACCTGTCGGGCATGCCGGAACCAACTCTCAGACGTGCCAGAACCTCGTGCCGGACACGCCAGAACCACCTGCCGGACAGACCGGAAACACCTGCCGGACACGCCGGAACCACCGGCTCGACGCGCCAAAACCACATGTTGGACACGCCAAAATCACCTGCCGGCTACGCCACAACCATTTGGTGAACTCTTCGGAATCACCAGCCTGGCTTGCTGGAACCACCTGCCGGTCACGCCAACATCAGCTGCCAGCTATGCCAGAACCACTTGGCGGACACCATGGAAACACCTGTCGGGCCGGCCGGAACCACCTCTCAGACTTGCCAGAAACATGTTCCGGACACGCCGGTACCACCTGCCGAGTATGCCGGAACCACCTGATCCACTCCCCAGAACCACCTCCTTAAAACGCCAGAATCACCTGCCGGCTACGCCAGAACCACTCGGCAGACACTCCGGAACCACCTGCCGGGCATGCCGGAACCACCTCTCAGAGGTGCCAGAACCACATGCCGGACACTCCGGAATCACCTGCCGGGCATGCCGGAACCATCTCTCAGACGTGCCAGAACCAGGTTCTGGACACGCCGGTACCACCTGCCGAGCTGCCAGAACCACCTGCTGGACACGCCAAAATCACCTGCCGGCTACGCCAGAACCACTCGGCAGACACTCCGGAATCACCTGCCGGGCTGGCTGGAACCACCTGCCGGTCACGCCAACATCACCTTTCAGCTACACCAGAACCACTTGGCGGACACTCCGGAAACACCTGTCGGGCCGGCCGGAACCACCTCTCAGACGTGCCAGAACCATGTGCCTGAGATGCCAGAACCACTCCCCGAACAGACCGAAACCACCTGCCAGACCCGCCTGAACCCCCTGGCGAGCACGCCTGATCCACCTGCTCAACTAGCTGGAACCACCTTCCTGACACGCCAAAATCACCTGCCAGGTATACCAGAACCACTTGGTGGACACTCCGGAATCATCTGCCGGACATGCCAGAACCAGCTCTCAGACACACCAGAACCACGTGCCAGACACGCCGGAAGCACCAGCTGAGCATGCCTGAGCCACCTGCTTGACTCGCGAGAAACACCTGTCGGACATGCCAAAATCACCTGCCGGGTACGCCAGAAACACATGGCGGACGCTCCGGAATCACCTGTCGGGCTTGCCTGAACCGCCTCTCAGACATGCCGGAACCACATGCCAATGACCCCGGAAGCACCTGCCGAGCACGCCAGAACCACCTGCTCGACTCGCCAAAACCACATGCTGGACACGCCAAAATCACCTTCCGGATACGCAACAACCATTTGGTGAACACTTCGGAATCACCTGCCTGACTGGCTGAAACCACCTGCCGGTCACGCCAACATCACCTGCCAGCTATGCCAGAACCACTTGGCGGACGCTCCGGAATCACCTGTCGGGCGTCCCGGAACCACCTCTCAGACTTGCCAGAACCATGTTCTGGACACGCCGGTACCCCCTGCCGAGTATGCCGGAACCAGCTGATCCACTCCCCAGAACCACCTAGTGGACACGCCAAAATCAACTGCCGGCTAGGCCAGAACCACTCGGCAGACACTCCGGAATCACATGCCAGGCATTCCGGAACCACCTCTCAGAGGTGCCAGAACCAAATGCCGGACACTCCGGTATCACCTGCCGGGCATGCCGGAACCACCTCTCAGAGGTACCAGAACCACATGGCGGACACTCCGGAATCACCTGTCGGGCATGCCGGAACCAACTCTCAGACGTGACAGAACCTCGTGCCGGTCACGCCAGAACCACCTGCCGGACAGAACGGAAACACCTGCCGGACACGCCGGAACCACCGGCTCGACTCGCCGGAACCACCGCCGGACATGCAAAATGACCTGCCGGCTACGCCAGAACCACTTGGCGAACACTCCGGAATCACCTGTCGGGCATGCCGGAACAACCTCTCAGACTTGCCAGAACCAAGTTCTGGACACGCCGGTACCACCTGCCGAGTATGCCGGAACCACCTGATCCACTCCCCAGAACCACCTACTGGATACGCCAGAATCACCTGCCGGCTACTCCAGAAGCACTCGGCAGACACTCCGTAACCAACTGCCGGGCATGCTGGAACCACCTCTCAGAGGTGCCAGAACCACATGCCGGACACTCCGGAATCACCTGCCGGCCATGCCGGAACCATTTCTCAGACGTGCCAGAATAATGTTCTGGACATGCCGGAACCACCTGCCGAGCTCGCCGGAACCACCTGCTGGACACGCCAAAATCACCTGCTGGCTATGCCAGAACCACTCAGCAGACACTCCGGTATCACATGCCAGGCATTCCGGAACCACATCTCAGAGGTGCCAGAACCAAAGGCCAGACACTCCGGAATCACCTGCCGGGCATGCCGGAACCACCTGCTGGACATGCCGGAACCACTGGCTCGACTCGCCGGAACCATTGCCGGACATGCAAAATCACCTGCCGGCTACGCCAGAACCACTTGGCGAACACTCCGGAATCACCTGCTGGGCATGGCGGAACCACCTCTCAGACATGCCGGAACCACATGTCAATGACCCCGGAAGCACCTGCCGAGCACGCCAGAACCACCTGCTCGACTCGCCAAAACCACCCGCTGGACACGCCAAAATCACCTGCCGGCTACGCCAGAACCACTTGGCGAACACTCCGGAATCACCTGTCGGGATTGCCAGAACCACCTCTCAGACTTGCCAGAACCATGTTCCGGACACGCCGGTACCACCTGCCGAGTATGCCAGAACCACCTGATCCACACCCCAGAACCACCTGCTGGACATGCCAGAATCACCTGCTGGCTACGCCAGAAAGACTCGGCAGACACTCCGGAACCACCTGCCGGGCATGCCGGAACCAACTCTCAGAGGTGCCAGAACCACTTGAAGGACATTCCGGAATCAGCTGCCGGGCATGCCGGAACCACCTCTAAGACATGCCGGAACCACATGCCAATGACAGCGGAAGCACCTGCCGAGCACGCCAGAACCACTCGGCAGACACTCCGGAATCACCTGCCAGGCTGGTTGGAACCACCTGCCGGTCACGCCAACATCACCTTTCAGCTACGCCTGAACCACTTGGCGGATGCTCCGGAAACACCTGTCGGGCCAGCCGGAACCACCTCTCAGACGTGCCAGAACCATGTGCCTGAGATGCCGGAACCACTCCCCGAACAGACCGAAACCACCTGCCAGACCCGCCTGAACCACCTGCCGAGCACGCCGGAGCCACCTACTCGACTCGCTGGAACCACCTACCTGACACGCTAAAATCACCTGCTGGGTATGCCACAACCACTTGGTGGACACTCCGGAATCATCTGCCGGACATGCCAGAACCAGCTCTCAGACACACCAGAAGCACGTGCCAGACACGCCGGAAGCACCAGCTGAGCATGCCTGAGCCACCTGCTCGACTCGCAAGAAACACCTGTCGGACATGCCAAAATCACCTTCCAGGTACGCCAGAAACACTGGGCGGACGCTCCGGAATCACCTGTCGGGTGTGCCGGAACCACCTCACAGAATTACCAGAACCATGGTCTGGACACGCCGGTACCACCTGCCGAGTATGCCGGAACCAGCTGATCCACTCCCCAGAACCACCTAGTGGACAAGCCAAAATCAACTCTCGGCTACGCCGGAACCACCGGCTCGACTCGCCGGAACCACCGCCGGACATGCTAAATGACCTGCCGGCTACGCCAGAACCACTTGGCGAACACTCCGGAATCACCTGTCGGGCATGCCGGAACCGCCTCTCAGAGTTGCCGGAACCATGTTCTGGACACGACGGTACAACCTGCCGAGTATGCAGGAACCACCTGATCCACTCCCCAGAACCACCTGCTGGACACGCCAGAATCACCTGCCGACTACGCCAGAACCACTCGGCAGACACTCCGGAACCACCTGCTGGGCATGCCGGAACCAACTCTCAGAGGTGCCAGAACCGCATGCCGTACACTCCGGAATCACCTGCCGGGCATGCCGGAACCATCTCTCAGACGTGCCAGAACCATGTTCGGGACACGCCGGTACCACCTGCCGAGCTCGCCGGAACCACCCGCTGGACACGCCAAAATCACCTGCCGGCTACGCCAGAACCGCACGGCAGACACTCAGGAACCACCTCCAGGACAGACCGGAACCACCTGCCGGACATGCCGGAACCACCTGCTTGACTCGCCAGAACCACCTGCCGGACACGCCAGAATCACCACCCGGCTACGCTAAAACCACTTGTCGGACACTCCGGAATCACCTGCCGGGCATGCTGGAACCATCTCTCAGGCGTGCCACAACCACGTACCGGAGAGACCGGAAGTACCTGACGAGCTCGCCGGAACCACCTGCTGGACATGCCGGAACCACCTGCCTCACAGGCCAAAATCATATGCTGGATACGCCAAAACCACTTGGCGGACTCTCCAGAATCACCAGCCGGGCATGCCAGCACAACCTCTCAGAAGTGCCAGAAGCACGTGCCGGACAGGCCGGAACCATCTCCCAGACAGACCGGAAACACAGGAAACACTCGCTGGAACCACCTGCTTGACTCACCGGTCCCATCTGCCGGACACGCCAAAATCACCTGCCCGCTACACCAGAACCACTTGGCGGACAAGCCGGAATCACGTGAAGTGCATGGCGACACAACCTCTCAGACGTGCCAGAACCTCGTGCCGGAGACACCAGAACCACCTGCTGGACAGACCGGAACCACCTGCCGGACACGCCGGAACCACAGGCTCGACTCGCCGGAACCATTGCCGGACATGCAAAATCACCTGCCGGGTACGCCAGAACCACTTGGCGAACACTCCGGAATCACCTGTCGGGCATGCCGGAACAAACTCTCAGACGTGCCAGAACCTCGTGCCGGTCACGCCAGAACCACCTGCCGGACAGAGCGGAAACCCCTGCTGCACACGCCAAAATCACCTGCCGGCTACGCCACAACCATTTGGTGAACTCTTCGGAATCACCTGCCGGGCTGGCTGGAACCACCTGCCGGTCACGCCAACATCACTTTCAGCTACGCCAGAACCACTTGGCGGACACTCCGGAAACACCTGTCGGGCCGGCCTGAACCACCTCTCAGACGTGCCAGAACCATGTGCCTCAGATGCCGGAACCACTCCCCGAGAAGACCGAAACCACCTGTCAGACCTGCCTGAACCCCCTGGCGAGCACGCCTGATCCACCTGCTCAACTAGCCGGAACCACCTTCCTGACACGCCAAAATCACCTGCCAGGTATACCAGAACCACTTGGTGGACACTCCGGAATCATCTGCCGGACATGCCAGAACCAGCTCTCAGACACACCAGAAGCACGTGCCAGAGACGCCGGAAACACCAGCTGAGCATGGCTGAGCCACCTGCTCAACTCGCAAGAAACACCTGTCGGACATGCCAAAATCACCTGCCGGGTACGCCAGAAACACTTGGCGGACGCTCCGGAATGACCAGTCGGGCGTGCCGGAACCACGTCTCACACTTGCCAGAACCATGTTCTGGACACGCCGGTACCACCTGCCGAGTATGCCGGAACCAGATGATCCACACCCCAGAACCACCTAGTTGACACCCCAAAATCAACCGCCGGCTACGCCAGAACCACTCGGCAGTCACTCCGGAATCACATGCCACGCATTCCGGAACCACCTCTCAGAGGTGCCAGAACCAAATGCCGGACACTCTGGTATCACCTGCCGGGCATGCCGGAACCATCTATCAGAGGTGCCAGAACCACATGCCGGACACTCCGGAATCACCTGCCGGGCATGCCGGAACCACCTATCAGACGTGCCAGAACCATGTGCCTGAGATGCCGGAACCAAACACCGAACAGACCGAAACCACCTGCCAGACCCGCCTGAACCACCTGCCGAGCACGCCGGAGCCACCTACTCGACTCGCTGGAACCACCTACCTGACACGCTAAAATCACCTGCTGGGTATGCCACAACCACTTGGTGGACACTCCGGAATCATCTGCCGGACATGCCAGAACCAGCTCTCAGACACACCAGAAGCACGTGCCAGACACGCCGGAAGCACCTGCTGAGCATGCCTGAGCCAAATGCTCGACTTGTAAGAAACACCTGCCAGACACGCCAAAATCACCTGCCAGGTACGCCAGAACCACGTGGCGGACACTCCGGAATCACCTGTCGGGCATGCCGGAACCAACTCTCAGACAGGCCAGAACCTCGTGCCGGTCACGCCAGAACCACCTGCCGGAGACGCCGGAACCACCGGCTCGACTCGCCGGAACCACCGCCGGACATGCAAAATGACCTGCCGGCTACGCCAGAACCACTTGGCGAACACTCCGGAATCACCTGTTGGGCATGCCAGAACCACCTCTCAGACTTGCCAGAACCATGTTCCGGACACGCCGGTACCACCTGCAGAGTATGCCGGAACCACCTGATCCACACCCCAGAACCACCTGCTGGACACGCAAGAATCACCTGCCGACTACAACAGAACCACTCGGCAGACACTCCGGAACCACATGCCGGGCATGCTGGAACCACCTCTCAGAGGTGCCAGAACCACATGCCGGACACTCAGGAATCACCTGTCGGGCATGCCGGAACCACCTCTCAGACTTGCCAGAACCATGTTCCGGACACGCCGGTAACACCTGCCGAGTATGCCGGAACCTCCTGATCCACTCCCCAGAACCACCTGCTGGACACGCCAGAATCACCTGCCGGGTACGCCAGAACCACTCGGCAGACACTCCGGAACCACCTGCCGGGCATGCCGGAACCACCTCTCAGAGGTGCCAGAACCATGTTCCGGACACGCCGGTACCACCTGCCGAGCTCGCCGGAACCACCTGCTGGACACTCCAAAATCACCTGCCGGCTACGCCAGAACCACTCAGCAGACACTCCGGAATCACCTGCCGGGCAGGCTGGAACCACCTGTCGGTCACGCCAACATCACCTTTCAGCTACGCCAGAACCACTTGGCGGACACTCCGGAAACACCTGTCGGGCCGGCCGGAACCACCTCTCAGACGTGCCAGAACCATGTCCCTGAGATGCCGGAACCACACCCCGAAAAGACCGAAACCACCTGCCAGACCCGCCTGAACCCCGTGGCGATCACGTCTCATCCACCTGCTCAACTAGCCGGAACCACCTTCCAGACACGCCAAAATCACCTGCCAGGTGTACCAGAAACACTTGGTGGACACTCCGGAATCATCTGCCGGAAATGCCAGAACCAGCCCTCTGACACACCAGAACCAGGTGCCGGACACGCCGGAATCACCTGCTGATCATGCCTGAGCCACATGATAGAATTGCAAGAAACACCTGCCAGACACGCCAAAATCACCTGCCGGGTACACCAGAACCACGTGGCGGACAGTCCGGAATCACCTGTCGGGCATGCCGGAACCAACTCTCAGACTTGCCAGAACCTCGTGCCGGACACGCCAGAACCACCTGCCGGACAGACCGGAAACACCTGCCGGACACGCCGGAACCACCGGCTCGACTCGCCGGAACCACCGCCAGACATGCAAAATGACCTGCTGGCTACGCCAGAACCACTTGGCGAACACTCCGGAATCACCTGTCGGGCATGCCGGAACCACCTCTCAGACTTGCCAGAACCAAATGCCGGACACGCAGGTAACACCTGTCGAGTATGCCGGAACCACCTGATCCACTCCCCAGAACCACCTCCTGGACACGCCAGAATCAAGTGTCGGCTACGCCAGAACCACTCGGCAGACACTCCGGAACCACCTGCCAGGCATGCCGGAACCACGTCTCAGAGGTGCCAGAACCACATGCCAGACACTCCGGAATCACCTGCCGGGCATGCCGGAACCATCTCTCAGACGTGCCAGAACCAAGTTCCGGACACGCCGGTACCACCTGCCGAGCTCGCCAGAACCACCTGCTGGACACGCCAAAATCACCTGCCGGCTACGCCAGAACCACTCGGCAGACACTCCGGAACCACCTGCCGGGCATGCTGGAACCACCTCTCAGAGGTGCCAGAACCACATGCCGGACACTCCGGAATCACCTGTCGGGCATGCGGGAACCACCTCTCAGAGGTGCCAGAACCACATGCCGGACACTCCGGAATCATCTGCCGGGCATGCCGGAACCACCTGCCGGACATGCCGGAACCACCGGCTCGACTCGCCGGAACCATTGCCGGACATGCAAAATCACCTGCCGGCTACGCCAGAAAAACTTGGCGAACACTCCGGAATCACCTGCCGGGCATGGCGGAACCACCTCTCAGACATGCCGGAACCACATGCCAATGACACCGGAAGCACCTGCCGAGCACGCCAGAACCACCTCCTCGACACGCCAAAACCACCTGCTGGACAAGAAAAAAATCACCTGCCGGCTACCCCAGAACCACTCGGCAGACACTCCCGAATCGCCTGCCGGGCTGGGTGGAACCACCTGCCGGTCACACCAACATCACCTTTCAGCTATGCCAGAACCACTTGGCGGACACTCCGGAAACACCTGTCGGGCCGGCCGGAACCACCTCTCAGACGTGCCAGAACCATGTGCCTGAGATGCCGGAACCACTCCCCGAACAGACCGAAACCACCTGCCAGACCCGCCTGAACCCCCTGGCGAGCACGCCTGATCCACCTGCTCAACTAGCCGGAACCACCTTCCTGACAAGCCAAAATCACCTGCCAGGTATACCAGAACCACTTGGTGGACACTCCGGAATCATCTGCCGGACATGCCAGAACCAGCTCTCAGACACACCAGAACCACGTGCCAGAGATGCCGGAAGCACCAGCTGAGCATGCCTGAGCCACCTGCTCGACTCGCAAGAAACACCTGTCGGACATGCCGAAATCACCTGCCGGGTACGCCAGAAACACTTGGCGGACGCTCCGGAATCACCTGTCGGGCGTGCCGGAACCACCTCTCAGACTTGCCAGAACCATGTTATGGACACGCCGGTACCACCTGCCGAGTATGCTGGAACCAGCTGATCCAGTCCCCAGGACCACCTAGTGGACATGCCAAAATCAACTGCCGGCTACGCAAGAACCACCGGCTCGACTCGCCGGAACCACCGCCTCAAATGCAAAATGACATGCCGGCTACGTAAGAACCACTTGGTAAACACTCCGGAATCACCTGTCGGGCCTGCTGGAACCACCTCTCAGACGTGCCAGAACCATGTTACGGACACGCCGGTACCACCTGCCGAGCTCGCCGGAACCAACTGCTGGACACGCCAAAATCACCTGCCGGCTACGCCAGAACCACTCAGCAGAGACTCCGGAATCACCTGTCGGGCATGCCGGAACAACCTCTCAGACTTGCCAGAACCAAGTTCCGGACACGCCGGTACCACCTGCCGAGTATGCCGGAACCACCTGATCCACTCCCCAGAACCACCTGCTGGACACCCCAGAATCACCTGCCGGCTACGCCAGAACCACTCGGCAGACACTCCGGAATCACCTGTCGGGCATGCCGGAACCAACTCTCAGACATGCCAGAACCTCGTGACGGTCACGCCAGAACCACCTGCCGGACAGACCGGAAACACCTGCTGGATATGCCACAACCACCGGCTCGACTCGCCGGAACCACCGCCGGACATGCAAAATGACCTGCCGGCTACGCCAGAACCACTTGGCGAACACTCCGGAATCACCTGCCGGGCATGCCGGAACCACCTTTCAGAGGTGCCAGAAACACATGCCGGACACTCCGGAATCACCTGGCGGGCATGCTGGAACCACGTGCTGGACATGCCGGAACCACCTGCCAGACATTCCGGAACCACCGGCTCGACTCGCCGGAACCATTGCCGGACATGCAAAATCACCTGCCGGCTACGCCAGAACCACTTGGCGAACACTCCGGTATCACCTGCCGGGCATACCGGAACCACCTCTCAGAGGTGCCAGAACCACATGCCGGACACTCCGGAATCACCTGCCAGGCATGCCGGAACCACCTGCCGGTCATGCCGGAACCACCGGCTCGACTCGCCGGAACCATTGCCGGATATGCAAAATCACCTGCCGGCTATGCCAGAACCACTTGGGGAACACTCCGGAATCACCTGCCGGGCATGGCGGAACCACCTCTCAGACATTCCGGAAACTCGTGCCGGTCACGCCAGAACCACCTGCCGAGTATGCTGGAACCACCTGATCCACTCCCCAGAACCAACTGCTGGACACACCAGAATCACCTGCCGACTACGCCAGAAACATTCGGCAGACACTCCGGAACCACCTGCCGGGCATCGCGGACCCACATCTCAGAGGTGACAGAACCACATGCCGGACACTCCGGAATCACCTGCCTGGCATGCCGGAACCATCTCTCAGACGTGCCAGAACCATGTTCTTGACACGCCGGTACCACCTGCCGAGTATGCCAGAACCAGCTGATCCACTCCCCAGAACCACCTAGTGGACACGCCAAAATCAACTGGCGGCTACGCCTGAACCACTTGGCAGACACTCCAGAATCACATGCCAAGCATTCCGGAACCACCTCTCAGAGGTGCCAGAACCAAATGCCGGAGGGTCCGGCATCACCTTCTGGGCATGCCGGAACCACCTCTCAGAGGTGCCAGAACCACATGCCGGACACTCCGGAATCACCTGCCGGGCATGCCGGAACACCTGTTGGAGATGCCGGAATCACCTGCCTGACATGCCGGAACCACCGGCTCGACTCGCCGGAACCACCGCCGGACAAACAGAATGACCTGCCGGCTATGCCAGAACCAGTTGGCGAACACTCCTGAATCAACTGTCGGGCATGCCGGAAACACCTCTCAGACTTGCCAGAACCATGTTCCGGACACGCGGGTACCACCTGCTGAGCTCGCCAGAACCACCTGCTGAACACACCAAAATCACCTGCCAGCTACGCCAGAACCACCCGGAAGACACTCCGGAACCACCTGCCGGGCATGTCGCAACCACCTCTCAGAGGTGCCAGAACCACATGCCGGACACTCTGGAATCACCTGCCGGGCATGTGGAACCATCTCTCAGATGTGCCAGAACCATGTTCCGGAACGCCGGTACCACCTGCCGAGCTCGCCGGAACCACCTGCTCGACTCGCCAAAACCACCCGCTGGACACGCCAAAATCACATTCCGGCTACGCCACAGCCATTTGGTGAACACTTCGGAATCACCTGCCGGGCTGGCTGGAACCACCTGCCGGTCACGCCAACATCACCTGCCAGCTATGCCAGAACCACTTGGCAGACACCATGGAAACACCTGTCAGGCCGGCCGGAACCACCTATCAGACGTGCCAGAACCATGTGCCTGAGATGCCGGAACCACACCCCGAACAGACGAAACCACCTGCCAGACCCGCCTGAAAAACCTGCCGAGCACGCCGGAACCACCTACTCGACTCGCTGGATCCACCTACCTGACACGCTAAAATCACCTGCCGTGTATGCCACAACCACTTGGTGGACACTCCGGAATCATCTGCCGGACATGCCAGAACCAGCTCTCAGACACACCAGAACCACGTGCCAGACACGCCGGAAGCACCTGCTGAGCATGCCTGAGCCAAATGCTCGACTTGCAAGAAACACCTGCCAGACACGCCAAAATCACCTGCCGGGTACGCCAGAACCACGTGGCGGACACTCCGGAATCACCTGTCGGGCATGCCGGAACCGACTCTCAGACTTGCCAGAACCATGTTTCGGACACGCCGGTACCACCTGCCGAGTATGCCGGAACCACTTGATCCACTCCCCAGAACCACCTGATGGACACGCCAGAATCACCTGCCGACTACGCCAGAACCACTCGGCAGACACTCCGGAACCACCTGCCGTGCATGCCGGAACCACCTCTCAGAGGTGCCAGAACCACATGCTGAACACTCCGGAATCACCTGCCGGGCATGCCGGAACCACCTCTCAGAGGTGCCAGAACCACATGCCGGACACTCCCGAATCACCTGCCGGGCATTACGGAACCATCTCTCCGACCTGCCATAACCATGTTCCGGACACGCTGGTACCACCTGCCGAGCTCCCCGGAACCACCTGCTGGACACGCCAAAATCACCTGCCAGCTACGCCAGAACCACACGGCAGACACTCCTGAATCACCTGCCGGGCTGGCTGGAACCACCTGCCGGTCACGCCAACATCACCTTTCAGCTACGCCAGAACCACTTGGCGGACACTCCGGAAACACCTCTCCGGCCGGCCGGAACCACCTCTCAGACGTGCCAGAACCATGTGCCTGAGATGCCGGAACCACTCCCCGAACAGACCGAAACCACCTGCCAGACCCGCCTGAACCCCCTGGCGAGCACGCCTGATCCACCTGCTCAACTAGCCAGAACCACCTTCCTGACAAGCCAAAATCACCTGCCAGTTATACCAGAACCACTTGGTGGACACTCCGGAATCATCTGCCGGACATGCCAGAACCAGCTCTCAGACACACCAGAACCACGTGCCAGAGACGCCGGAAGCACCAGCTGAGCATGCCTCAGCCACCTGCTCGACTCGCAAGAAACACCTGTCGGACATGCCAAAATCACCTGTCGGGTACGCCAGAAACACTTGGCGGACGCTCCGGAATCACCTGTCGGGCGTGCCGGAACCACCTCTCAGACTTGCCAGAACCATGTTCTGGACACGCCGGTACCACCTGCCGAGTATGCCGGAACCAGCTGATCCACTCCCCAGAACCACCTAGTGGACACGCCAAAATCAACTGCCGGCTACGCCAGAACCACTCGGCAGACACTCCGGAATCACATACCAGGCATTCCGGAACCACCTCTCAGAGGTGCCATAACCAAATGCCGGACACTCCGGAATCACCTACCGGGCATGCCGGAACCACCTCTCAGAGGTGCCAGAACCACATGCCGGACACTCCGGAATCACCTGCCGGGCATGCCGGAACCATCTGCCGGACATGCCGGAACCACCGGCTCGACTCGCCGGAACCATTGCTGGACATGCAAAATCACCTGCCGCCTATGCCAGAACCACTTGGCGAACACTCCAGAATCACCTGCCGGGCATGGCGGAACCACCTCTCAGACATGCCGGAACCACATGCCAATGACACCGGAAGCACCTGCCGAGCACTCCAGAACCACCTGCTCGACTCGCCAAAACCACCTGCTGGACACGCCAAAATCACCTGCCGGCTACGCCACAACCATTTGGTGAACTCTTCGGAATCACCTGCCGAGCTGGCTGGAACCAACTGCCGGTCACGCCAACATCACCTGCCAGCTATGCCAGAACCACTAGGCGGACACCATGGAAACACCTGTCGGGCCGCCCAGAACCACCTATCAGACGGGCCAGAACCATGTGCCTGAGATGCCGGAACCACACCCCGAACAGACCGAAACCAACTGCCAGACCCGCCTGAACCACCTGCCGAGCACGCCGGAACCACCTACTCGACTGGCCGGAACCACCTACCTGACACGCTAAAATCACCTGCCGGGTATGCCACAACCACTTGGTGGACACTCCGGAATCATTTGCCGGAAATGCCAGAACCAGCTCTCAGACACACCGGAACCATGTGCCGGACACGCCGGAAGCACCTGCTGATCATGCCTGAGCCAAAAGCTCGACTTGCAAGAAACGCCTGCCAGACACGCCAAAATCACCAGCCGGGTACGCCAGAACCACGTGGCGGACACTCCTGAATCACATGTCGGGCATGACAGAACCAACTCTCAGACGTGCCAGAACCTCGTGCCGGACACGCCAGAACCACCTGCCGCACAGACCGGAACCACCTGCTGGACACGCCGGAACCACCGGCTCGACTCGCCGGAACCACCGCCGGACATGCAAAATGACATGCCGGCTACGCCAGAACCACTTGGCGAACACTCCGGAATCACCTGTCGGGCATGCCGGAACCACCTCTCAGACTTGCCAGAACCATGTTCTGGACACGCCGGTACCACCTGCCGAGTATGCCGGAACCACCTGATCCACTCCCCAGAACCACCTGCTGGACACGCCAGAATCACCTGCCGGCTACGCCAGAACCACTCGGCAGACACTCCGGAACCACCTGCCGGGCATGCCGGAACCACCTCTCAGAGGTGCCAGAACCACATGCCGGACACTCCGGAATCACCTGCCGGGCATGCCGGAACCATCTCTCAGACGTGCCAGAACCATGTTCCGGACACGCCGGTACCACCTGCCGAGCTCGCCGGAACCACCTGCTGGACACGCCAAAATCACCTGCCGGCTACGCCAGAACCACGCGGCAGACACTGCGGAATCACCTGCCGGGCTGGCTGGAACCACCTGCTGGTCACGCCAACATCACCTTTCAGCTACGCCAGAACCACTTGGCGGACACTCCGGAAACACCTGTCGGGCCGGCCGGAACCAACTCTCAGACGTTCCAGAACCATGTGCCTGAGATGCCGGAACCACTCCCCGAACAGACCGAAACCACCTGCCAGACCCGCCTGAACCCCCTGGCGAGCACGCCTGATCCACCTGCTCAACTACCCGGAACCACCTTCCTGACACGCCAAATCACCTGCCAGGTATACCAGAACCACTTGGTGGACACTCCGGAATCATCTGCCAGACATGCCAGAACCAGCTCTCAGACACACCAGAACCACGTGCCAGAGACGCCGGAAGCACCAGCTGAGCATGCCTCAGCCACCTGCTCGACTCGCAAGAAACACCTGTCGGACATGCCAAAATCACCTGCCGGGTACGCCAGAAACACTTGGCGGACGCTCCAGAATCACTTGTCGGGCGTGCCGGAACCACCCCTCAGACTTGCCAGAACCATGTTCTGGACACGCCGGTACCACCTGCCGAGTATGCCGGAACCAGCTGATCCACTCCCCAGAACCACCTAGTGGACACGCCAAAATCAACTGCCGGCTACACCGGAACCACCGGCTCGACTTGCCGGAACCACCGCCGGACATGCAAAATGACCTGCCGGCTACACCAGAACCACTTGGCGAACACTCCGGAATCACCTGTCGGGCATGCCAGAACCACCTCTCAGACTTGCCAGAACCATGTTCCGGACACTCCGGTACCACCTGCCGAGTATGCCGGAACCATCTGATCCACTCCCCAGAACCACCTGATGGACACGCCAGAATCACCTGCCGGCTACGCCAGAACCACTCGGCAGACACTCCGGAATCACATGCCAGGCATTCCGGAACCACCTCTCAGAGGTGCCAGAACCAAATGCCGGAGACTCCGGTATCACCTGCCGGGCATGCCGGAACCACCTCTCAGAGGTGCCAGAACCACATGCCGGACACTCCGGAATCACCTGCCGGGCATGCCGGAACCTCCTGCGGGACATGCTGGAACCACCGGCTCGACTCGCCGGAACCATTGCCGGACATGCAAAATCACCTGCCGGCTACGCCAGAACCACTTGGCGAACACTCCCTAATCACCTGCCGGGCATGGCGGAACCACCTCTCAGACATGCCGGAACCACATGCCAATGACACCGGAAGCACCTGCCGAGCACGCCAGAACCACCTGCTCGACTCGCCAAAACCACCTGCTGGACACGCCAAAATCACCTGCCGGCTACGCCACAACCATTTGGTGAACTCTTCGGAATCACCTGCCGGGCTGGCTGGAACCACCTGCCGGTCACGCCAACATCACCTTTCAGCTACACCAGAACCACTTGGCGGACACTCCGGAAACACCTGTCGGGCCGGCCGGAACCACCTCTCAGACGTGCCAGAACCATGTGCCTGAGATGCCGGAACCACTCCCCGAACAGACCGAAACCACCTGCCAGACCCGCCTGAACCCCCTGGCGAGCACGCCTGATCCACCTGCTCAACTACCCGGAACCACCTTCCTGACACGCCAAAATCACCTGCCAGGTATACCAGAACCACTTGGTGGACACTCCGGAATCATCTGCCGGACATGCCAGAACCAGCTCTCAGACACACCAGAAGCACGTGCCAGAGACGCCGGAAGCACCAGCTGAGCATGCCTGAGCCACCTGCTCGACTCTCAAGAAACACCTGTCGGACATGCCAAAATCACCTGCCGGGTACGCCAGAAACACTTGGCGGACGCTCCAGAATCACTTGTCGGGCGTGCCGGAACCACCTCTCAGACTTGCCAGAACCATGTTCTGGACACGCCGGTACCACCTGCCGAGTATGCCGGAACCAGCTGATCCACTCCCCAGAACCACCTAGTGGACACGCCAAAATCAACTGCCGGGAACGCCGGAACCACCGGCTCGACTCGCCGGAACCACCGCCGGACATGCAATATGACCTGCCGGCTACGCCAGAACCTCTTGGCGAACACTCCGGAATCACCTGTCGGGCATGCAAGAACCACCTCTCAGACTTGCCAGAACCATGTTCCGGACACTCCGGTACCACCTGCCGAGTATGCCGGAACCATCTGATCCACTCCCCAGAACCACCTGATGGACATGCCAGAATCACCTGCCGGCTACGCCAGAACCACTCGGCAGACACTCCGGAATCACATGCCAGGCATTCCGGAACCACCTCTCAGAGGTGCCAGAACCAAATGCCAGAGACTCCGGTATCACCTGCCGGGCATGCCGGAACCACCTCTCAGAGGTGCCAGAACCACATGCCGGACACTCCGGAATCACCTGCCGGGCATGCCGGAACCACCTGCCAGACATGCCGGAACCACCGGCTTGACTCGCCGGAACCATTGCCGGACATGCAAAATCACCTGCCGGCTATGCCAGAACCACTTGGGGAACACTCCGGAATCACCTGCCGGGCATGGCGGAACCACCTCTCAGACATGCCGGAACCACATGCCAATGACACGGGAAGCACCTGCCGAGCACGCCAGAACCACCTGCTCGACTCGCCAAAACCACCTGCTGAACACGTCAAAATCACCTTCCGGCTACGCCACAACCATTTGGTGAACACTTCGGAATCACCTGCCGGGCTGGCTGGAACCACCTGCGGGTCACGACAACATAACCTGCCAGCTATGCCAGAACCACTTGGCGGACACCATGGAAACACCTGTCGAGCCGGCCGGAACCACCTAGTCGACTCGCTGGAACCACCTACCTGACACGCTAAAATCACCTGTCGGGTATGCCACAATCACTTGGTGGACACTCCGGAATCATCTGCCGGACATGCCAGAAGCAGCTCTCAGACACACCAGAACCACGTGCCAGACACGCCGGAAGCACCTGCTGATCATGCCTGAGCCAAATGCTCGACTTGCAAGAAACACCTGCCAGACACGCCAAAATCACCTGCCGGGTACGCCAGAACCACGTGGCAGACACTCCGGAATCACGTGTCGGGCATGCCGGAACCAACTCTCAGACGTGCCAGAACCTCGTGCCGGTCACGCCAGAACCACCTGCCGGAAACGCCGGTACCACCGGCTCGACTCGCTGGAACCACCGCCGGACATGCAAAATGACCTGCCGGCTATGCCAGAACCACTTGGCGAACACTCTGGAATCACCTGTCGGGCATGCCAGAACCGCCTCTCAGACTTGCCAGAACCAAGTTCCGGACACGCCGGTACCACCTGCAGAGTATGCCGGAACCACCTGATCCACTCCCCACAACCACCAGCTTGACACGCCAGAATCACCTACCGACTACGCCAGAACCACTCGGCAGACACTCCGGAACCACCTGCCGGGCATGCCGGAACCACCTCTCAGAGGTGCCAGAACCACATGCCGGACACTCCATAATCACCTGCCGGGCATGCCGGAACCACCTCTCAGAGGTGCCAGAACCACATGCCGGACACTCCGGAATCACCTGCCTGGCATGACGGAACCATCTCTCAGACGTGCCAGAACCATGTACCGGACACGCTGGTACCACCTGCCGAGCTCGCCGGAACCACCTGCTGGACACGCCAAAATCACCTGACATCTACGCCAGAACCACACGGGAGACACTCCGGAATCACCTGCCGGGCTGGCTGGAAACACCTGCTGGTCATGCCAACATCACCTTTCATCTATGCCAGAACCATTTGGCGGACACTCCGGAAAGACCTCTCCGGCCGGCCGGAACCACCTCTCAGACGTGCCAGAACCATGTGCCTGAGATGCCGGAACCACTCCCCGAACAGACCGAAACGACCTGCCATACCCGCCTGAACCACCTGGCGAGCACGCCTGATCCACCTGCTCAACTAGCCGGAACCACCTTCCTGACATGCCAAAATCAACTGCTAGCTATGCCACAACCATTTGGTGAACTCTTCGGAATCACCTGCCGGGCTGGCTCCAGAACCACTCAGCAGACACTCCGGAACCACCTGCCGGGCATGCCGAAACCACCTCTCACACATGCCGGAACCACATGCCAATGACACCGGAAGCACCTGCCGAGCAAGCCAAAACCAACTGCTCGACTCACCAAAACCACATGCTGGACACGCCAAAATCACCTGCCGGCTACGCCACAACCATTTGGTGAACACTTCGGAATCACCTGCCGGGCTGGCTGGAACCACCTGCCGGTCACGCCAACATCACCTGCCAGCTATGCCAGAACCACTTAGCGTACAACATGGAAACACCTGTCGGGCTGGCCGGAACCACCTATCAGACGTGCCAGAACCATGTGCCTGAGATGCCGGAACCACACCCCGAACAGACCGAAACCACCGGCCAGACCCGCCTGAACCACCTGCCGAGCACGCCGGAACCACCATCTCGACTCGCTGGAACCACCTACCTGACACGCTAAAATCACCTGCCGGGTATGCCACAACCGCTTGGTGGACACTCCGGAATCATCTGCCGGACATGCCAGAACCAGCTCTCAGACACACCAGAACCACGTGCCAGACACGCCGGAAGCACCTGCTGAGCATGCCTGAGCCAAATGCTCGACTTGCAAGAAACACCTGCCAGATACGCCAAAATCACCTGCCGGGTACGCCAGAACCATGTGGCGGACACTCCGGAATCACCTGTCGGGCATGCCGGAACCAACTCTCAGACGTGCCAGAACCTCGTGCCGGTCACGCCAGAACCACCTGCCGGAAAGACCGGAAACACCTGCCGGACACGCTGGAACCACCGGCTCGACTTGCCGGAACCACCGCTGGACATGCAAAATGACCTGCCGGCTAAGCCAGAACCACCTGGCGAACACTCCGGAATCACCTGTCGGGCATGCTGGAACCACCTCTCATACGTGCCAGAACCACATGCCGGACACTCCAGAATCACCTGCCGGGCATGCCGGAACCACCTCTCAGAGGTGCCAGAACCACATGCCGGACACTCCGGAATCACCTGCCGGGCTGGCTCCAGAACCACTCGGCAGACACTCCGGAACCACCTGCGCGGCATGCTGGAACCACCTCTCAGACATGCCGGAACCACATGCCAATGACACAGGAAGCACCTGCCGAGCACGCCAGAACCACCTGCTCGACTCGCCAAAACCACCTGCTGGACACGCCAAAATCACCTTCCGGCTACGCCACAACAATTTGGTGAACACTTCGGAATCACCTGCCGGGCATGCCGGAACCATCTCTCAGACGTGCAAGAACAATGTTCCGGACATGCCGGAACCACCTGCCGAGCTCGCTGGAACCACCTGCTGGACATGCCAAAATCACGTGCCGGCTACTCCAGAACCACTCGGCAGACACTCCAGAATCACATGCCAGGCATTCCGGAACCACCTCTCAGATGTGCCAGAACCAAATGCCAGACACTCTGGTATCACCTGCCGGGCATGCCGCAACCACCTCTCAGAGGTGCCAGAACCACATGCCGGACACTCCGGAATCACCTGCCGGGCATGCCGGATCCACCTGCCAGACATGCCGGAACCACCGGCTCGACTCGCCGGAACCATTGCCGGACATGCAAAATCACCTGCCGGCTACGCCAGAACCACTTGGCAAACACTCCGGAATCACCTGCCGGGCATGGCGGAACCACCTCTCAGACATGCCGGAACCACATGCCAATGACACCGGAAGCACCTGCCGAGCACTCCAGAACCACCTGCTCGACTCGCCAAAACCACCTGCTGGACACGCCAAAATCACATTCCGGCTACGGCACAACCATTTGGTGAACACTTCGGAATCACCTGCCGGGCTGGCTGGAACCACCTGCTGGTCATGCCAACATCACCTGCCAGCTATGCCAGAACCACTTGGCGGACACCATGGAAAAACCTGTCGGGCCGGCCGGAACCACCTCTCAGACGTGCCAGAACATGAGCCTGAGATGCCGGAACCACTCCACGAACAGACCAAAACCACCTGCCAGACCCGCCTGAACCCCCTGGCGAGCACGCCTGATCCACCTGCTCAACTAGCCGGAACCAACTTCCTGACTCGCCAAAATCACCTGCCAGGTATACAAGAACCACTTGGTGGACGCTCCGGAATCATCTGCCAGAGATGCCAGAACCAGCTCTCAGACACACCAGAAACACGTGCCAGAGACGCCGGAAGCACCTGCTGAGCATGCCTCAGCCACCTGCTCGACTCGCAAGATACACCTGTCGGACAGGCGAAAATCACCTGCCGAGTACGCCAGAAACACTTGGCGGACGCTCCGGAATCACCTGTCGGGCGTGCCGGAACCACCTCTCAGACTTGCCAGAACCATGTTCTGGACACGCCGGTACCCCCTGCCGAGTATGCCGGAACCAGCTGATCCACTCCCCAGAACCACCTAGTGGACACGCCAAAATCAACTGCCGGCTACGCCAGAACCACTCGGCAGACACTCCAAAATCACAGGCCAGGCATTCCGGAACCACCTCTCAGAGGTGCCAGAACCAAATGCCGGACACTGCGGTATCACCTGCCGGGCATGCCGGAACCACCTCTCAGAGGTGCCAGAACCACATGCCGGACACTCCGGAATCACCTGCCGGGCATGCCGGAACCACATCTCAGAGGTGCCAGAACCACATGCCGGACTCTCCGGAATCGCCTGCCTGGCATGCCAGAACCATCTCTCAGACGTGCCAGAACCATGCTCCGGACACGCTGGTACCACCTGCTGAGCTCGCCCGAACCACCTGCTGGACACGCCAAAATCACCTGCCAGCTACGCCTGAACCACACGGCAGACACTCAGGAATCACCTGCCGGGCTGCCTGGAACCACCTGCCGGTCACGCCAACATCACCTTTCAGCTACGCCAGAAATACTTGGCGGACACTCAGGAAACACCTCTCCGGCCGGCCGGAACCAGCTCTCAGACGTGCCAGAACCATGAGCCTGAGATGCCGGACCCACTCCCCGAACAGACCGAAACCACCTGCCAGACCCGCCTGAACCCCCTGGCGAGCACGCCTGATCCACCTGCTCAACTAGCCGGAACCAACTACCTGACACGCGAAAATCACCTGCCGGGTATGCCACAACCACTTGGGGGACACTCCGGAATCATCTGCAGGACATGCCAGAACCAGCTCTCAGACACACCAGAACCACGTGCCAGACACGCCGGAAGCACCTGCTGATCATGCCTGAGCCAAATGCTCGACTAGTAAGAAACACCTGCCAGACACGCCAAAATCACCTGCCGGGTACGCCAGAACCACGTGGCGGACACTCCGGAATCAACTGTCGGGCATGCCGGAACCAACTCTCAGACGTGCCAGAACCTCGTGCCGGTGACGCCAGAACCACCTGCCGGACAGGCCGGAACCACGGGCTCGACTCACCGGAACCACCGCCGGACATGCAAAATGACCTGACGGCTACGCCAGAACCATTTGGCGAACACTCCGGAATCACCTGTTGGGCATGCCGGAACCACCTCTCAGACTTGCCAGAAACATGTTCTTGACACGCAGGTACCACCTGCATAGTATGCCGGAACCACCTGATCCACACCCCAGAACCACCTGCTGGACACGCCAGAATCACCTGCCGACTACGCCAGAACCACTCGGCAGACACTCCGGAACCACCTGCCGGGCATGCCGGAACCACCTCTCAGAGGTGCCAGAACCACATGCCGGACACTCCGGAATCGCCTGCCGGGAATGCCGGAACCATCTCTCAGACGTGCCAGAACCATGTTCCGGACACGCTGGTACCACCTGCCGAGCTCGCCGGAACCACCTGCTGGACACGCCAAAATCACCTGCCAGCTACGCCAGAACCACACGGCAGACACTCCGGAATCACCTGCCGGGCTGGCTGGAACCACCTGCCGGTCACGCCAACATCACCTTTCAGCTACGCCAGAACCACTTGGGGGACACTCCGGAAACACCTCTCCACCCGGCCGAAAACACCTCTCAGACGTGCCAGAACCATGTGCCTAAGATGCTGGAACCACTCCCCGAACAGACCGAAACCACCTGCCAGACCCGCCTGAAAGCACTGGCGAGCACGCCTGATCCACCTGCTCAACTAGCCGGAACCACCATCCTGACACGCCAAAATAACCTGACGGCTACGCCACAACCATTTGGTGAACTCTTCGGAATCACCTGCTGGGCAGGCTCCAGACCCACTCGGCAGACTCTCCGGAACCACCTGCCGGGCATGCCGGAACCACCTCTCAGACATGCCTGAACCACATGCCAATGACACCGGAAGCACCTGCCGAGCACGCCAGAACCACCTGCTCGACTCACCAAAACCACCTGCTGGACACGCCAAAATCACCTGCCGGCTACGCCACAACCATTTGGTGAACTCTTCGGAATCACCTGCCGGGCTTGCTGGAACCACCTGCTGGTCACGCCAACATCACCTGCCAGCTATGCCAGAACCACTAGGCGGACACCATGGAAACACCTGTCGGACCGGCCGGAACCACCTCTCAGACGTGCCAGAACCATGAGCCTGAGATGCCGGAACCACTCCCAGAACGGACCGAAACCACCTGCCAGACCCGCCTGAACCACCTGGCGAGCACGCCTGATCCACCTGCTCAACTAGCCGGAACCAACTTCCTGACTCGCCAAAATCACCTGCCAGGTATACAAGAACCACTTGGTGGACACTCCGGAATCATCTGCCAGAGATGCCAGAACCAGCTCTCAGACACACCAGAACCATGTGCCAGAGACGCCGGAAGCACCAGCTGAGCATGCCTCAGCCACCTGCTCGACTCGCAAGATACACCTGTCGGACAGGCGAAAATCACCTGCCGGGTATGCCAGAAACACTTGGCGGACGCTCCGGGATCACCTGTCGGGCGTGCCGGAACCACCTCTCAGACTTGCCAGAACCATGTTCTGGACACGCCGGTACCACCTGCCGAGTATGCCGGAACCAGCTGATCCACTCCCCAGAACCACCTAGTGGACACGCCAAAATCAACTGCCGGCTACGCCAGAACCACTCGGCAGACACTCCGGAATCACATGCCAGGCATTCCGGAACCACCTCTCAGAGGTGCCAGAACCAAATGCCGGAGACTCCGGTATCACCTGCCGGGCATGCCGGAACCACCTCTCAGAGGTGCCAGAACCACATGCCGGACACTCCGGAATCACCTGCCGGGCATGCCGGAACCACCTGCCAGACATGCCGGAACCACCGGCTCGACTCGCCGGAACCATTGCCGGACATGCAAAATCACCTGCCGGCTATGCCAGAACCACTTGGGGAACACTCCGGAATCACCTGCCGGGCATGGCGGAACCAACTCTCAGACATGCCGGAACCACATGCCAATGACACCGGAAGCACCTGCCGAGCACGCCAGAACCACCTGCTCGACTCGCCAAAACCACCTGCTGGCCACGCCAAAATCACCTTCAGGCTACGCCGCAACCATTTGGTAAACACTTCGGAATCACCTGCCGGGCTGGCTAGAACCACCTCTCAGAGGTGCCAGAACCACATGCCGGACACTCCGGAGTCACCTACCGGGCATGCCAGAACCATGTCTCAGACGTCCCAGAACCATGTTCCGGACACGCCGGTACCACCTTCCGAGCTCGCCGGAACCACCTGCTGGACACTGCAAAATCACCTGTCGGCTACGCCAGAACCACTCAGCAGACACTCCGGAATCACATACCAGGCATTCCGGAACCACCTCTCAGAGGTGCCAGAAGCAAATGCCGGACACTCCGGTATCACCTGCCGGGCATGCCGGAACCACCTCTCAGAGGTGCCAGAACCACATGCCGGACACTCCGGAATCACCTGCCTGGCATTCCGGAACCATCTCTAAGATGTGCCAGAACCATGTTCCGGACACGCCGGTACCACCTGCCAAGCTCGCCGGAACCACCTGCTGGACACTGCAAAATCACCTGTCGGCTACGCCAGAAGCACTCGGCAGACACTCCGGAATCACCTGCCGGGCTGGCTGGAACCACCTGCCAGTGACGCCAACATCACCTTTCAGCTACGCCAGAACCACTTGGCGGACACTCCGGAACACCTGTCGGGCCGGCCGGAACCACCTCTCAGACGTGCCAGAACCATGTGCCTGAGATGCCGGAACCCCTCCCCGAACAGACCGAAACCACCTGCCAGACCCGCCTGAACCCCCTGGCGAGCACGCCTGATCCACCTGCTCAACTAGCCGGAACCACCTTCCTGACACGCCAAAATCACCTGCCAGGTCTACCAGAACCACTTGGTGGACACTCCGGAATCATCTGCCAGAAATGCCAGAACCAGCCCTCTGACACACCAGAACCATGTGCCGGACACGCCGGAAGCACCTGCTGATCATGCCTGAGCCACATGCTCGAGTTGCAAGAAACACCTGCCAGACACGCCAAAATCACCTGCCGGGTACACCAGAACCACGTTGCTCACACTCCGGAATCACCTGTCGGGCATGCCGGAACCAACTCTCAGACGTACCAGAACCTCGTGCTGGACACGCCAGAACCACGTGACGGACAGACCGGAAAGAACTGTCGGACACGCCGGAACCACCGGCTCGACTCGCCAGAACCACAGCCGGACATGCAAAATGACCTGCCGGCTACGCCAGAACCACTTGGCGAACACTCCGGAATCACCTGTCGGGCGTGCCGGAACCACCTCTCAGATTTGCCAGAACCATGTTCTGGACACGCCGGTACCACCTGCCGAGTATGCCGGAACCGGCTGATCCACTCCCCAGAACCACCTAGTGGACACGCCAAAATCAACTGCCGGCTAGGCCAGAACCACTCGTCAGACACTCCGGAATCACATGCCAGGCATTCCGGAACCACCTCTCAGAGGTGCCAGAACCAAATGCCGGACACTCCGGTATCACCTGCCGGGCATGCTGGAACCACGTGCTGCACATGCCGGAACCACCTGCCGGACATGCCGGAACCACCTGCCGGATATTCCGGAACAACTGGCTCGACTCGCCGGAACCATTGCCGGACATGCAATATCACCTGCCAGCTACGCCAGAACCACTTGGCGAACACTCCGGAATCACCTGCCGGGCATGGCGGAACCACCTGCTGGACATGCCGGAATCACCTGCCGGACATGCCGGAACCACCGGCTCGACTCGCCGGAACCATTGCCGGACATGCAAAATCACCTGCCGGCTATGCCAGAACCACTTGGGGAACACTCCGGATTCACCTGCCGGGCATGGCGAAACCACCTCTAAGACATGCCGGAACCACATGGCAATGACACTGGAAGCACCTGCCGAGCACGCCAGAACCACCTGATCGACTCGCCAAAACCACCTGCTGGACACGCCAAAATCACCCTCCGGCTACACCACAACCATTTGGTGAACACTTCGCAATCACCTGCCGGGCTGGCTGGAACCACCTGCTGGTCACGCCAACATCACCTGCCAGCTATGCCAGAACCACTTGGCGGACACCATGGAAACACCTGTCGGCCCGGCCGGAACCACCTATCAGACGTGCCAGAACCATGTGCCTGAGATGCCGGAACCACACGCCGAACAGACCGAAACCACCTGCCAGACCCGCCTGAACCACCTGCCGAGCACGCCGGAACCACCTACTCGACTCGCTGGAACAACCTACCTGACACGCTAAAATCACCTGCCGGGTATGCCACAACCACAATGTGGACACTCCGGAACCATCTGCCGGACATGCCAGAACCAGCTCTCAGACACACCAGAAGCACGTGTCAGACACGTCGGAAGCACCTGCTGAGCATGCCTGAGCCAAATGCTCGACTTGTAAGAAACACCTGCCAGACACGCCAAAATCACCTGCCGGGTACGCCAGAACCACGTGGCGGACACTCCGGAATCACCTGTCGGGCATGCAGGAACCAACTCTCAGACGTGACAGAACCTCGTGCCGGTCACGCCAGAACCACCTGCCGGACACACTGGAACCACCGGCTCGACTCGCAGGAACCACCGCCGGACATGCAAAATGACCTGCCAGCTACGCCAGAACCACTTGGCGAACACTCCGGAATCACCTGTCGGGCATGCCGGAACCACCTCTCAGACTTGCCAGAACCATGTTCAGGACACGCCGGCACCACCTGCAAGGTATGCCGGAACCACCTGATCCACTCCCCAGAACCACCTGCTGGACACGCCAGAATCACCTGCCGACTACGCCAGAACCACTCGGCATACACTCCGGAACCACCAGCCGGGCATGCCGCAACCACCTCTCAGAGGTGCCAGAACCACATGACGGACACTCCGGAATCACCTGCTTGGCATTCCGGAACCATCTCTAAGACGTGCCAGAACCATGTTCCGGACACGCTGGTACCACCTGCCGAGCTCGCCGGAACCACCTGCTGGACACGCCAAAATCACCTGCCGGCTACGCCAGAACCACATGGAAGACACTCAGGAATAACCTGCCGGGCTGGCTGGAACCACCTGCTGGTCACGCCAACATCACCTCTCAGCTACACCAGAACCACTTGGCGGACACTCCGGAAACACCTCTCCGGCCGGCCGGAACCACCTCTCAGACGTGCCAGAACCATGTGCCTGAGATGCCGGAACCACTCCCCGAACAGACCGAAACCACCTGCCAGACCCGCCTGAACCCCCTGGCGAGCACGCCTGATCCACCTGCTCAACTAGCCGCAACCACCTTCCAGACACGCCAAAATCACCTGCCGGGTGTACCAGAACCACTTGGTGGACACTCCGGAATCATCTGCCGGAAATGCCAGAACCAGCCCTCTGACACATCAGAACCAGGTGCCGGACACGCCGGAATCACCTGCTGATCATGCCTGAGCCACATGATAGACTTGCAAGAAATACCTGCCAGACACGCCAAAATCACCTGCCGGGTACACCAGAACCACGTGGGGGACACTCCGGAACCACCTGCCGGGCATGCCGCAACCACCTCTCAGAGGTGCCAGAACCACATGCCGGACGCTCCGGAATCACCTGCCGGGCATGCCGGAACCATCTCTCAGACGTGCCAGAACCATGTTCCGGACACGCCGGTAACGCCTGCGAAGCTCGCCGGAACCACCTGCTGGACACGCCAAAATCACCTGCCGGCGACGCCAGAACCACTCAGCAGACACTCCGGAATCACCTGCCGGGCTGGCTGGAACCACCTGCCGGTCACGCCAACATCACCTTTCAGCTACGCCGGAACCACTTGGCGGACACTCCGGAAACACCTGTAGGGCCGGCCGGAACCACATCTCAGACGTGCCAGAACCATGTGACTGAGATGCCGGAACCACACCCCGAAAAGACCGAAACCACCTGCCAGACCCGCCTGAACCCCGTGGCGATCATGTCTGATCCACCTGCTCAACTAGCTGCCACCACCTTCCAGACACGCCAAAATCACCTGCCGGGTGTACCAGAACCACTTGGTGGACACTCCGGAATCATCTGCCGGAAATGCCAGAACCAGCCCTCTGACACATCAGAACCAGGTGGCGGACACGCCGGAATCACCTGCTGATCATGCCTGAGCCACATGATAGACTTGCAAGAAACACCTGCCAGACACGCCAAAATCACCTGCCGGGTACACCAGAACCACGTGGCGGACACTCCGGAATCACCTGTCGGGCATGCCGGAACCAACTCTCAGACTTGCCAGAACCTCGTGCCGGACACGCCAGAACCACCTGCCGGACAGACCGGAAACACCTGCCGGACACGCCGGAACCACCGGCTCGACTCGCCGGAACCACCGGCAGACATGCAAAATGACCTGCTGGCTACGCCAGAACAACTTGGCGAACACTCCGGAATCACCTGTCGGGCATGCCGGAACCACCTCTCAGACTTGCCAAAACCAAATGCCGGACACTCCGGTATCACCTGCCGGGCATGCCGGAACCACCTCTCAGAGGTGCCAGAACCACATGCCGGACACTCCGGAATCACCTGCCGGGCATGCCGGAACCACCTGCCGGAAATGCCGGAACCACCAACTCGACTCGCCGGAACCATTGCCGGACATGCAAAATCACCGGCCGGCTACGCCAGAACCACTTGGCAAACACTCCGGAATCACCTGCCGGTCATGGCGGAACCACCTCTCAGACATGCCAGAACCACAGGCCAATGACACCGGAAGCAACTGCCGAGCACGCCAGAACCACCTGCTCGACTCGCCAAAACCACCTGTTGGACACGCCAAAATCACCTGCCGGCTACGCCACAACCATTTGGTGAACTCTTCGGAATCACCAGCCTGGCTTGCTGGAACCACCTGCCGGTCACGCCAACATCACCTGCCAGCTATGGCAGAACCACGTGGCGGACACCATGGAAACACCTGTCGGGCCGGCCGGAACCACCTCTCAGACTTGCCAGAAACATGTTCCGGACACGCCGGTACCACCTGCCGAGTATGCCGGAACCACCTGATCCACTCCCCAGAACCACCTCCTGAACACGCCAGAATCACCTGCCGGCTACGCCAGAACCACTCGGCAGACACTCCGGAACCACCTGCCGGGCATGCCGGAACCACCTCTCAGAGGTGCCAGAACCACATGCCGGACACTCCGGAATCACCTGCCGGGCATGCCGGAACCATCTCTCAGACGTGCCAGAACCAAGTTCCGGACACGCCGGTACCACCTGCCGAGCTCGCCAGAACCACCTGCTGCACACGCCAAAATCACCTGCCGGCTACGACAGAACCACTCGGCAGACACGCTGGTATCACCTGCCGGGCTGGCTGGAACCACCTGCCGGTCACGCCAACATCACCTTTCAGCTACGCCAGAACCACTTGGCGGACACTCCGGAAACACCTCTCCGGCCGGCCGGAACCACCTCTCAGACGTGCCAGAACCATGTGCCTGAGATGCTGGAACCACTCCCCGAACAGTCCGAAACCACCTGCCACACCCGCCTGAACCCCCTGGCGAGCACGCCTGATCCACCTGCTCAACTAGCCGGAACCACCTTCCTGACACGCCAAAATCACCTGCCAGGTATACCAGAACCACTTGGTGGACACTCCGGAATCATCTGCCGGACATGCCAGAACCAGCTCTCAGACACACCAGAACCACGTGCCAGAGACGCCGGAAGCACCAGCTGAGCATGCCTGAGCCACCTGCTCGACTCGCGAGAAACACCTGTCGGACATGCCAAAATCACCTGCCGGGTACGCCAGAAACACATGGCGGACGCTCCGGAATCACCTGTCGGGCGTGCCGGAACCGCCTCTCAGACATGCCGGAACCACATGCCAATGACAGCGGAAGCACCTGCCGAGCACGCCAGAACCACCTGCTCGACTCGCCAAAACCACCTGCTGGACACGCCAAAATCACCTTCCGGATACGCAACAACCATTTGGTGAACACTTCGGAATCACCTGCCTGACTGGCTGAAACCACCTGCAGGTCACGCCAACATCACCTGCCAGCTATGCCAGTACCACTTGGCGGACGCTCCGGAATCACCTGTCGGGCGTGCCGGAACCACCTCTCAGACTTGCCAGAACCATGTTCTGGACACGCTGGTACCACCTGCCGAGTATGCCGGAACCAGCTGATCCACTCCCCAGAACCACCTAGTGGACACGTCAAAATCAACTGCCGGCTACGCCAGAACCACTCGGCAGACACTCCGGAATCACATGCCAGGCATTCCGGAACCACCTCTCAGAGGTGCCAGAACCAAATGCCGGACACTCCGGTATCACCTGCCGGGCATGCCGGAACCACCTCTCACAGGTGCCAGAACCACATGCCGGACACTCCGGAATCACCTGCCGGGCATGCTGGAACCAGGTGCTGGACATGCCGGAAACACCTGCTGGACATGCCGGAACCACCTGCTGGACATTCCGGAACCACCGGCTCGACTCGCCGGAACCATTGCCAGACATGCAAAATCACCTGCCGGCTACGCCAGAACCACTTGGCAAACACTCCGGAATCACCTGCCGGGCATGGCGGAACCACCTCTCAGACATGCCGGAACCACATGCCAATGACACCGGAAGCAACTGCCGAGCACGCAAGAACCACCTGCTCGACTCGCCAAAACCACGTGTTGGACACGCCAAAATCACCTGCCGGCTACGCCGCAACCATTTGGTGAACTCTTCGGAATCACCAGCCTGGCTTGCTGGAACCACATGCCGGTCACGCCAACATCACCTGCCAGCTATGCCAGAACCACTTGGCGGAAACCATGGAATCACCTGTCGGGCCTGCCGGAACCACCTCTCAGACTTGACAGAAACATGTTCCGGACACGCCGGTACCACCTGCCGAGTATGCCGGAACCACCTGATCCACTCCCCAGAACCACCTCCTGAACACGCCAGAATCACCTGCCGGCTAGGCCAGAACCACTCGGCAGACACTCCGGAACCACCTGCCGGGCATGTCGGAACCACCTTCTGAGGTGCCAGAACCACATGCCGGACACTCCGGTATCACCTGCCGGGCATGCCGGAACCACCTCTCAGAGGTGCCAGAACCATGTGCCTGAGATGCCGGAACCACACCCCGAAAAGACCGAAACCACCTGCCAGACCCGCCTGAACCCCGTGGCGATCACGTCTGATCCACCTGCTCAACTAGCCGGAACCACCTTCCAGACACGCCAAAATCACCTGCCGGGTGTGCCACAACCACTTGGTGGACACTCCGGAATCAGCTGCCATACATGCCAGAACCAGCTGTCAGACACACCAGAACCACGTGCCGGACAGGCCGGAAGCACCTGTTGATCATGCCTGAGCCACATGCTCGACTTGCAAGAAACACCTGCCGGACACGCCAAAATCACCTGTCGGGTACGCCAGAACCACGTGGCGGACACTCCGGAATCACCTGTCGGGCATGCCGGAACCAACTCTCAGACGTGCCAGAACTTCGTGCCGGACACGCCAGAAGCATCTGCCGGACAGACCGGAAACACCTGCTGCACACGCCAGAACCACTCAGCAGACACTCCGGAATCACATGCCACGCATCCCGGAACCACCTCTCAGAGGTGCCAGAACCAAATGCCGGACACTCCGGTATCACCTGCCTGGCATGCCAGAACAACCACTCAGAGGTGCCAGAACCACATGCCGGACACTCCGGAATCACCTGCCGGGCATGCCGGAACCACCTGATCCACTCCCCAGAGCCACCTGCTGTACACGCCGGAACCACCGGCTCGACTCGCCGGAACCACCGCCGGACATGCTAAATGACCTGCCGGCTACGCCAGAACCACTTGGCGAACACTCCGGAATCACCTGTCGGGCATGCCGGAACCACCTCTCAGACATGCCAGAACCAAGTTCCGGACACGCCGGTACCACCTGTCGAGTATGCCGGAACCACGTGATCCACTCCCCAGAACCACCTGCTGGATACGCTAGAATCACCTGCCGGCTACTCCAGAACCACTCGGCAGACACTCCATGACCAACTGCCCGGCATGCGGGAACCACCTCTCAGAGGTGCCAGAAACACATGCTGGACACTCCAGAATCACCTGCCGGGCATGCCAGAACCACCTGCTGGACATGCCGGAACCACCAGTTCGACTCGCCGGAACCATTGCCGGACATGCAAAATGACCTGCCGGCTATGCCAGAACCACGTGGCGAACACTCCGGAATCAACTCCCGGGAATGGCGGAACCACCTCTCAGACATGCCGGAACCACATGACAATGACACCGGAAGCACCTGCCGAGCACTCCAGAACAAGCTGCTTGACTAGCCAAAACCACCTGCTGGGCATGCCAAAATCACCTGCCGGCTAGGACACAACCATTTGGTGAACTCTTCGGAATCACCTGCCGGGCTTTCTGGAACCACCTGCCGGTCACGCCAACATCACCTTTCAGCTACGCCGGAACCACTTGGCGGACACTCCGGCAACACCTGTAGGGCCGGCCAGAACCACATCTCAGACGTGCCAGAACCATGTGCCTGAGATGCAGGAACCACACCCCGAAAAGACCGAAACCACCTGCCAGACCTGCCTGAACACTGTGGCGATCACGTCTCATCCACCTGCTCAACTAGCCGGAACCACCTTCCAGACACGCCAAAATCACCTGCCAGGTGTACCAGAACCACTTGGTGGACACTCCGGAATCATCTGCCGGAAATGCCAGAACCAGCCCTCTGACACACCAGAACCAGGTGCCGGACACGCCGGAATCACCTGCTGATCATGCCTGAGCCACATGATAGACTTGCAAGAAACACCTGCCAGACACGCCAAAATCACCTGCCGGGTACACCAGAACCACGTGGCGGACACTCCGGAATCACCTGTCGGGCATGCCGGAACCAACTCTCAGACTTGCCAGAACCTCGTGCCGGACACGCCAGAACCACCTGCCGGACAGACCGGAAACACCTGCCAGACACGCCGGAACCACCGGCTCGACTCGCCGGAACCAGCGCCGGACATGCAAAATGACCTGCCGGCTACGCCAGAACCACTTGGCGAACACTCCGGAATCACCTGTCGGGCATGCCGGAACCACCTCTCAGACTTGCCAGAACCAAATGCCGGACACTCCGGTATCACCTGCCGGGCATGCCGGAACCACCTCTCAGAGGTGCCAGAACCACATGCCGGACACTCCGGAATCACCTGCCGGGCATGCCGGAACCACCTGCCGGACATGCCGAAACCACCGGCTCGACTCGCCGGAACCATTGCCTGACATGCAAAATCACCTGCCAGGTACGCCAGAACCACTTGGCAAACACTCCGGAATCACCTGCCGGGCATGGCGGAACCACCTCTCAGACATGCCGGAACCACATGCCAATGACACCGGAAGCACATGCCTGACACGCCAGAACCAACTGCTCGACTCGCCAAAACCACCTGTTGGACACGCCAAAATCACCTGCCGGCTACGCCACAACCATTTGGTGAACTCTTCAGAATCACCAGCCTTGCTCGCTGGAACCACCTGCCGGTCACGCCAAAATCACCTGCCAGCTATGCCAGAACCACTTGGCGGACACCATGGAAACACCTGTCGGGCCGGCCGGAACCACCTCTCAGACTTGCCAGAAACATGTTCCGGACACGCCAGTACCACCTGCCGAGTATGCCGGAACCACCTGATCCACTCCCCAGAACCACCTCCTGAACATGCCAGAATCACCTGCCGGCTACGCCAGAACCACTCGGCAGACACTCCGGAACCACCTGCCGGGCATGCCGGAACCACCTCTCAGAGGGGCCAGAACCACATGCCGGACACTCCGGAATCACCTGCCGGGCATGCCGGAACCATCTCTCAGACGTGCCAGAAGCAAGTTCCGGACACGCCGGTACCACCTGCCGAGCTCGCCGGAACCACCTGCTGGACACGCCAAAATCACCTGCCGGCTACGCCAGAACCACTCGGCAGACACGCCGGAATCACCTGCCGGGCTGGCTGGAACCACCTGCCGGTCACGCCAACATCACCTTTCAGCTACGCAAGAACCACTTGGCGGACACTCCGGAAACACCTGTCGGGCCGGCCGGAACCACCTCTCAGACGTGCCAGAACCATGTGCCTGAGATGCCGAAACCACTCCCCGAACAGACCGAGACCACCTGCCAGACCCGCCTGAACACCCTGGCGAGCACGCCTGATCCACCTGCTCAACTAGCCGGAACCACCTTCCTGACAAGCCAAAATCACCTGCCATGTATACCAGAACCACTTAGTGGACACTCCGGAATCATCTGCCGGACATGCCAGAACCAGCTCTCAGACACACCAGAACCACGTGCCAGAGACGCCGGAAGCACCAGCTGAGCATGCCTGAGCCACCTGCTCGACTCGCGAGAAACACCTGTCGGACATGCCAAAATCACCTGCCGGGTACGCCAGAAACACTTGGCGGACGCTCCGGAATCACCTGTCGGGCGTGCCGGAACCGCCTCTCACACATGCCGGAACCACATGCCAATGACACCGGAAGCACCTGCCGAGCACGCCAGAACCACCTGCTCGACTCGCCAAAACCACCTGCTGGACACGCCAAAATCACCTTCCGGATACGCAACAACCATTTGGTGAACACTTCGGAATCACCTGCCTGACTGGCTGAAACCACCTGCCGGTCACGCCAACATCACCTGCCAGCTATGCCAGAACCACTTGGCGGACGCTCCGGAATCACCTGTCGGGCGTGCCGGAACCACCTCTCAGACTTGCCAGAACCATGTTCTGGACACGCCGGTACCCCCTGCCGAGTATGCCGGAACCAGCTGATCCACTCCCCAGAACCACCTAGTGGACACGCCAAAATCAACTGCCGGCTAGGCCAGAACCACTCGGCAGACACTCCGGAATCACATGCCAGGCATTCCGGAACCACCTCTCAGAGGTGCCAGAACCAAATGCCGGACACTCCGGTATCACCTGCCAGACACGCCGGAAGCACCTGCTGATCATGCCTGAGCCACATGCTCGACTTGCAAGTAACACCTGCCAGACACGCCAAAATCACCTGCCGGGTACGCCAGAACCACTTGGCGGACACTCCGGAATCACCTGCCGGGTTGGCTGGAACCACCTGCCGGTCACGCCAACATCACCTTTCAGCTACGCCGGAACCACTTGGCGGACACTCCGGAAACACCTGTAGGGCCGGCCGGAACCACATCTCAGACGTGCCAGAACCATGTGCCTGAGATGCCGGAACCACACCCCGAAAAGACCGAAACCACCTGCCAGACCCGCCTGAACCCCGTGGCGATCACGTCTCATCCACCTGCTCAACTAGCCGGAACCACCTTCCAGACACGCCAAAATCACCTGCCAGGTGTACCAGAACCACTTGGTGGACACTCCGGAATCATCTGCCGGAAATGCCAGAACCAGCCCTCTGACACACCAGAACCAGGTGCCGGACACGCCGGAATCACCTGCTGATCATGCCTGAGCCACATGATAGAATTGCAAGAAACACCTGCCAGACACGCCAAAATCAACTGCCGGCTACGCCAGAACCACTCGGCAGACACTCCGGAATCACATGCCAGGCATTCCGGAACCACCTCTCAGAGGTGCCAGAACCAAATGCCGGACACTCCGGTATCACCTGCCGGGCATGCCGGAACCACCTCTCAGAGGTGCCAGAACCACATGCCGGACACTCCGGAATCACCTGCCGGGCATGCCGGAACCACCGGCCAGACATGTCGGAACCACCGGCTCGACTCGCCGGAACCATTGCCGGACATGCAAAATGACCTGCCGTCTACGCCAGAACCACTTGGCGAACACTCCGGAATCACCTGCCGGGCATTGCGGAACCACTTCTCAGACATGCCGGAACCACATGCCAATGACACCGGAAGCACCTGCCGAGCACGCCAGAACCACCTGCTCGACTCGCCAAAACCACCTGCTGGACATGCCAAAATCGTCTGCTGGCTACGCCACAACCATTTGGTGAACTCTTCGGAATCACCTGCCGGGCTGGCTGGAACCACCTGCCGGTCACGCCAACATCACCTGCCAGCTATGCCGGAACCACTTGACGGACACCATGGAAACACCTGTCGGACCGGCCAGAACCACCTATCAGACGTGCCAGAACCCTGTGCCTGAGATGCTGGAACCACACCCCGAACAGTCCGAAACCACCTGCCAGACCCGCCTGAACCACCTGCCGAGCACACCGGAACCACCTACTTGACTCGCCGGAACCACCTACCTGACACGCTAAAATCACCTGCCGGGTATGCCACAACCACTTGGTGGACACTCCGGAATCATCTGCCGGACATGCCAGAACCAGCTGTCAGACACACCAGAACCACGTGCCAGACACGCCGGAAGCACCTGCTGAGCATGCCTGAGCGAAATGCTCGACTTGCAAGAAGCACCTGCCAGACACGCCAAAATCACCTGCCGGGTACGCCAGAACCACGTGGCGGACACTCCGGAATCACCTGTCGGGCATGCCGGAACCAACTCTCAGACGTGACAGAACCTCATGCCGGTCACGCCAGAACCACCTGCCGGACAGAACGGAAACACCTGCCGGACACGCCGGAACCACCGGCTCGACTCGCCGGAACCACCGCCGGACATGCAATATGACCTACCGGCTACGCCAGAACCACTTGGCGAACACTCCGGAATCACCTGTCGGGCATGCCGGAACCACCTCTCAGACTTGCCAGAACCAAGTTCCGGACACGCCGGTACCACCTGCCGAGTATGCCGGAACCACCTGATCCACTCCCCAGAACCACCTGCTGGATACGCCAGAATCACCTGCCGGCTACTCCAGAAGCACTCGGCAGACACTCCGTAACCAACTGCCGGGCATGCCGGAACCACCTCTCAGAGGTGCCAGAACCACATGCCGGACACTCCGGAATCACTTGCCGGGCATGCCGGAACCATCTCTCAGACGTGCCAGAATCATGTTCCGGTCATGCCGGAACCACCTGCCGAGCTCGCCGGAACCACCTGCTGGACACACCAAAATCACCTGCTGGCTACGCCAGAACCACTCGGCAGACACTCCGGTATCACATGCCAGGCATTCCGGAACCACCTCTCAGAGGTGCCAGAACCAAATGCTGGACACTCCGGTATCACCTGCCGGGCATGCCGGAACCACCTCTCAGAGGTGCCAGAACCACATGCCGGACACTCCGGAATCACCTGCCGGGCATGCCGGAACCACCTGCCGCACATGCCGGAACCACCGGCTCGACTCGCCGGAACCATTGCCGGATATGCAAAATCACCTGCCGGCTACACCAGAACCACTTGGCGAACACTCCGGAATAACCTGCCGGGCATGGCGGACCCAACTCTCAGACATGCCGGAACCACATGTCAATGACCCCGGAAGCACAAGCTGAGCACGCCAGAACCACCTACTCGACTCGCCAAAGCCACCCGCTGGACACGCCAAAATCACCTGCCGGCTACGCCAGAAGCACTTGGCGAACACTCCGGAATCACCTGTCGGGCATGCCAGAACCACCTCTCAGACTTGCCAGAACCATGTTCCGGACACGCCGGTACCACCTGCCGAGTATGCCGGAACCACCTTATCCACACCCCAGAACCACCTGCTGGACATGCCAGAATCACCTGCTGGCTACGCCAGAATGACTCGGCAGACACTCCTGAATCACCTACCGGGCATGCCGGAACCAACTCTCAGAGGTGCCAGAACCACATGAAGGACATTCCGGAATCACCTGCCGGGCATGCCGGAACCACCTCTAAGACATGCCAGAACCACATGCCAATGACACCGGAAGCACCTGCCGAGCACGCCAGAACCACCTGCTCGACTCGCCAATACCACCCGCTGGACACGCCAAAATCACCTGCCGGCTACGCCAGAACCACTCGGCAGACACTCCGGAATCACCTGCCAGGCTGGTTGGAACCACCTGCCGGTCACGCCAACATCACCTTTCAGCTACGCCAGAACCACTTGGAGGACACTCCGGAAACACCTATCGGGCCAGCCGGAACCACCTCTCAGACGTGCCAGAACCATGGGCCTGAGATGCCGGAACCCCTCCCCGAACAGACCGAAACCACCTGCCAGACCCGCCTGAACCCCCTTGCGAGCACGCCTGATCCACCTGCTCAACTAGCCGGAACCACCTTCCTGACACGCCAAAATCACCTGCCAGGAATACCAGAACCACTTGGTGGACACTCCGGAATCATCTGCCGGACATGCCAGAACCAGCTCTCAGACACACCAGAACCACTTGCCAGAGACGCCGGAAGCACCAGCTGAGCATGCCTGAGCCACCTGCTCGACTCGCGAGAAACACCTGTCGGACATGCCAAAATCACCTGCCGGGTACGCCAGAAACACTTGGCGGACGCTCCGGAATCACCTGTCGGGCGTGCCGGAACCGCCTCTCAGACATGCCGGAACCACATGCCAATGACACCGGAAGCACCTGCCGAGCACGCCAGAACCACCTGCTCGACTCGCCAAAACCACCTGCTGGACACGCCAAAATCACCTTCCGGATACGCAACAACCATTTGGTGAACACTTCGGAATCACCTGCCTGACTGGCTGAAACCACCTGCCGGTCACGCCAACATCACCTGCCAGCTATGCCAGAACCACTTGGCGGACGCTCCGGAATCACCTGTCGGGCGTGCCGGAACCACCTCTCAGACTTGCCAGAACCATGTTCTGGACACGCCGGTACCCCCTGCCGAGTATGCCGGAACCAGCTGATCCACTCCCCAGAACCACCTAGTGGACACGCCAAAATCAACTGCCGGCTAGGCCAGAACCACTCGGCAGACACTCCGGAATCACATGCCAGGCATTCCGGAACCACCTCTCAGAGGTGCCAGAACCAAATGCCGGACACTCCGGTATCACCTGCCGGACACGCCGGAAGCACCTGCTGATCATGCCTGAGCCACATGCTCGACTTGCAAGTAACACCTGCCAGACACGCCAAAATCACCTGCCGGGTACGCCAGAACCACTTGGCGGACACTCCGGAATCACCTGTCGGGCATGCCGGAAATAACTCTCAGATGTGCCAAAACCTCGTTCGGACACGCCAGAACCACCTGCCGGACAGACCGGAAACACATGCTGGACACGCCGGAACCACCGGCTTGACTGGCCGGAACCACCGCCGGACATGCAAATTGACCTGCCGGCTACGCCAGAACCACTTGGCGAACACTCCGGAATCACCTGTCGGGCATGCCGGAACCACCTATCAGACTTGCCAGAGCAATGTTCCGGACTCGCCGGTACCACATGCCGAGTATGCCGGAACCACCTGATCCACTCCCCAGAACCACCTGCTGGACACGCCAGAATCACCTGCCGGCTACGCCAGAACCACTCAGCAGACACTCCGGAATCACCTGCCGGGCTGGCTCGAACCACCTGCCGGTCACGCCAACATCACCTTTCAGCTACGCCGGAACCACTTGGCGGACACTCCGGAAACACCTGTAGGGCCGGCCGGAACCACATCTCAGACGTGCCAGAACCATGTGCCTGAGATGCCGGAACCACACCCCGAAAAGACCGAAACCACCTGCCAGACCCGCCTGAACCCCGTGGCGATCACGTCTGATCCACCTGCTCAACTAGCCGGAACCACCTTCCAGACACGCCAAAATCACCTGCCAGGTGTACCAGAACCACTTGGTGGACACTCCGGAATCATCTGCCGGAAATGCCAGAACCAGCCCTCTGACACACCAGAACCAGGTGCCGGACACGCCGGAATCACCTGCTGATCATGCCTGAGCCACATGATAGACTTGCAAGAAACACCTGCCAGACACGCCAAAATCACCTGCCGGGTACACCAGAACCACGTGGCGGACAGTCCGGAATCACCTGTCGGGCATGCCGGAACCAACTCTCAGACTTGCCAGAACCTCGTGCCGGACACGCCAGAACCACCTGCCGGACAGACCGGAAACACCTGCCGGACACGCCGGAACCACCGGCTCGACTCACCGGAACCACCGCCGGACATGCAAAATGACCTGCTGGCTACGCCAGAACCACTTGGCGAACACTCCGCAATCACCTGTCGGGCATGCCGGAACCACCTCTCAGACTTGCCAGAACAAAATGCCGGACACGCAGGTAACACCTGTCGAGTATGCCGGAACCACCTGATCCACTCCCCAGAACCACCTCCTGGACACGCCAGAATCAAGTGTCGGCTACGCCAGAACCACTCGGCAGACACTCCGGAACCACCTGCCAGGCATGCCGGAACCACGTCTCAGAGGTGCCAGAACCACATGCCGGACACTCCGGAATCTCCTGCCGGGCATGCCGGAACCATCTCTCAGACGTGCCAGAACCAAGTTCCGGACACGCCGGTACCACCTGCCGAGCTCGCCAGAACCACCTGCTGGACACGCCAAAATCACCTGCCGGCTACGCCAGAACCACTCAGCAGACACTCCGGAACAACCTGCCGGGCATGCTGGAACCACCTCTCAGAGGTGCCAGAACCACATGCCGGACACTCCGGAATCACCTGTCGGGCATGCGGGAACCACCTCTCAGAGGTGCCAGAACCACATGCCGGACACTCCGGAATCATCTGCCGGGCATGCCGGAACCACCTGCCGGACATGCCGGAACCACCGGCTCGACTCGCCGGAACCATTGCCGGACATGCAAAATCACCTGCCGGCTACGCCAGAAAAACATGGCGAACACTCCGGAATCACCTGCCGGGCATGGCGGAACCACCTCTCAGACATGCCGGAACCACATGCCAATGACACCGGAAGCACCTGCCGAGCACGCCAGAACCACCTGCTCGACACGCCAAAACCACCTGCTGGACAAGAAAAAAATCACCTGCCGGCTACGCCAGAACCACTCGGCAGACACTCCGGAATCACCTGCCGGACTGGCTGGAACCACCTGACGGTCACGCCAACATCACCTTTCAGCTACGCCAGAACCACTTGGCGGACACTCCGGAAACACCTGTCGGGCCGGCCGGAACCACCTCTCAGACGTGCCAGAACCATGTGCCTGAGATGCCGGAACCACTCCCCGAACAGACCGAAACCACCTGCCAGACCCGCCTGAACCCCCTGCCGAGCACGCCTGATCCACCTGCTCAACTAGCCGGAACCACCTTCCTGACACGCCAAAATCACCTGCCAGGTATACCAGAACCACTTGGTGGACACTCCGGAATCATCTGCCGGACATGCCAGAACCAGCTCTCAGACACACCAGAACCACGTGCCAGAGACGCCGGAAGCACCAGCTGAGCATGCCTGAGCCACCTGCTCGACTCGCGAGAAGCACCTGTCGGACATGCCAAAATCACCTGCCGGGTACGCCAGAAACACTTGGCGGACGCTCCGGAATCACCTGTCGGGCGTGCCGGAACCGCCTCTCAGACATGCCGGAACCACATGCCAATGACACCGGAAGCACCTGCCGAGCACGCCAGAACCACCTGCTCGACTCGCCAAAACCACCTGCTGGACACGCCAAAATCACCTTCCGGATACGCAACAACCATTTGGTGAACACTTCGGAATCACCTGCCTGACTGGCTGAAACCACCTGCCGGTCACGCCAACATCACCTGCCAGCTATGCCAGAACCACTTGGCGGACGCTCCGGAATCACCTGTCGGGCGTGCCGGAACCACCTCTCAGACTTGCCAGAACCATGTTCTGGACACGCCGGTACCCCCTGCCGAGTATGCCGGAACCAGCTGATCCACTCCCCAGAACCACCTAGTGGACACGCCAAAATCAACTGCCGGCTAGGCCAGAACCACTCGGCAGACACTCCGGAATCACATGCCAGGCATTCCGGAACCACCTCTCAGAGGTGCCAGAACCAAATGCCGGACACTCCGGTATCACCTGCCGGACACGCCGGAAGCACCTGCTGATCATGCCTGAGCCACATGCTCGACTTGCAAGTAACACCTGCCAGACACGCCAAAATCACCTGCCGGGTACGCCAGAACCACTTGGTGGACACTCCGGAATCACCTGTCGGGCATTCCGGAAATAACTCTCAGATGTGCCAAAACCTCGTTCGGACACGCCAGAACCACCTGCCGGACAGACCGGAAACACATGCTGGACACGCCGGAACCACCGCCGGACATGCAAAATGACCTGCCGGCTACGCCAGAACCACTTGGCGAACACTCCGGAATCACCTGTCGGGCATGCCGGAACAACCTCTCAGACTTGCCAGAACCAAGTTCTGGACACGCCGGTACCACCTGCCGAGTATGCCGGAACCACCTGATCCACTCCCCAGAACCACCTACTGGATACGCCAGAATCACCTGCCGGCTACTCCAGAAGCACTCGGCAGACACTCCGTAACCAACTGCCGGGCATGCTGGAACCACCTCTCAGAGGTGCCAGAACCACATGCCGGACACTCCGGAATCACCTGCCGGCCATGCCGGAACCATTTCTCAGACGTGCCAGAATAATGTTCTGGACATGCCGGAACCACCTGCCGAGCTCGCCGGAACCACCTGCTGGACACGCCAAAATCACCTGCTGGCTATGCCAGAACCACTCAGCAGACACTCCGGTATCACATGCCAGGCATTCCGGAACCACATCTCAGAGGTGCCAGAACCAAAGGCCAGACACTCCGGAATCACCTGCCGGGCATGCCGGAACCACCTGCTGGACATGCCGGAACCACTGGCTCGACTCGCCGGAACCATTGCCGGACATGCAAAATCACCTGCCGGCTACGCCAGAACCACTTGGCGAACACTCCGGAATCACCTGCTGGGCATGGCGGAACCACCTCTCAGACATGCCGGAACCACATGTCAATGACCCCGGAAGCACCTGCCGAGCACGCCAGAACCACCTGCTCGACTCGCCAAAACCACCCGCTGGACACGCCAAAATCACCTGCCGGCTACGCCAGAACCACTTGGCGAACACTCCGGAATCACCTGTCGGGATTGCCAGAACCACCTCTCAGACTTGCCAGAACCATGTTCCGGACACGCCGGTACCACCTGCCGAGTATGCCAGAACCACCTGATCCACACCCCAGAACCACCTGCTGGACATGCCAGAATCACCTGCTGGCTACGCCAGAAAGACTCGGCAGACACTCCGGAACCACCTGCCGGGCATGCCGGAACCAACTCTCAGAGGTGCCAGAACCACTTGAAGGACATTCCGGAATCAGCTGCCGGGCATGCCGGAACCACCTCTAAGACATGCCGGAACCACATGCCAATGACAGCGGAAGCACCTGCCGAGCACGCCAGAACCACTCGGCAGACACTCCGGAATCACCTGCCAGGCTGGTTGGAACCACCTGCCGGTCACGCCAACATCACCTTTCAGCTACGCCTGAACCACTTGGCGGATGCTCCGGAAACACCTGTCGGGCCAGCCGGAACCACCTCTCAGACGTGCCAGAACCATGTGCCTGAGATGCCGGAACCACTCCCCGAACAGACCGAAACCACCTGCCAGACCCGCCTGAACCACCTGCCGAGCACGCCGGAGCCACCTACTCGACTCGCTGGAACCACCTACCTGACACGCTAAAATCACCTGCTGGGTATGCCACAACCACTTGGTGGACACTCCGGAATCATCTGCCGGACATGCCAGAACCAGCTCTCAGACACACCAGAAGCACGTGCCAGACACGCCGGAAGCACCTGCTGAGCATGCCTGAGCCAAATGCTCGACTTGTAAGAAACACCTGCCAGACACGCCAAAATCACCTGCCAGGTACGCCAGAACCACGTGGCGGACACTCCGGAATCACCTGTCGGGCATGCCGGAACCAACTCTCAGACAGGCCAGAACCTCGTGCCGGTCACGCCAGAACCACCTGCCGGAGACGCCGGAACCACCGGCTCGACTCGCCGGAACCACCGCCGGACATGCAAAATGACCTGCCGGCTACGCCAGAACCACTTGGCGAACACTCCGGAATCACCTGTTGGGCATGCCAGAACCACCTCTCAGACTTGCCAGAACCATGTTCCGGACACGCCGGTACCACCTGCAGAGTATGCCGGAACCACCTGATCCACACCCCAGAACCACCTGCTGGACACGCAAGAATCACCTGCCGACTACAACAGAACCACTCGGCAGACACTCCGGAACCACATGCCGGGCATGCTGGAACCACCTCTCAGAGGTGCCAGAACCACATGCCGGACACTCAGGAATCACCTGTCGGGCATGCCGGAACCACCTCTCAGACTTGCCAGAACCATGTTCCGGACACGCCGGTAACACCTGCCGAGTATGCCGGAACCTCCTGATCCACTCCCCAGAACCACCTGCTGGACACGCCAGAATCACCTGCCGGGTACGCCAGAACCACTCGGCAGACACTCCGGAACCACCTGCCGGGCATGCCGGAACCACCTCTCAGAGGTGCCAGAACCATGTTCCGGACACGCCGGTACCACCTGCCGAGCTCGCCGGAACCACCTGCTGGACACTCCAAAATCACCTGCCGGCTACGCCAGAACCACTCAGCAGACACTCCGGAATCACCTGCCGGGCAGGCTGGAACCACCTGTCGGTCACGCCAACATCACCTTTCAGCTACGCCAGAACCACTTGGCGGACACTCCGGAAACACCTGTCGGGCCGGCCGGAACCACCTCTCAGACGTGCCAGAACCACATGCCGGACACTCCGGAATCACCTGTCGGGCATGCGGGAACCACCTCTCAGAGGTGCCAGAACCACATGCCGGACACTCCGGAATCATCTGCCGGGCATGCCGGAACCACCTGCCGGACATGCCGGAACCACCGGCTCGACTCGCCGGAACCATTGCCGGACATGCAAAATCACCTGCCGGCTACGCCAGAAAAACTTGGCGAACACTCCGGAATCACCTGCCGGGCATGGCAGAACCACCTCTCAGACATGCCGGAACCACATGCCAATGACACCGGAAGCACCTGCCGAGCATGCCAGAACCACCTGCTCGACACGCCAAAACCACCTGCTGGACAAGAAAAAAATCACCTGCCGGCTACCCCAGAACCACTCGGCAGACACTCCCGAATCGCCTGCCGGGCTGGGTGGAACCACCTGCCGGTCACACCAACATCACCTTTCAGCTATGCCAGAACCACTTGGCGGACACTCCGGAAACACCTGTCGGGCCGGCCGGAACCACCTCTCAGACGTGCCAGAACCATGTGCCTGAGATGCCGGAACCACACCCCGAAAAGACCGAAACCACCTGCCAGACCCGCCTGAACCCCGTGGCGATCACGTCTGATCCACCTGCTCAACTAGCCGGAACCACCTTCCAGACACGCCAAAATCACCTGCCAGGTGTACCAGAACCACTTGGTGGACACTCCGGAATCATCTGCCGGAAATGCCAGAACCAGCCCTCTGACACACCAGAACCAGGTGCCGGACACGCCGGAATCACCTGCTGATCATGCCTGAGCCACATGATAGAATTGCAAGAAACACCTGCCAGACACGCCAAAATCACCTGCCGGGTACACCAGAACCACGTGGCGGACACTCCGGAATCACCTGTCGGGCATGCCGGAACCAACTCTCAGACTTGCCAGAACCTCGTGCCGGACACGCCAGAACCACCTGCCGGACAGACCGGAAACACCTGCCGGACACGCCGGAACCACCGGCTCGACTCGCCGGAACCACCGCCAGACATGCAAAATGACCTGCTGGCTACGCCAGAACCACTTGGCGAACACTCCGGAATCACCTGTCGGGCATGCCGGAACCACCTCTCAGACTTGCCAGAACCAAATGCCGGACACGCAGGTAACACCTGTCGAGTATGCCGGAACCACCTGATCCACTCCCCAGAACCACCTCCTGGACACGCCAGAATCAAGTGTCGGCTACGCCAGAACCACTCGGCAGACACTCCGGAGCCACCTGCCAGGCATGCCGGAACCACGTCTCAGAGGTGCCAGAACCACATGCCGGACACTCCGGAATCACCTGCCGGGCATGCCGGAACCATCTCTCAGACGTGCCAGAACCAAGTTCCGGACACGCCGGTACCACCTGCCGAGCTCGCCAGAACCACCTGCTGGACACGCCAAAATCACCTGCCGGCTACGCCAGAACCACTCGGCAGACACTCCGGAACCACCTGCCGGGCATGCTGGAACCACCTCTCAGAGGTGCCAGAACCACATGCCGGACACTCCGGAATCACCTGTCGGGCATGCGGGAACCACCTCTCAGAGGTGCCAGAACCACATGCCGGACACTCCGGAATCATCTGCCGGGCATGCCGGAACCACCTGCCGGACATGCCGGAACCACCGGCTCGACTCGCCGGAACCATTGCCGGACATGCAAAATCACCTGCCGGCTACGCCAGAAAAACTTGGCGAACACTCCGGAATCACCTGCCGGGCATGGCGGAACCACCTCTCAGACATGCCGGAACCACATGCCAATGACACCGGAAGCACCTGCCGAGCATGCCAGAACCACCTGCTCGACACGCCAAAACCACCTGCTGGACAAGAAAAAAATCACCTGCCGGCTACCCCAGAACCACTCGGCAGACACTCCCGAATCGCCTGCCGGGCTGGGTGGAACCACCTGCCGGTCACACCAACATCACCTTTCAGCTATGCCAGAACCACTTGGCGGACACTCCGGAAACACCTGTCGGGCCGGCCGGAACCACCTCTCAGACGTGCCAGAACCATGTGCCTGAGATGCCGGAACCACACCCCGAAAAGACCGAAACCACCTGCCAGACCCGCCTGAACCCCGTGGCGATCACGTCTGATCCACCTGCTCAACTAGCCGGAACCACCTTCCAGACACGCCAAAATCACCTGCCAGGTGTACCAGAACCACTTGGTGGACACTCCGGAATCATCTGCCGGAAATGCCAGAACCAGCCCTCTGACACACCAGAACCAGGTGCCGGACACGCCGGAATCACCTGCTGATCATGCCTGAGCCACATGATAGAATTGCAAGAAACACCTGCCAGACACGCCAAAATCACCTGCCGGGTACACCAGAACCACGTGGCGGACACTCCGGAATCACCTGTCGGGCATGCCGGAAACAACTCTCAGACTTGCCAGAACCTCGTGCCGGACACGCCAGAACCACCTGCCGGACAGACCGGAAACACCTGCCGGACACGCCGGAACCACCGGCTCGACTCGCCGGAACCACCGCCAGACATGCAAAATGACCTGCTGGCTACGCCAGAACCACTTGGCGAACACTCCGGAATCACCTGTCGGGCATGCCGGAACCACCTCTCAGACTTGCCAGAACCAAATGCCGGACACGCAGGTAACACCTGTCGAGTATGCCGGAACCACCTGATCCACTCCCCAGAACCACCTCCTGGACACGCCAGAATCAAGTGTCGGCTACGCCAGAACCACTCGGCAGACACTCCGGAACCACCTGCCAGGCATGCCGGAACCACGTCTCAGAGGTGCCAGAACCACATGCCGGACACTCCGGAATCACCTGCCGGGCATGCCGGAACCATCTCTCAGACGTGCCAGAACCAAGTTCCGGACACGCCGGTACCACCTGCCGAGCTCGCCAGAACCACCTGCTGGACACGCCAAAATCACCTGCCGGCTACGCCAGAACCACTCGGCAGACACTCCGGAACCACCTGCCGGGCATGCTGGAACCACCTCTCAGAGGTGCCAGAACCACATGCCGGACACTCCGGAATCACCTGTCGGGCATGCGGGAACCACCTCTCAGAGGTGCCAGAACCACATGCCGGACACTCCGGAATCATCTGCCGGGCATGCCGGAACCACCTGCCGGACATGCCGGAACCACCGGCTCGACTCGCCGGAACCATTGCCGGACATGCAAAATCACCTGCCGGCTACGCCAGAAAAACTTGGCGAACACTCCGGAATCACCTGCCGGGCATGGCGGAACCACCTCTCAGACATGCCGGAACCACATGCCAATGACACCGGAAGCACCTGCCGAGCATGCCAGAACCACCTGCTCGACACGCCAAAACCACCTGCTGGACAAGAAAAAAATCACCTGCCGGCTACCCCAGAACCACTCGGCAGACACTCCCGAATCGCCTGCCGGGCTGGGTGGAACCACCTGCCGGTCACACCAACATCACCTTTCAGCTATGCCAGAACCACTTGGCGGACACTCCGGAAACACCTGTCGGGCCGGCCGGAACCACCTCTCAGACGTGCCAGAACCATGTGCCTGAGATGCCGGAACCACTCCCCGAACAGACCGAAACCACCTGCCAGACCCGCCTGAACCCCCTGGCGAGCACGCCTGATCCACCTGCTCAACTAGCCGGAACCACCTTCCTGACAAGCCAAAATCACCTGCCATGTATACCAGAACCACTTGGTGGACACTCCGGAATCATCTGCCGGACATGCCAGAACCAGCTCTCAGACACACCAGAACCACGTGCCAGAGATGCCGGAAGCACCAGCTGAGCATGCCTGAGCCACCTGCTCGACTCGCAAGAAACACCTGTCGGACATGCCAAAATCACCTGCCGGGTACGCCAGAAACACTTGGCGGACGCTCCGGAATCACCTGTCGGGCGTGCCGGAACCACCTCTCAGACTTGCCAGAACCATGTTATGGACACGCCGGTACCACCTGCCGAGTATGCTGGAACCAGCTGATCCAGTCCCCAGGACCACCTAGTGGACATGCCAAAATCAACTGCCGGCTACGCAAGAACCACCGGCTCGACTCGCCGGAACCACCGCCTCACATGCAAAATGACATGCCGGCTACGTAAGAACCACTTGGTAAACACTCCGGAATCACCTGTCGGGCCTGCTGGAACCACCTCTCAGACGTGCCAGAACCATGTTACGGACACGCCGGTACCACCTGCCGAGCTCGCCGGAACCAACTGCTGGACACGCCAAAATCACCTGCCGGCTACGCCAGAACCACTCAGCAGACACTCCGGAATCACCTGCCGGGCATGCCGGAACCACCTGCTGGACATGCCGAACCACCGGCTCGACTCGCCGGAACCATTGCCGGACATGCAAAATCACCTGCCGGCTACGCCAGAACAACTTGGCGAACACTCCGGAATCACCTGCCGGGCATGGCCGAACCACCTCTCAGACATACCGGAACCACATGCCAATGACACCGGAAGCACCTGCCGAGCACGCCAGAACCACCTGCTCGACTCGCCAAAACCACCTGCTGGACACGCCAAAATCACCTGCCGGCTACGCCACAACCATTTGGTGAACTCTTCGGAATCACCAGCCTGGCTTGCTGGAACCACCTGCCGGTCACGCCAACATCACCTGCCAGCTATGCCAGAACCACTTGGCGGACACCATGCAAACACCTGTCGGGCCGGCCGGAACCACCTCTCAGACTTGCCAGAAACATGTTCCGGACATGCCGGTACCACCTGCCGAGTATGCCGGAACCACCTGATCCACTCCACAGAACCACCTCCAGAACACGCAAGAATCACCTGCCGGCTACGCCAGAACCACTCGGCAGACACTCCGGAACCACCTGCCGGGCATGCCGGAACCACCTCTCAGAGGTGCCAGAACCACATGCCGGACACTCCGGAATCACCTGCCGGGCATGCCGGAACCATCTCTCAGACGTGCCAGAACCAAGTTCCGGACACGCCGGTACCACCTGCCGAGCTCGCCAGAACCACCTGCTGCACACGCCAAAATCACCTGCCGGCTACGACAGAACCACTCGGCAGACACTCCGGAATCACCTGCCGGACTGGCTGGAACCAGCTGCCGGTCACGCCAACATCACCTTTCAGCTACGCCAGAACCACTTGGCGGACACTCCGGAAACACCTGTCGGGCCGGCCGGAACCACCTCTCAGACGTGCCAGAACCATGTGCCTGAGATGCCGGAACCACTCCCCGAACAGACCGAAACCACCTGCCAGACCCGCCTGAACCCCCTGGCGAGCACGCCTGATCCACCTGCTCAACTAGCCGGGACCACCTTCCTGACACGCCAAAATCACCTGCCAGGTATACCAGAACCACTTGGTGGACACTCCGGAATCATCTGCCGGACATGCCAGAACCAGCTCTCAGACACACCAGAGCCACGTGCCAGAGACGCGGAAGAACCAGCTGAGCATGCCTGAGCCACCTGCTCGACTCGCGAGAAACACCTGTCGGACATGCCAAAATCACCTGCCGGGTACGCCAGAAACACTTGGCGGACGCTCCGGAATCACCTGTCGGGCGTGCCGGAACCGCCTCTCAGACATGCCGGAACCACATGCCAATGACACCGGAACCACCTGCCGGACATGCCGGAACCACCGGCTCGACTCGCCGGAACCATTGCCGGACATGCAAAATCACCTGCCGGCTACGCCAGAACCACTTGGCAAACACTCCGGAATCACCTGCCGGGCATGGCGGAACCACCTCTCAGACATGCCGGAACCACATGCCA